>NC_092473.1:16674887-16974887 GCF_047495875.1 Pithys albifrons albifrons
CTGGCGGTCTCGGCGGTGGGTGCAGATGCCCTGGTTCTTGCAGTAGTCACGGTGGCAGAGGGAGGTGCAGGTGGTGTTCCCGTCTGCCCCGGACACGCAGGCGAAGCCGGCCGGGCAGGCAAAGAGCGCAGTGCAGGGGTCCAGTGTCCGCACTGCAGGGACAGGCCCTGGCTGTGCCACCCTGGACAGCCCCCCAGGACAGGAGGGGCGGTGTTGGCGCAGCGCGGTGCCCGCCCCGCACTCACCCAGAGCCACGTGGCGCAGGACGGGGGCCATTCCCACCAGCATCCCCGGCCGGGCCCCGCCGGAGCCCAGCGCGGCCTCGAGGAGTGTGTCCAGCCCCGGCCCGGGCAGCTGCTCCCCCTCGAACAGCGCGTCGTACCGCAGCACCACGCTGCCCTCCCTGCGGGACACCCCGCACTCAGACCCCCAGCCCGGCCCCGCAGCATGTGCCGGTCCCGCACCCCCGTGCCGGGAGCACCACTTGCTGTGGGGCTGCGCCAGCACTCACCTGATGGCTGTCACCTCCAGCCGCAGGAACCCGGGCAGCGCCGCGAACAGGGGCCTGACCTGCGAGAGGGGACGCTGAGCTCGGTGGCCCCCGGGCTGCAGCCCCGGCCCGGCCCGGCCCGCACTCACCGTCCGGTTAAAGCTGAGCAGCAGCTCCCGCCGCTCGCGGGACTCGGGGTCCTGCAGGGCCGGCACAAAGCCCATGTCCAGCACCAGCTCGCAGGGGACGCGCAGGAGCGATGCTGCGGGAGGGGACGGGCACCAGCATGACATGGCCCCACCCCAGGGACCACCACCACCAACCCCCTCCATGCTGGTGGATCCTGAAGCCTCTCCCCCTCCCGCCATGCCCCAAGAGAGGGTCCCAAACCCCAGACCCACCTCTCAGGAGCGGGGGCTGATCTTCCACAACGAACACCTGTGGGGCCCTGCCCGCCCCAGCTGGCATCAATCGTGGGCTATCAGTGTCCGGCCACCCCCCGGGGCTCCTCGATGGCTGGGCCAGGTCTGTGTCCTTCACAGCTGGCAGGGACCCAGGGCCCCCATGATGGCCCAGGGTCCCATGGGGATCTGTGGGCTGCTGGGATGCCCTGGGCACCACAGTGGACACCGGATTTGGAGGCCCCCACATCGGGCCTGCCCTGTTCCTCTGCAGTACAGCAGCACCGGGGTCCAGGCTGGCAGTGGTGGCTGTGATGGTGGCGGTGACAGCAGTGGCGGTGGTGCCAATAGCAGGGGTCGGTCCCAGGGAAGATACAGGCTGGGACGAAGGTGGCTGGGGGGGCCAAGGGGCTGAGGGAGGGGCCAGGCTGCCCACCCCCACCTGGGGCCCCCCCAGGATTTGGGGGCTCTCAGCAGGATCCACCCCTGAGCCAGTGTGGGGCAGCCCTGGGGACGGGTCTCCCAGGGGGGTGTCCAGAGCAGGGCTGAGCCCCAGGACCCCCCAGCCGGACCCTGGGGAAGGGAGCGGGGTTGGCATCGGTGGCACTGCAGAGCCGCGGGCTGGGGCAGGCTGTGGGGACAGGGGGGACCCAGGACTGGCATGAGTCTGCCCCGCAGAGGTGCTGCCAGGGGCCGGGGGCACTGGGGGCTGCCCCGGCATGGTTGATGGGTCCAGGGGGATGTGACTGTGCTCAGGGGAACTCCCCTTCTCAGGCGGCCCCAAGACCCCTGTGGTTGGGTCCAGGGCTCCCCCCAGGCTGGAGGATGTTACCCCTGGGGTGCCAGCTGTGGTGGTGGGGACAGGCAGACCAAACCCCCTGCCTGTGGCAGGCAGTGAGGCTGGACCTGTCCCCACAACAGGCCAGGCTGTGCTGGCCACAGGCCCCTTGTGGCCACCAGCCCTCAGGGATGGCACAGAGGGGTGAGCAGCAGAGTGGGGACCCTGCCATGGGTGGGAGGCAGAGCCCCATCCTTCTGGTAGCCCTGGCAGCCCCTGGCGAGTCCCCTGCAGTGCCCCTGTGGGGGTCAGCAGTCTCTGCAGCCCCCTCCCAAAGGGTGATGTCCCTGCTGTCCCTGGCACTGGGCTGTCAGTAGCCAGCACGGTGCTTGGGTGGGTCCCTGGGCTCCTGTTACCCAGTGGGACAGTGGGACCCTCCCCAGCCCACAGCCTGGCAGATGAGGGGCTGTGTGAGCCCCTCTGGCTCTGCACAAAGACTGTCCCCATGGGCTCCCACCCCAGCAGGGTGCTGGGGGACCCCCTTTGTCCCTCAGCAGAGCCCAGCGCTGCTGTGGAAGGTGGTGAATGCGAAGGGGGCCCCTGCAGGGTCGTGGCACCTTCCACTGTCACATGTCCTACAGGGTCAGTCCCGAGGGGGTTTGTAGTGGCAGGATCTGTGTCTGGCTGCTCAGGGGCTGGGGCTGCCGCACTGGTGCCCCCCAGCCTGGCAGGGGACAGCCACTCGCTGCCAGCAGCTGCCTGCTCAGGGGTGCCAGCCAGGGCCGGGGGCCACGGGTGCTCGGTGGCTGTTCCACCCCACACCGCTGGCCCTGTGCCCTCCGCAGCCGTCTGAGGGTCTCTGGGGCTCCCGTGGGGGTCAGAGGGCTCGGAAGTCCCGGCGGGGGTCCCAGGGAAGGGCGGCAGCTCAGGCTCTGCCCACAGCTGCCCCTCGGCCTCCGATGTTGGCGCCTGCCCCGTGCCAGCTCCTCGCTCTGGGTGATCTGCGGGCAGAGGCAGAGCTGGGGGGCACCGAACAGCGCTGCCCCATGGCCACCACCCCACAGCTTCCAGGGTGGCACCCTGGGCCCCAGCGCCGCCGACACGCGGGGCGGGCGGGAGGTGCCAGCCCCGGCCGTACCTGTCCGGCAGCGCCCGAGGTGGGCGCAGGGGTCGGCAGTGCCCGGCGCGGAGCCCGTCCCGCTGCCCAGACCGGGGCAGAGCCGCACGCAGCATTCCACGAGCACTGGGATGGGAGAGAGGGGAGGGAACAGCGCGCACCGGTGCGGGCATCGAGCCCCGGGCACCCCGCACCGGCTCCCGGGCACCGCTCCCCGGAGCCACCGGCGGGGTCGGCGCTCTCTCCGCCCCGTTAACCGCCGGCGGCACCGACCGCAGCTCTCGCCGGCCGGGCCCACCCGCGCGGGTCCCGGTGACTCCGAGCAGCGGCCGCCGCCCCCCAGCCCAGCGGGGACCCCCCCGGTGCCAGTACCGACCCCTCCGCCCCGCAGCCCCCCGGGCCGCCTTCACGCACCGGCCCCGCCGCCGCCGCCCCTCGAGCGCAGCATCGCCCACCCCGGGGAGCACCTGGACCAGTAGCCAGTGGGACCGGGTCCCCTTCCCGGCCGTGCCCACCCCCCGCTCACCTGCGGCCGCCAGGAGCCGGGGCAGCGGCAGCAGCCGGGGCCGCTCCATGGCGCGGGTGCGGCGCGGGCGGCTCTGCCAGGCGGCGGCAGGAAACCCCCGCCCGCCCCCGCTGCGGCGGGGCGGAGGCACCGGGAACCGCAGCCCCCAGCCCGGGCCCGCCCCGCGGCACCGCCACCGGCACCGGCACCGCCATGGGCACGGGCACCGGTACTGGCACCGGCACGGACACCGCCACTGCTACCACCCCGCGGCACCGCCACCGGCACCGCCACGGACACCGGCACTGCCGCTCCCTCGGCCCGGGGCTCGGCCCCGCTGGCCGCCCCTGGTGCGGGGCTGCGTTACAGCCTCGGCACGCACTGACCGCCCCTCCGTGGGCACAGCGCGGCGCCGGTGTCCGAGCGGCTCGGGGGATCACGGCCCCTGCCCGCCCTCGGCACCCACTGCCTGCCCTCAGTTGCACCTGAGCCGCTCAGAACACGTGTCAGAGCCCAGCTGGGTGTGGAGCTCTGGTTTCCCGGGGCACAGGCCTTGCACTCAGCAGGATCGACATTTGGGCCCTGAAGGCAAAGGGTCGCTTGTCTGCCGAGGGTCTCACGGTGAAGGGCAGCTCCTGAGAACACCCCACCACACACGGGCACTCTGGGCAGCCACAGCCACTGCTCTGCTTTTCACCCTCCCCTCCCCATTGCCAGAGGTTCTGTTACCTCGGGACTCTTCCTTGGCTCCTGGCCTGGCAGTGCTGCTGTGCCCTGTGACAGTGTTTGTTGGCTCAGAGGCAGAACCGTGCAGGGTTCAGAAACAACCCACTCCTGCCCCGGGAGGGTTAAGCCAGGCTCCCACACTGGGGTGAGCCAGGCAGACAGGAACAGCAATGTGAATTTGCTCTTCAGCAGCAGGAAGGTCATTACCCCCTTTATTTTTCATCTTACCTTACCCATAGAGCTTGTTTTTAGCAGCACTGATGAAATAAACAGTTTTGGGCATACAGGACAGAGGCAAATCCTGGGGCTGGGAAGGGCAGTTATGGAGCTGCCAGCCCCCGATCCCCAGCGGGGCCTTCACACCCAAACATGGACACAGGGACACACCCACTGTGTGAAACACAACAGCCACCAACACAATGGTCTTAACTGTTTATTCCCAGTGTTTTTCTTGTTTTTAGGACAACACATTCAGACAGCTTTAAATACAACATCCACACGCAGCTTCCTGACGAAAGCAGCAGCGGGACAGGGTGTGCGCTCCCATCCACCCTCGCCAGCACAGCTCAGGCCTGGTGTGGGACAGCTCCTGGGAACACAAAATCCATGGTTAATGTTTCATCAAGCATCTGAAGGCACTGAAGTGGGGCAGGCAGAGCAGGACACACTGAGCACTGAACACAGGCACAGAAGGAGCCCCCAGCTCTCTCCAGAGGCCGTGGCTCAAACCCCAGCCCACACCAGCAAAGGGGCACAGCCCCCCTGCCCCAGGAGTGTGGGGGAGGCCCAGAGCCACACAGGCACAAGCAGGAACCAGGATCAGCACTGCAGGCTGGCCCGAGGCCACCTCATTTCCCCTGCAGCCCTCAGGCCGTCGCTCCTATAACCCTTTCCTGTCCATTTCCTTCCCGGCTGTGGCTGTGAAGGAAGAAACAGTGGTGGCAGCAGCTGGGGGGGCTGAGGTGCCCCCACACACCCTGTGCAGGCCTGAGGGGCACGGGGAGATGGGCTGCAATAGCTGAAGCCAATTCACCATCCACTACAGCCCCAGGGAAAGCCAAGCACTTGACATGTCAGGTGGGACAAGAGGAGAGGCCTCAGCCCCACAGGATCCCTCCAGCTGCAGGAGCCTTAGGAAAACATCCCCCCTCACTCTGCAGAAAATATAAGACCCTTGGTCTCTCCACTGGCACCCACAAGTGCTGCCAGTTCTTCAAGAGGTGCCACCTCAAGCTGCCTCCATGGTGTCACAGGCCCCCCTGCCCTCCCAGGCACCTGCAGAGTGTCTGCACTCACTCAGCTCCGAGGAACTGGTTCACTCATAAACATCCTTCTTATCTGCAATGTAATCTACAATCTCCTGAGGGCACATCAACTTCTCTGCATCTCCGTCAGGAATTTCAAATCCTGCAAGAAAGGGCACACACTGAGCCCAAACCAGTGGAAAGAGGAGCAAGGCCAAGGGAAGGGGTGGCTGCTGGCTCAGGGACTGGGCAGGGGACAGGCACACAAGGGACACACGGGCAGGGGCTGCTGGAAGGCAGAGCCAACACGGCATCGCTGTGCTGCCTGAAGGGACATCAATTCTCAGCACAGGACAAGGCAGGCACAGCAAACAGGGCCCCTCATGCCTCATTGAAACCACCAAGGCCTTCCGAGAGCCCCCACGGCCACCTGTGTGTGACACGGGGGATACTCCTGGACCCCCGGGCAGCACCCAAAGCCCCTCAGGCTGAGGGGCTCACTCAGCCAACCCCAGGACAAGGCAGGAGGGCTCTCAGCAGCTGAACTGCTCAGGAACAGCCCAGAGATAATTCACGAGCCTTAAACAAAAGCACGAAGAAAGCAAAAGAAAGTAAAAAGAAACTTGGAATATAAATCAATAAGGACAAAACATCTTTTTTTCCTCCAGTAGCATTAAGGGTTAAGGATGGAAAAAAATGCAGTGAGAAAAAACCTGGACCACCTGTGAAGGCAAACCCGAGCCCAGACACAGCTCAGGGTACCCCCTGCCCTCGGCCATAACTGTTGCCCCCTCTGCCCTCCCCGGGGGCGCCAGCGCGGGGTGGACGGAGCAGTTCCCGCTCCCAAGGGGCCAGCTCAGAACAGGGCAGGGCCAGCTCCCGACTCTGCGGCTGCCGCGGCCCCGGCACAGCTCAGCGATGGCTCTGCGTGGTTTGCTGCTCTCCCAGGGACAGGCCCGTGCGGTGTTCCCAGCCCTCAGCCCACAGCCCCGGCAGGGATGCACCGGGCAGCCCCGGCCCCGTTACCGAATTCGTCCTCCATGGCCATGATGATCTCCACTTGGTCCAAACTGTCCAGGCCCAGGTCCTTCATGAAGTGGGACTCGGCTGTGAGCTGGGGGAGAACGCGGCGGTCAGCGGGACCCGGGCCCGGGAAAGCCCGTTCCACCGGGGCCCGCGGGGCCTTCCGTTCCACCGGGGCCTCCCGTTCCACCGGGGCCTCCCGTTCCACCGGGGCCCGCCGGCACTCCCGTTCCACCGGGGCCTGCGGGGCCGGCCCTGCCGTTCCACCTGCCCCGGCCCTGCCGAGCCACCGCCCCGGCCCTCCCGCCGGCCCCCGGCCCCGCTCACCTTCTCGGGGTCGATCTTGTCGTAGAGCTTGAGTACGTAGAGGACGCGCTCCTTGATGTCGGCCAAGGTCAGCGGCGGCAGGTCGGAGCGGCGGCGGCAGGGCGGCGCGGGGGCACGCAGGGCGCGCAGCAGGGGCGTGCGGCGGGGCGGCAGGGCGGGCACGGGCACGAGGCGGTGCAGGGCGCGGGCGGGGAGCGGCACCGGCAGCACCGGCGGCAGCCCCGGCCGCAGCAGCAGCGGCAGAACCGGGCGGCGGGCACAGCACAGCAGGGCACGGGCCGCCATCGTCCTGTCCCGGCGGGCACCGCGCGGGGCTCCGCGCCCCCTGCCGGCCGGGCCGCGCACGGCACAGCGCCCCCTGCCGGCCGGGCCGCGCACGGCACAGCGCCCCCTGCCGGCCGGGCCGCGCACGGCGCCGAACCCAGAGCCCCAAACCTGAGAGCCCCAAACCTGAGAGCCCTGAACCTTGGAGACCCAAAATCCCAGAGCCCTAAACCTTGGACACCCAAAATCCCAGAGCCCTAAACCTTGGAGACCCAAAATCCCAGAGCCCCAAACCTGAGAGCCCCAAACCTTGGAGACCCAAAATCCCAGAGCCCTGAACCTTGGACACCCAAAATCCCAGAGCCCCGAACCTTGGACACCCAAAATCCCAGAGCCCCAAACCTTGGAGACCCAAAATCCCAGAGCCCCAAACCTTGGAGACCCAAAATCCCAGAGCCCTGAACCTTGGAGACCCAAAATCCCAGAGCCCTAAACCTTGGACACCCAAAATCCCAGAGCCCTGAACCTTGGAGACCCAAAATCCCAGAGCCCCAGAACCCCAAACGTCTGAGCCTCAGAACCCCAGAGCCCCAACACCTCAGGATGGGGCAGGTTGGAAGGGACCACAGTGGGTCCCATCTGGTCCCACCTCCCTGCTCCATCCAGGCCCTTCCAGAGCACATGGCACAGGATTGTGTCCGGATGGTTCTGGAGTATCTCCAGTGAGGAGCCTCCACAGCCTCTCTGGTCACTGCACAGCAAAGAAGTTCTGCCTTACGTTCAGGTGGAACTTCCTGGGAACTGCCTGTTCCTCTTGTGCCATTCCTGTGCCCCCCAAGCAGAGCCTGGTCTGTGCTCTGCCCCCTCCCTGCAGACACTGCCAGACATGGGCAGGTCCCTCTCAGGGGCTCCTTTGGAGGCTGAACAGCCCCAGCTCCCTCAGCCTCTGCTGCTCACAGAGATGCTCCAGGCCCTTCAGCATCTTTGTAACCTCCTCTGGCCCTGCCCCAGGAGCTCCATGTCCCTCCTGTCCTGAGGAGCCCAGAACTGGACACAGCACTGCAGATGTGCCTCCACAGGGCTGGGCAGAGGGGCAGGATCGCTCCCTATCTCTTGGGAATGCCCTTCCCAATCCACCAGGATCTCAATAGCCATCTTGGCTCTCAGGACACACTGTAGTCAGGGACAGCCTGGAGTCCACCAGGACCCCCAGACCCCCCTGCACAGTCCCACAGCAGCCTCCAGCTGTGCAGGAGACCCCAGTGTGGCGGCAGCAGACATGGAGTCATTCCAAAGGCAACACATTTAATGGCACGGCACACACATGGCACACCCGGCTCCACATCCTGTTCCCAGCAATGGGGGTCCCTCCTCCCAGCCCTCCGTCAGGCGGCCCCCGGCTGGGGCTGCCGGTACCGGTACAGGTGCACGGTGCCATCGCGCTGCCCGGCCAGCAGCCCGGCCCCAGCCCCGGCCCAGCGCGCCAGTGCCCAGCGCCGCGAGGGGCCGGGCGGCAGCAGCGCCACGCACCGGCCCCGCAGCAGGTCCCACACGGTCAAGGCCCCCGAGGTCAGCACAGCAGCGCCCGCCGTGTCCCACACGTCGCCCTCCAGGTACCTGCGGGGACACGGGGGATCAGCACACAGCAGGGCTCTGCAGGAACACGGCAGAGATGATCCTTTGGCTTGAGTTCCAGGTGAAGATTAACACCCAACTGCAGCCAGGTTATGGGCCAGGCTGCACCTTCATTGCAGCTGGGGAGGGAGAAGGTCAAAAACCCTCCCTGAGACTCAGAATGTACTTGAAAACGGTGTATTCTTAAAAAAAAGGGTATTCTTTAAAAAGAGGTATTCTTAAAACAACTCTTTAAAGAAAGCCTCACTCCTGAAAGTGACCAAGGCCAGGTCAGACAGGGCTTGGAGCAACCTGGACTAGTGGAAGGTGCCCCTGCCCACGGCAGGGGTGGAACTGGATGGTCTTTAAGGTCCCTTCCAACCCAAACCCTTCTGTGATTCCATGACTGTTCAGTAACCCAGACCCTGATCCACTGCTATTCCCATCCATCACATTTTGTGGGTAAGGCCAGGGGAAGGAAAAGGCCTGCAGCCATCTGCTCCCCACAAACACACCTGGCCCAGGCTCCAGCAGCTCAGAGTCCCACTGCCACAGGCAGCACCAGGGCATGCCTGAGGAGCACAGGGACACGCTCCCCAGTCTCTGAGAAACAGAGCCAGGGGCCAAGCCCAGTGCCAGGGTGGGGGGGTCAGTGCACAGCCCATGTGGGAAGCAGCCCCCCCACACCCCCAGATCCCCCCAGCCACACCCTGACACACAACAGTGCTGGAGGCAGCCCCTTATCACAGGGAGATGGCAGCGGGATCCCTGCCAGTGGAGATGGCAGCAGGGTCCCTGCCGGTGGAGATGGCAGTGGCATCCCTGCCAGTGGAGATGGCAGTGGCATCCCTGCCAGTGCCACTCCACTCTGCTGGACTGTCCCCAGCCCCTGGCAGAGCCAGCCCAGCCCTGCCCAGCACTTGCCTCCCTGCACAGCCGGGCGGGAGGGAGGAGCACACCAGCCCCCGGCTCCCGCCCGTGCGGGGGTTGAAGGCCACCACGCGGAACGCTGTGTGTCCACAGGACTCGCTCTCTTTGGCATGTGGATGACTTAAAACAACAAACAGAAGGCCCTGAGAGAGAGAGGGAAAATACATCACTAAAAACAACAGCAGGAGGGGAAAAACCCAAAGAATTTTCCAAAAATTAACTGCTGCAATCTCTCTCTAATCCCAGCCCCGTTGACAGTGATGCATCATTTTGACGGAAGAAAACAGAAATGGTTTCCTTTCCTTATCAAATCAGATAAAAGCTAAAGCAGCTGCTGGTTGATAAGGGCTGATGCAACACAGCAGAGTGACAGCTCGGTGACTCAATGGATTTATACATTTATCTTCCTGTTTAAAAAAGCAAAACATTCCATAGGATGAGGTGACACTTCAAAAAAACAAAAATCAAAAAATTTCTGGGCCTCATTTTAATCCTTAGGAGCTTAAATTCCATGGAAAGCAGCACAGCTGAAACCAGGGGCTCCCAGAATAGCCACAGACCAGAATGAAATATCCTGGAATGGATATTCTGAGGAAGACCTCAGTCTCTGACTCAAGCAACCATTATTGGACAAGATATTCTTGCCCCAAAAAATAGATGCTCATTGAAAACAATCAAATCCTTGACAAACCACAAAAATCCATCAGGAATCACAGCACAGGTGGGAAGGATCATTAGTCTGAGTGTTGGTTTTACACAGTTCATTCCATCAGGAACCACTTCACAGCAGTTTCCAAGGCTGGCAGCACCCACGTGTGACATGGAAGAGACTTGTCAAGCACCAGGTCTGGGCAACAGCACCTGTGCTTCCCAGCGTGGGGTGCTGCTGCTTTGGAAAGCATTTGGGTGCATTTCTCCCGGTTTGTCAGCAGAAAGCCAGGAGTCCAGAGGCCAGTGTGAGTTATTCCTCCTGGTAACCTATTTGCCTTTAAAATATCTGTAGTGTATCCAAACAGAGCTGACAGTGAATCCCCCAGAAACCTCAATCCTTTGCATCCCCAGGCCAGTCAGTGTAGCCCAAGCATGAACTGTGAGTTTCATGTACGTACAGAGTCGGAATAAGCCCGATGGCAGATGGAAGCTGGGTAGGAGTAACCAATGTGTGTCTTCCTCAGGAGCTGGCCTGTTTTCAGATTCCTGCAGTTGATGCAAACACAGACTCTGACACATTTTCATCCTCTAATCACTGTTATGCCACCATGCAGGACAGACACGGGTTTGGTGCCACATTAACCAAACAAGCCAAGAGGCCTCAGGGAGGGTGTAACAAGGATGATGCAAAAGCAGTGGAATTACAGCAGCACAGTTCATCCTGTCCATCCAACTGTGGTGCCACACTGCAGGCCACTCCATGGGCAGGGCAGCAGCCAGCCAGCACCCCTGCACAACCCTGCAGCTTTCTGCTACAGCCCACACCCCCTAACCATGCCATGGCAGAGGAAACACTCACCACACCACGATGCTGTTGGCTGCAGTGGTGCCCACCAAGGCCTCTTTCATCCCTTCTACTTCAGCAAAGGCTGTAACAGTTTCTTTAGGGGGCATCAATGTCTGCCTGTCCTTGCTCCTGCAGGGAGATCAGTATGTAGAAAAGCAGTCAAAATAAGAAGTGCCTGTTCTGTGCTCAGCACCACTCCAGGAAGAAAAGGAACCCAACTCCAGGAAGAACAGGAACCCAAACATCCAAGATGTTTCCTCACTTTTATCCCACCTACCACACTGAGACCATCCCAAACCAGCACCTGCAAACTCACCCTCCTGTCCCTGAGAGTGACACCATCTCCACTTGCTGCTCCTGCAGGGTCCTGCTGCTGCTCACCAGCCTCTGGTCCTTTAGCCCAACAACTGCTTTTATATTCCCAGTTTTCACCAGGGAGTGCTTGAATGAGTCAGTCTCAGAAGAATAAAGCAAGACCCTAAATCCAGAGACAAGGACACACCATGAAAGGAGGAAGCACCACTCAAATATGCAATAACATATACAAATCAGCTATATGTAACCAGTCTGCCAGTTCTGAGGTGAATAAACAAGTCTTTATAGTTGATTTTTAGAAATCCTCTGCACATTTTCCAAGTGCTAAAGCAACTGAGAAAGTGACACATTAGCAAAAAGATTATTTCAGCCACTACTCAATGAAAGCTGAGCTGCAAACACTCAGGGTGCAAGGCACTAGTAAGAAGTAAATACAAAACCTTATTTCTCCAATCTCCAGCTCTCCCAGTGCTACACACACGAGGTTGCAGGTGTCTGGCAGAGGAACAATCTGGATTACAGGAATCTGGGACAGCAAAACAAGAATTCAGTATCACCTACAGTGTCCCTTTGTCTTTATTCTCGTCTTCCAGAGTGTTTCAAGTAAAATGATGCAGAGCAGAACTAATTTTCACACCACTCTCAAGCAGCACACTTAGAGGAACAGCTGAACTCTCTGCTGACTGTTTACCTAATTAAACAATCCCTGCTGATATAAGACAGAAAAAGTGCCTCCAAGAATTGTAAGGGGAAAGAGCATGAGGCAGTGCCTGAAGTGTAGCCATCATTCTGTGCACGGAGTATCATATTCCAGTAGATAACATGTGACCATAAAAGCTACAAATTTCTTGTATCTTGAGAACTAACATAAACTGTAGAAATAAGGACCGTGTTCATACCTCTTCCAGCTGCCAGGTGTAGATCTTTCTCCAGTGGTTGGGTACCAGAGGTTCCCACAGGGACACAGAGCTCTCAGAGGCAGTGACCACACACAGCTCCCTGCAGCCAGCTGCTTCCCACCACACTGTGCCCACATCCACGGCACAGGAACCTGAGGAATCCTGCCCAAAACAAACCAGTGCTGGTTTGCCTCTCATAGACACAGTTATCTCTTGCATTTTTGTTAAACTTGGTCTTGCAGAGCTGCTGTAACAATTCCCTGTTGTTCCCTCACCTTTAGCTCCGACATAAGCTCCAAGTTCTCCTCTCTGGGGCCGTCTGCCAGCACTGGGGTCAACCATTCTGCTACATGTTTCTTCTGCACAAACAAGTAAAGAATGAAGATAGTTCAACTTTGAAATTACATTCAGCACCTGCAAGAATGAGGCAGAAGTGCTGCATGCTGTGACTCTCATGCAGCCACTCTGCATGCTGTTGTTGGAAAGCCATGGTCCATGCATGACTAGCATGCAAAGAGACCTTTCCCCTGAAGTCAGACAAGACTCTGGAAAAGGAGATTTACCCACAAAACCCCTGGCTTAGTACCCCTGACAAAGAGCCCAGCTTGTTACCTGTTCAGGAGAAGCTTTGCAGGATCTCTGCTCTTTGCTCTCTGACTGCTGATGCTTATCCAAGGCCACAGTCTGATCAGATCTATTCTCAGGACCTCTTTCACCTGCTGCAGGAAACGTTGTACCTTGTTCCTCCTCCTTTCTGGCAGCCCCTGCACCACAGCTGTCTGGGTGCAGTGGCATGGCAGGGTCTTTGTGTGCCCCATCCCCCAGGGCCTGGGCAGCTCCTGAAGGCAGGGCCACTTGTGAGGCAGGTACAGAAGGTGAGTCTGGGAAGATCTCGCTGTGCACTGAGGGTAAAACACCTGGGGTTGCACCCACAGCAGGGAAGACAGATGAGGAAATTTGAGACTCAGGCTGGGCAGGAGCCCCAGCTAAGACAGTCCCCACAGGAGTAAATAGCAATTCATGGGTGGAAATCTCCTTCTTGGAAGCTGGGCTGTCCATGGGAGGGAGCTTGGGCAATCCACTTTTGGAAGGCGAAATTAAATGACTTCTGAGATTTTTCTCTTCTGGATACATTTGTGCACCTGGTGTGTCCTCTGGAGCCACACCATCCCCAGACACACTTGGAACAAAACTCTCCAAGTCATTCACAGGAGAAGATTCCAATTTCTCCAATTTCAGAACTCCAAATTCCTCATTTGGTAAGTGGAAGTCCCTGATGCCCAGCCTGGGCACCAGCCACTGGAGGCTGCGGAAGGAGAAGAGGGAGCAGCGAGTGTCAGCGTCTGCAGCAGGGAGGTGGAGAGCAGCAGGACCCTCTGAGCCCGTGGGACAGCTGTGTCCTCTGCTGCTGTCATCTAAACACAAGGATACAAGAGAGAATATCACATCACAAAGTAGCCAGCAACTTGCCTTTTCAGATCTCTCATCCAGAGTGCCACTCCAATAGATTAAAAAAAAAAAAAGCCATATCCATCTTAACACATGGAAGTGGCACTTTTCTGAAAAGACACTACAACTTGCAGTTGCTCTGCATCAAGCCTTCAGCTCAAAGGTCATGGCAAAAGCCTGACAGAACTGAGAGCTTGATCAGTTTGGTTTGTTGGATTTTCTCCCAACAACACTTTCCACAATATTCACAGACCCTCAAACTCCCCAGCTAAATTTGTCTTTCACACTTGTTAGCACTAAATGAAAATACTCATTAGTATGCACACTTGGAGCAACAGAGGGACACCCATTTACTGGAAAACCAGCTCCAGTGTGCACAACCTTTGCTCCAACAGCAACGGCAGCTCAAGTTCTCAGCTCTGCTCCTCTGTTCACTCCCTGTCACTGGGCTGAAGCAGAAGTTTCTAGAATTGTTCAAGGAACAAGAGCACCACAATGATCTAATTTTTAAAAAAATATTTCATTTATTAAAAAAAAAAGACTCAACCTTTTCATATTTTCCTGAATCAACACTGCAGGGTGTGAACAGCAGGCCCTGCACTGACAGGGACCTCCCCTGCCTGTGGCAATGGATGTTCTGATCTGTCAGAAGTACCTGCTGAGCCGGGCCGGGCCCTGTGTCTCGCAGCGCAGCGCAGGGAGCGCCGCAAGGGGCCGCTGATCCGGGGCCGCTCGGCCCTGCAGGCTCCCTGCTGCCGTTTCACACCTGCCACTGGATGTCGATCAGCCTGACACACAGGGGAGTTGGCTTCCAGGTCTCCCGCATGGCTGGTAAAAGTTTCATTCCCCGGCCTTATGGAATCGCTGCTCTGAAGTGGATTTCGAACCTGCTCCAACAGAGTCTCACAGCATTTGCCAGGCACTTGGCTCCCTCCCTGAGGAGGTTCAGGGCCCACTGGCTGTGCAGCTCCAGTCACACCTGTCTCTCCAGACCCCGGTGCTGCAGCACCAAACAACTTCCTCTCATCTGTGGATGACTTTTCAGGGTTAGCATCACAGTTTTCCTTCTCACTCTGGCTCTCACTTGACAGCACAGCACTGCTTTCCCTGGCCGTTATGAGAGCCTGACTCTCTATGAGCTCTTGTGACACTGGATGCACAGGGGCTCTGCAGGCAGACTTCCTTCTTCTCTTCTGTTTCCTCTGGGACTGACTCTGCTCTCGCCTTGTGCTAATGGTGCTTTCCTGAGAAATGGATCCGAGTGAAGTGCTGCTGCTGGACACGGGAAGAGACTTCTCAGAACTACTTGAGTTTGCTACATCATTTTCTGCCCCACGGAAAGGGAACAGCATGACCCCTGACTCCAAATCACCCTTGGTGCTCTCTTGGAAGGGCTGATCTGAGTTTGCATCTTTCTGCTTGCACTTACTGCGTGGCCCTTTCTTGCTCCTGCCCAGCTGGCTGAGGATTACAGCATCCAGGTCCACCTTCCTCTGGCAGTTCGACATGCGCCGGGTTGTCCTGACATAGTACTCGACAGGGAAGAGCAGCCCTTCAACCACTGTGCAAGAGCTCAGCGTGTCTCTGGGAGCTGTCACCTCCTTGGAAGGAGAAAGTCTTGACTGAATTTCCAGCTGTTGATTCTCCAACAGTTGTTCAGCATTGCCCAGAGCAGGATCTGCAGGACAGGGATTTAAGGTATCAGTGTCACTTTGAATTCCTTCATGGCTTTTGCTCTCCTTAGTTACAGTGTCATTTCTGTTGTCAGGCAATACTTCATTTTCTGACATTAAATCCAGGAGCCCATGTAATTCTCCCTGACCTTCATACAAATCCTTACTCTCCAGTTGTTTTATTACACAGGAGGATTCTTCTCCTCCGTCACCTCTGGTGTCAAGCAAAACAGAGTCTCCGTGCTGTGAATACGGCTCATGGCTACCAGGTGTGGTCACAGCCCGTGGGGACTTGGGCTGCCAGACATCACTGCTGTCCCTAAGCACATGTGGGGACAGCTCAGGCTCTCCTGCAGCAGCACTGTCCTCAAACACCTCCTGTACAACTCCTGATGCTGCAGCAGGAGTGAAACTGTTTCCTTGTCCCTTCACAAGAGCTGGCACGGATGCCCTTTCAGCACGTTCTTCAGTGTGTGAGAGGGTGCTGTGCCTGAACACGGGTGACTGAAGCTCCTTTGCACTGGCAATTTGGTTTTTCACTGTTTCATCAGTGCTCATTACATGCCCATCATGCCCTGATTTCCTTTGCTTCGATTCCAGAGCCTTCGTCTGTCTTCTCAGCTTCTTCATCCCTCTGGAGGTTTGGGGTGTTTTCTCCTCAGGGACAGGCCTAATGACCTCAGGGCACAGGTTTTCCTGGCTGGCTTGAACACTTTCTGCCTGTGAGCTGTCCTGCAGGCAAACCTCACCACTGCAGAATTCTGGAATGTGTTTACATGTGACAGATGTTGCCTTCTCCGTGTCAACATCAGAGCAGGTTTTAACCTGTAACTGAGTGGGTGCCCCTCTGTCAGCACTGGGAGATGCATTATCTTTAGAACCTGGGGGGAAAAAAGTCACATGTGTAAAGTACTGTCAAAGTCCTGTCCAAGAAAAACGTCACTATGATAGGAGGGACTAGATGGGGATCTTACAGTCGGGATCAGAGCACTGGAGACCTGGTGAGGAAGGAAGCAGAGATGTCATTGCAGACCACGGCTCAGTCCAGGGGAAGGGCCACGTGTGGGTGTGGCCGAGGGGTCAACGGGCCAGGGGTCAGCAAGGCCAGGCCATCCTGGCCCCGCAGGATGGGCCATGGGGCACTGAGGGGTCACAGGAGCTGGGGAGGGCAAAGGGGGCCCGAGGTGCTCCCACCGCCCCTCCACCAAGCTGGGGGGTCACCCAACATCCCTCACCCTTGGGCTCTGCTCCCTCCATCCCGCACCTGGGGGGCTCCATCCCATCCCCGGGGGTCTCCGGTCCGTCCATCCCGCACCCGGGGGGCTCCATCCCGCACCCGGGGGGCTCCATCCCGCACCTGGGGGGCTCCGCTCCCGCCGGCCATGGCTCCGGGCTCTCTCGGCTCGCCGGGCGCGCTGCAGACACACAAAGCCGGCGGGGCTGGGACCAGGTACCGGTACCGCAGCGTGCCCGGCCCGGCCCGGCCCTGCCGCTCACCCGCAGCCTGGTGACGGTCTCGCTGTACTCCCGCCTCAGCAACGCCAGCTTCTCCCGCAGCTGCAAGAGACACCGCACCGGGATGGGCCGGGACGGGCCAGGGCTGGGACCGGGACTGGGACCGGGACCGGCCCCGCCACCAGCTCCGGCCCCGCTACCAGACCCATCCCCAACCCCGGCCCCGCCACCGGCCCCGCTACCAGCTCCGGCCCCGCCACCAGCCCCATCCCCAACCCCGGCCCCGCTACCGGCCCCGTTACCGGCCCCATCACCAACCCCGACCCCGCCACCGGCCCCGCTACCGGCCCCATCCCCAACCCCGGCCCCGCCACCGGCCCCGCTACCGGCCCCATCCCCAACCCCGGCCCCGCACCGGCCCCGCTACCGGCCCCGTTACCAGCTCCAGCCCCATCCCCAATCCCGGCCCCGTTACCAGCCCCAGCCCCAGCCCCAGCCCCAACCCCGGCCCCGCACCGGCCCCGGCCCGCACCGCACCTTCTCCCTCTGGGCACCGCTCAGCGCCCGCGCTCCCTCCATGGCAACGGGCGCGGCGCGCGGAGATGACGCGTCGGAAGCGGCGCGGGGCGGGCGGGGCCGGGCGGGAGCGGCCATGGAGCTGAGCGAGATGCTCTACAACAAGTCCGAGTACATCGAGACGGTGCGGCGGGCGGGGAGCGGGGCGTGGGGAGAGGGCACCGGCCCGGGGAGCGGGCACCGGGCCGGGGGGTTGCGGAGGCGGCGCGGCCGGGACAGCGCCGTGACCCGCCCGTTCTCCCCGCAGGCCTCCGGCAACAAGGTGAGCCGGCAGTCGGTGCTGTGCGGCAGCCAGAACATCGTCCTCAACGGCAAGGTGAGCAGCGTGGCTGTGTTTGTGCCCAGGCCCGCGGGCACAGCCGGTGGCTCCGGCCTCCTGTGCCTCGGCATCGCCCTCGCGTTTCTTTTGACTGAGCCATCTCTGAGGGTCTTGCTGGAGTGACCAGACCTTGGCATGAGCTGCGAAACAGCTGCTAACGCGGCCAGGGACTGGCTCTGTCTCCCTTCCGCAGACGATCGTGATGAACGACTGCATCATCCGCGGGGACCTGGCCAACGTGCGGGTCGGGCGGCACTGCGTGGTGAAGAGCCGCAGCGTCATCAGGCCGCCCTTCAAGAAGTTCAGTAAGGGGTAAGAGGCTCCTTCCTTCAGGGAGACCCCTAAAAATACCTGCCAGCCTGTCTGATACTGAGGGGACGCTGTTCCTTTTGCAGCAGTTTGCAGTAATACACCTGTTTCCACCTGTCCCTTTCCCAAGCGTTCAGCCGTGCCGTGAGGGTTGGTGTTCACCAGACCACTGTAGAAAGCTGGGGTATGTTAGAATAGCAAAGTGAAGAGCATGTTTCAGTTGCTCTTTGTTTATTCACAACATCTTCCTGCTGCTCCTTTGGGAAGAGAGGAGAAAGACCAGTTACTGTTTTGTCCTCCTTGGCACCAGATCCACCTCTGCTGATCCATCAGGGGACAGGAGACTCCACAGGGCGATTTTTGGGTCTAGTAGTGTCAGTTTGTTTATTGTGCACCAAACAAGTACCTCTCCTGTCCCAGGGTGGCTTTCTTCCCTCTGCACATTGGTGACCATGTGTTCATAGAAGAGGACTGTGTTGTCAATGCGGCCCAGATCGGCTCCTACGTGCACATAGGCAAGAACTGTGTCATCGTGAGTGCCACTTCTGTCCTTTCTGCAAGCTCCTGGGTACTGCTGAGGGTTTGGGGCAGCAGCTGAGAGGTGTCTGCCCCAGCTGCCTGGAGCAGGCACTTTCTCTGTGCTGTTCCTTCCTCCTCCTCTTCCTTCTCTGCAGGAAGCAGGGCTTTCAGGTTTGGTTTTCTGAGGACAGCAGGTTCAGCTGCTGCTGGTTGGAAAATCCATCCCAACAATATTGTCCCTGTGGCTAACAGGACTGCCCAGGGAAGGCCACAGAGAACAAGTGGGATTGTGTTCCTGTGCAAATAACTCCAAATAGTCAAGGCTTCTCTGCTGAGGTAGAGAGGGCCCTGCTGGTACTGCATGATTCACACCAATTTGCACATTGACATGTTAATGTGCAGCTGCCTGTACCTGTGTTAGTTGAAAGCAAACACGTTTCTCCTTAAAAAGAAAAGTTAATTCTGTTAGGAGGAGGATTCAGCCAGGGTAAGGAATTACTCCTGTGATCCCATATACAGAATGTGTTTTGGGCAATTAATCTTCTTGAAATATAAGTAACGTATTGGTAACAAGCAAAGATCTTATTTATAGTGTTTTCAGTATAAACTTTTCTTGTTCTCTGTTTTAGGGTCGTAGATGTGTTTTGAAAGATTGCTGCAAAATCTTGGACAACACGGTACTCCCTCCTGAAACTGTAGTCCCTCCTTTCACTGTCTTCTCAGGCTGTCCAGGTATGCTCCTTCCAAGTTCCCATGCACAGAAACATGGATAACATGGGTATTCTTATTGTTACAACAGAGTTGCCTATTAGCATTTAGTGTATGGAAATAAAGGTATCAGACTCTTCCTGCACTGAAAAGTAACAGCTTTAACTTGTGAAACTCCCTCCCTTAGTGCATGGTGGGTAGATGGTACATGGTGACTGATGTCAATACTGTTGTTCTTCTTCCAGGACTCTTCTCTGGGGAGCTCCCAGAATGCACCCAGGAGCTCATGATTGACGTTACCAAGAGCTATTACCAGAAGTTCTTGCCACTCACTCAGGTCTAGTAGCCCATTTCCCGTGTTTCAGGCACACAGTGGCATCCTGGGGGTGGGGAGAGGGGATGTTGTCCAGTGAGACCAGGGCCTGGCCTTCTGCTCTCCTGAGCACTTGGTGAGTTTCCGTCAACATCACCAGCCTGGCCAGGCAGTCCCTTGTGAAAGCTGTCATGTCCTGTTCAAACTTTGTATGCTCATAAGATGTACTCCATTCCACATTGTCTGAACTGTGCCATTGAATGTTCTGGAGCTGGGAAACCTGATCCACCCACCTTAGGGCAGCAGCTGGGGAACGAGGCAGAGTTGACACATGCTCTGCAGCCTCAGCCTGTCTGGTCAGTTCTGTCCTAGCCCAAAGCGTGGGGGTTTAGGTCTGTTAGGAGCAGTCTCACCCCAGCAGGGCTATAGTGGGTGTGCTCTGGGGACTTAGCAGGGTTTATTAGACCCAGGGCTTGCCTTTGGCAAAATACTTGCTGCTCCTTAGTCTGCATGCTGAGGTGGATGGCCTCTTCCTTTTCCATGGGATTCTCTCCTGTAGGGCCATCATTCATCATCCTGCTGTTGGCTTTAGGAACTTTGGCTGACATTGACACCTGTCTTTCTGTGCCTGACAGGACATTTCTTAGCTCTCAGCTCCTGTGCTCTCACCCCTCAAGGTTGGTGTTCTTGGGGCCAGTGCATGTTCTGCTTCCTGAACAGCACAGACCTTAAAGAGCCAAAGGCCTTTGGAAAGAGGTTTGCCATGTCACTCACAGAATTCAGTGCAGCAGAAAGTAGGTAATTAAAAGCAGAAATCACATGGATGAGAGAATGCTGCAACTGTCCCCATTGATTACCCAGTGTCTATATTTGCAGAAAGCTCTTTGATGCTTTTCTGCATTATGAAGCTTAGGAATGAGATTCAGAATTCGTGAAAAGAGTGAACATTTCAACATGTAGAGCAGGAACAGTTCTTGTTGGGAGCAGCTTTGAAAGTTGTAGCCACCTGATGCTTGTGTACCTGACTGAGTACAGACAACTGGCTGAACATGAGTCTGCCTGCCCTGGTTGTGGTCTATTAAAGCTTAGCATCATTCTGCTCTAAGTTTGAAACTGGGGCTCCTGCATGTTGTAGTGTAGCAGCTGGGGCCAGGACATGTGTTAGGTGTGTAGTGGTTGTGTGGTTGTGGATGAGCAGCCCTGGAGCCCTCAGCTGATCTGTGTAACAAATGCTGATACACCCTTATAGCTGTACAAGCTGTGCCAGTACTAACGTGTGTAGTAGCTGCTGTTTGTCACATGTAAAACCACTGACTGGTTTGTTTGTATTTTTACTGTACATAAATTAAAGCCTCTCCAGTTGTTCAAGTGACTCAAGGTTGTGACTCTTCAAATCAAACTTGAGACTAGACTGAGGTTCCTGCTGTGCTTGGCCATGAGCCCCAGCCCCTTGTTCTGTGACTCTTTCAGGTTGTTCTGGCTATCACAGTGTCAGGGCATTATAAAAGTGAAGTACAGTGTGAAACAGCTGCTTTCTCCCTCTGAGGGGTGGAGAGGCCTCCCCATCACCAGACCTGACATGTTTGGGGCTTCTTGAGATTCTGTGCAAGTCAGGTGTCCAGAGCACTGCTTTGCTGTCGGGTGTCTGGCAGTGTCTGGAAGGGGTGGGGTGTCTGTGCTGTGTTCCCATGATGTCACCTCAGAGTTTCAACACCACATTGTGCGTCTCACTGGGATCTCTTCATCGGCAGCTGCAGTGGCAGGGAGAGGGGTGGGAGGAGGTGTTTGAGTTGGGATGGAGTGGGATGACAGCTGGAAAAGTCTGAGTGGTGCATTTCCACCATCACCTGAGAGCAGTTATGCATGGAGGGCTATGTCACTGCAATTACCTGTTTTGTGGCCTACTCTTCCTTCTAACAGGCTGAGCCAACCCTTCTGCCCTAATTAAAACCTCTTTTATTGTCTCTGTTAAGGTGGCCTCTGCCAGGGCCTAAAGCCAAGCTGCCACTGAAGATCCCAAACACCCAGCACTGTTAACATTCCTTACCTTGGCCACTTTCTCCTCCTGTCTCTGAAGTGTCCCTCTGACCTGGGCCCACCTCTCCACCTGTGCCAGCTCTGGGAAGATGAAGTGTCAGTGGCTGCCACAGCCCGGGGAGCCCCAGCTCTGCTTGCAGCGCTCGCTCTTGCACAGTGCAGCAAAGCCTGACCCACAGCAGGGCTGTGCCTGTGGCCAGAGGAGCTGCTCGTCCTGTAGGGAGGGAATGCCATCTGTCAGGAATCTTGTACAAACACTGAGCACTTCAACCCCCCAGTCGCTGTGTTGCTTCATTGATCTTGCTCCGTTCCTGCGTGGTTTGCTCCGGGTGGCTCCAGGCGGCAGGCAGGCCATGCTGCCTGTACCTCGGGGTGTTCAGAGTCCCTGGGACACACCTCCTGCTCTGTGCCAGGCTGGTGGCTCAGCAACAGGAGCTCAGGGGCCCGTCAGGGGCTGTGTGGGAAGGTCACGCAGTCAGTGTCTGCTTTTTGGGGTGGTCCCGCTACATGGGGGGAGTGGCAGCTGAACTGAGCCCGTGGTGTCCTGCAGGGCCCATGGCCTGGGCTCCTGTGCTCCTGGGAGCCCACGGCCTGTGCCAGGGCCAGCTGGGAGCACTGGCTCAGCCTGCAGGGCCAGGCTTCTGTTGTCAGCCAGGGCTGAAAGGAACAGCTTCTGCTGACAGGGAGGGCAAAGGAGGTGAAGTCCCTGCCCTCATCCCACTTCCAGCCAGGTGGGGCTGTGTGTGCCTGGAGGCACCTGGGCTGGGGCACTGCTGCTGATTTTGTGCCTTTTGGAGTTATTTGTCATTGGTGTTTTATTCTGGGCCAGCAGGCAGCAAGATACAGTTAAGGGATGGGAACATCCTGTAGTCATTTCTCTTGGCAAGTGGTGCCAGGCCCAGGAGCAGCGCAGGGTGTTGGGATGCCCCGGGGAGGGGCAGCCCTGGGGAGGGGATGCCCTGGGGAGGGGATGGCCTGGGTGGGGATGCCCTGGGGAGGGGATGGCCTGGGGAGGGGATGGCCTGGGGTGGGGATGGCCTGGGTGGGGATGGCCTGGGGAGGGGATGGCCTGGGTGGGGATGGCCTGGGGAGGGGATGGCCTGGGGTGGGAATGCCCCGGGGAGGGGATGGCCTGGGGAGGGGATGGCCTGGGGTGGGGATGGCCTGGGGTGGGGATGGCCTGGGGAGGGGATGGCCTGGGGAGGGGCAGCCCTGGGGTGGGGATGGCCTGGGTGGGGATGGCCTGGGTGGGGATGCCCTGGGGAGGGGATGCCCTGGGGAGGGGATGGCCTGGGGAGGGGATGGCCTGGGGTGGGAATGCCCCGGGGAGGGGATGGCCTGGGGTGGGAATGGCCTGGGGTGGGGATGGCCTGGGTGGGGATGGCCTGGGGTGGGGATGGCCTGGGGTGGGAATGCCCCGGGGAGGGGATGGCCTGGGGTGGGAATGCCCCGGGGAGGGGATGGCCTGGGGTGGGGATGGCCTGGGTGGGGATGGCCTGGGGTGGGAATGCCCCGGGGAGGGGATGGCCTGGGGTGGGAATGCCCCGGGGAGGGGATGGCCTGGGGTGGGGATGGCCTGGGGAGGGGATGCCCTGGGGTGGGGATGCCCTGGGTGGGGATGGCCTGGGTGGGGATGGCCTGGGGTGGGGATGCCCTGGGGTGAGGATGGCCTGGGTGGGGATGGCCTGGGGTGGGAATGCCCCGGGGAGGGGATGGCCTGGGGTGGGAATGCCCCGGGGTGGGGATGGCCTGGGGTGGGGATGGCCTGGGGAGGGGAAGGCCTGGGTGGGGATGGCCTGGGTGGGGATGGCCTGGGTGGGGATGCCCTGGGTGGGGATGGCCTGGGTGGGGATGGCCTGGGGTGGGGATGCCCTGGGGTGAGGATGGCCTGGGTGGGGATGGCCTGGGGTGGGAATGCCCCGGGGAGGGGATGGCCTGGGGTGGGAATGCCCCGGGGTGGGGATGGCCTGAGGAGGGGATGGCCTGGGGAGGGGCTGTCACTGAGCAGCGTCCATGGTGGAAGTGGGAAGAGGAGAGTGAAAAGTCCTTGATAAGGTCAGGGAGAGCCACACCCAACTGTGAAAGATTAGCCGAGGGGGCCGAGAGTGAGGAGGGAGTCTGTGGAATAAAACCCAGCGCAGGGCCCCGATTCTGGGGTGCCCCTCGCGGTCCCGCCGTGAGGGCCCCGGCACAGCCCCTTTCTCTCCCGGGACCGAAGCACACGGGAAGGCCCTTCCGGCGCGCCTCGTGCCCGCGCTCGGGGCCCGCGGGAGCGGCGCTGGCCGGGGCCGGGAGCGCGCCCCGCGCGTGCCCCGCAGCGCCCGCCGCCAACCGCCGCGCACGCGCTCTCGGGGGGCGTGTCCGGGCGCGCGCGGCCCCGCCCCGGCGGTCACGTGCCCGCCCGCGCTCCCATCGGGCCCGCGCGCCGCGTGGATTTTAAATCCTTCGGCCAATGGGGAGCGGCCGCGCGCGGTAACGGCCGGGTTCGAACCGGGCCGGGGAGGGGGGACAGACAGAGACAGACAGACCCACCGACCGACACACAGACACACACCGCACTGGGACCAGGCACCGAGCTGTGCCCGCGCCGGGACCGCCGCAGTTGTCCCGTACCCGACCGCGTCCGTACCGGGACCGCCGCTGCTCCGGCACTGAGCTGTGCCCACCCCGGGATCCGCCGCTCCGCTACTGAGCTGTGCCCACCCCGGGATCCGCCGCTCCGCTACTGAGCTGTGCCCGGGACCCGCCGCTGTTCCGCACTGAGCTGTGCCCGCACCGGGATCCGCCGCTCCGCTACTGAGCTGTGCCCGGGACCCGCCGCTGTTCCGCACCCGCCGCTCCGGCACCGGGACCCGCCGGTGTTGCGGGACGCGCCCCTCCTTCGCCAGCGAGCCGAGCGCGGGCTGAGCCCGGCCCGGGCCCCGGCAGAGCGGCCCCGCACGGCCCCGCACGCCATGAGCGCGGCGGGCAGCAAGGCGCGGTCGGCGGCGCTGGCGGAGCAGCCCCGCGCGGAGCAGCCCCGGGCGGCGGCGGCGGCCGCGGGAGGGAAGGAGGTGCCGAAGGTGCTCGTGGACCCCCGCACTCGGCGCAGCTTCGTGCGCGGCCGCTTCCTCGGCAAGGGCGGCTTCGCGCGGTGCTACGAGCTGGCCGAGACCGAGAGCAGGGAGGTGTTCGCGGGGAAGGTGGTGCCCAAGTCGCTGCTGGTGAAGCCGCATCAGAAGGAGAAGATGTCCATGGAGATCGCCATCCACCGCAGCCTCTCCCACCGCCACGTCGTCGGCTTCCAGGGCTTCTTCGAGGACGCCGACTTTGTCTATGTCGTGCTGGAGCTCTGCCGCCGCAGGGTGAGGGGCCGGGGGTGGGTGGGCACCGCTGTCCCCTGGGTACTGACCGTCCCCTTTCCCCGTGCCCTCGGGCACTGCCTCGTCCCCGCCCCGGCACTGACTGCCCGTCCCCGCAGTCGCTGCTGGAGCTGCACAAGCGGCGGAAGGCGCTGAGCGAGCCCGAGGTGCGGTACTACCTGCGCCAGACCGTCCTGGGCTGCCAGTACCTGCACAGCCACCGCGTCATCCACCGCGACCTCAAGCTGGGCAACCTGTTCCTCAGCGACGACATGGAGGTGAAGATCGGTAAGTGCCGGACAGGATGTGACAGGGACCCCAGCCCTGGGACCAGCCGGCCGGGTCATCTCCAGTCACACCCTCCTGTCCCATCTCTCCAGGGGACTTTGGCCTGGCCACCAAGGTAGAGTACGATGGTGAGCGCAAGAAGACCCTGTGTGGGACCCCCAACTACATCGCCCCAGAGGTGCTGGGCAAGAAGGGGCACAGCTTTGAGGTGGACATCTGGTCCATCGGCTGCATCATGTGAGTCAAAATGCCTTTGCAAGGCTGCGGGGGTGGGCAGTCCCTGTGGTCCTGGTCTTCTTGGCCCATCTGCGCTTCAGTGTGAGCCAAAGTGCCAGCTCACTGTGGCTCCCGGCTGAGCCCGGCTGGCAGCCAGCACCTGAGCTGTGCTCTGCCATGCTGGTGTGTGCATCCATGGGCTGGTGGGCCACACAGCGTGCCTGTCTCAGGGCATTTCCCAAAAACCCAAGCACGATTCCTAATGGAACTTCCCCTGCAGGGTGCCAGGTCCCAGTGTCCCTTTCCAGCAGCAGGAGGCAGTCACAGTGTAAGTGGCTGTCAGCACTGCTGAGTGTCCAATGCCAAGTGTGCTCCCTCTGCCAGAAAAGCCCCTGGGTGTTTTTAGAAGATGGTCATTTCCACACAGAATCCAAGTCTCTTTTGCAAAACTGATGCCCTTTTGTCTGGAAATGCCCAGGTACACTCTGCTGGTGGGGAAACCGCCCTTTGAGACTTCTTGTCTAAAGGAAACGTACCTCCGGATCAAGAAGAATGAGTACACCATTCCTAAGGTATGGTGCTTCCCAGGGAGGATCCATTCACCTCACAGCGGTTCCCTGTCAGCCTCCTGCTGCACCCCCTGTGTCTGGCACTCAGTGGGCTCTCACATAACTGGGCAGTGGCTGTTATTGGTGGGAGGGAGTGGCTCAGTCTGTGGTGGAGTGAACCCATAAGGGTTCCTCATGGAAAGCCAGAAACTCCCTGCTCCCTGATCCAGCAAAAATCCGAGCTGGACAGTTGGCACATGGGGGCGAATGGACAGCAGCAAGTCCATGAGGTTTGGGCCAGGTCCCCAGTCATCCCACTTCTGTTGAGTTGGTCTTGCTCAAGTCAGTTAAATTCAGGGTTTGGGTGCTGTTAGGACACAGCTCTCTGTGCTGCCCAATTGTGCTTCTCCAGGCTTGTGTCCTGCTTGCCTGATGCAGCACTGAAGCTCTGCTCCAAGTGGAACTTCCCTGGGTTGTGAATCCAGTTCATCTGTCTCTAGTGCATGTTGTCCTCTGTCCCCTGTCTAAACTCCACCTGTCCCTCAGCACATCAACCCTGTGGCTGCAAACCTCATCCAGAAGATGCTGAGGTCTGACCCTGCCACGCGCCCAACCATTGACGAGCTGCTGAACGACGAGTTCTTCACCTCGGGGTACATGCCCAGCCGCCTGCCCACCAGCTGCCTCACCATCGCCCCGCGCTTCTCCATCGCGCCCAGTGGCGCCGAACTCGCCGGGCGGAAGCCGCTGACGGCGCTCAACAAGGGTGAGTGGGAGTGCCCGTGAGCAGCTGGGCTGTGGTGCTGAGCCTGCCTGGCCTCCAGCAGCATCCAGAACCTTCAGTGGGGTGCTCCCTCACGTCAGCTCCCAATTCTTATGGAAACTCAGAGTGTTTTGTGGATGAGAGGGTTCTTGCTCTGCCAGGGCCGGTGTGGGGAGGAAGCACAGTGGCAGTTGTAGCTGTGGTAGTGGGCACAAAGGTGCATGTGAAGTTCCACCTGAACATGAGGAAGAACTTCTTTCCTGTGCAGGTGACGAACACTGGAACAGATTGCCCAGAGAGGGTGTGGAGTCTCCCTCACTGGAAATATTACAGAACCATGTGGACACAATTCTGTTTCATGTGCTTTGGGATGATCCTGCTTGAACAGGAAGGTGGGACCAGGTGCCCCACTGTGATTCTTTCCAACCTGATCCATTCTGTGTGTAAGGTATTGCCTGTGCCTGGGGCAGGGTGTAAGTCTGATGCCTTTGGAAGCCTCTACCTGGTCATACCCTCACACTCTTCTTTTTTCTGGCCCAGGACTAGACAGCCCTGCACTGGAGAACTTGCCAGACAAGGAGGAAGTGGCCGAGCTGCGGGAGGTGGGAGATGCTGTCATCTGCCACCTGACTGATATGTTGCAGCAGCTGACAGCAGTCAATGCAGCCAAGCCCTCCGAGAGAGTGGTGGTGAGACAAGGTGAGCCTGGGGCAGCCCACGGGCTTTGCAGGGTGCACAGGGTGTGGGAAACATCTCCTAACAAGCTCCTTTCCTCTTGCAGAAGAAGCTGAGGACCCAGCCTGCATTCCCATCTTCTGGGTTAGCAAATGGGTGGACTACTCAGATAAATATGGACTAGGTAAGTACTCTGGGGACAATGCTTCAGGCTTTCCTGTGTCTGAAGGAGCTGGGGGAAGCCTGGATTGGTGTCTTTGCACCACCATATTCCCATGACGTGTTCAAGACTGCTGCCAGGGAAATTAACAAACACCCAAAGAATCCAGAGCAGTGGTCACTGAACATCAGCCCTGGCCCCTTTAAGGTGGACAGTGGTTACCTGTGCATGAGGTGGCCAGGCCGTCCTGAGCCTGCATAGGGACCCATGGTGGCAGCTGAGGCTGTTTCTGCAGCAGGTGATGCAGTAAGGGAGGTGGAAAAGTGTCACCCAGACCTCCCTGTAAGGAGACCTGGCAGGGACTTGTGAAATGGCTGTTGGGGAACCCTTGGGGGATACAGTCATTTGTATTTCCCACGGCCAGCGGTCCCCTGAGTTTGGAGGCCTCACAGAGTCCCTTTTGGGCAGGTTATCAGCTGTGTGACAACAGCGTTGGCGTTCTCTTCAACGACTCCACTCGCCTCATCATGTACAACGATGGCGACAACCTGCAGTACATTGAGCAGAACAGCACTGAGTCCTACTTCACTGTGAGGTCCTACCCCTCTGCCTTGAACAAGAAGGTTAGTCCTGGGGACAGCAACCTGGCTGAGGGGTGGGATGACTCCTGCCAGCCTTGGACTTTTGTGATAGGGTGGGTTCCAGGGAGAAACATCCGTAACTGGGGCTCACTGGCACTCTTCAGGCTTCCTCTGGCTGGTGACACATGACCCCAAGGACAGACATTAGCAGCTCTGTTTATCTCTACTGTCTGAGGCTCATGTATGAGCAGTTTCACAGAAAATAGTGCTCGCATGACTTGTGTGTACTCAAGTGTTGAGCACACTGAGGCTGAAGTGTCACACTCCGAGTTAACTTGGAGGACTTGCAAAGTTTGTAGTTTGTGCAGTGACACCTCAAGCTGTGAAGGATGTAAGGAGGCTCTGGGACCGTGATGGCTGCCCTGGGGTCATCCTCAGCTCCTCACAGCAAGTCCTATCTGCAGATAACACTACTGAAGTACTTCCGGAACTACATGAGCGAGCACCTGCTGAAGGCGGGGGCGAACATCACGCCGCGGGAGGGGGATGAGCTGGCCCGCCTGCCCTACCTCTGCACCTGGTTCCGCACCCGCAGCGCCATCGTCCTGCACCTCAGCAACGGCACCGTGCAGATCAACTTCTTCCAGGTGAGGCCTTTTCCAGGCTGTGGCTCCAGTGCCTGAGGGACTGGCTGCCTGTGGTGCTGCTGGGAAGGTGGCAAAAAGGGATAACTTGAGCCCCCCAGACACTCCTTGCTCGTGAGCACTGGAGCAGCAGGGAGGCTGCTGCAGTCAGATGTGGCAGTGCTGAGCTGGCTGGTCCCCTTAGCTGTGCTCTGCAGGATTTCTGTGGTGGGGCCTTGTCACCGTGCTCCGGGTGTGTCTGGGGTGGCACATCCAGAGGAAATGGTGTCCCCAAGGAGCGCAGTGCTCAGGGTGACCGAGTGTTCTCTCCCCCAGGACCACACCAAGGTCATCCTGTGCCCTCTCATGGCTGCTGTCACATACATAGATGAGAAACGGGACTTCCGCACGTACAAGCTGAGCCTGATCGAGGAGCATGGCTGCAGCAAGGAGCTGGCCAGCCGCCTCCGCTACGCACGCACCATGCTCGAGAAGCTGCTCAGCAACAGGGCTGGCTCGGGCCGTGCCAAACCCCCTGCTTAGACACTGTTCTTGCTGGACTCAGCAGCTGTGCCAAACTGCCCAGCTGTCAAGAGAGAGGGCTGGGAGCTTCCCTCCTGTGGCACTGCTGGGCTCTCCCTCTTGGATATGGGCTCGTTGCCACAAGGAGGTCCCTGTTGCTGTGGGAGCAGTGTTGTTCACTCTGACTGGTGCCCAAAGGTTTCTTGATCCCCTCTTCTAACGGGGTCTGTTTTATAATTCCCTACCTAGTCTGTTTTTCTAACTTTCCAAAGCCAAAAGCCTGACTCCAAACCAGCCCTCTTGTCTGAGACACCTGGGCCTGCTCTTGAGAGGGCAGAGCATGGGGAGGGCAGACCTATCATGTGAGGGGTCTGTACATGGCTACTGCACCCATGCTTTGGGCTTCATCTCCTCTGGTAGAAGCTCAGGCAAGGTATTGAACAAGCGCAGGGTGAGACTGAGCAATCAGCCTTTTAATACTGAACTACATGAAACCTCAACTTTTGTATATTGCATAACCTGATTAAAGATTGTTTGCTACAGCACCCAGCCTCTTGCACTTCCCTTTGGTTTGCTGAGAGAGGGAACAGCACCTCTGATTTCCCCTGTGACCAAGCCATCCTCTTACCCCTGCTGACAGCCCCAGGGTGGGCCTGCCTCTAGCTCTGCTCAACTTAAAAAGGAGCAACAGGGAAACTGGCAGAAGATGATGGGGAAGGGAGTAAGTTGGTTTGGGAGATGCTCTTGGGAGCAGAGAAAGATGGGTGAGCTACCTCTCCAGTGTTGGGGAACATTCCCCTTTCCCAGGTACTTGGCTCTATTTACTACATGGTTACTAGTTATGACTACACAATCAGCAGAAATTATCTTCTGCAGCAGACTCTTGCAAGACCCTAATGACCTTCAGCTAGTGACCTCTGCTCCCTGCCAGCACCTATGGCAGCCCTCAGGCCAGTTTACTTTTAAGCAGGACAAGCTTTCTAGTTTTCATTTTTTATAATATTTTGTATAAATACATTCTGAAAAGAAACCAGGTACAAAACCCCGTTACCCATGTAACAAAATCCCACACCCCAGCACCCCCAGGAATCACACTGTACAGAATTACTGCTGTTCTCCAGAGGAACTTTGCCATGGGGCTCCCTGTGCCTGTGGGCCCAGGCAGTACTGGAGGCTGGCTCGTAGGGAACACTTGCCCATGGGGAAGCCATGAACCAGAGCAGCTGTGGGGCTCTGGCCCTGGGCAGCAGAAGAGGCTGGCGGAGCTTCAGGCACAGCCTCGTGTTTGAGGGAAGGGATCCCTGGGAAAAAGTAAGGTCCCTGCTTTGTGCAGAGAGACAACTGCTCTCGAACTGCAGTGTGACCTCCTCAGGGGCTCACACCTGGCAGAGGTACAGGCGTCTGGGGACTGAAAGGGAGACAACCTTGTTCTCAGCCCAGCTGAGATTCAAACCTTCATTCAGGGTGCAGTGCTGGAGGCCCCCAGGTGCCACAGGGCTGTGCCCTCGCAGTCTGGATACGACAAGCAGATCCCAGCCTGGTGTGGCTGCTCAGCACTGCCTGACTGAGCACAGCCCGCAGTGGGCTGAGGGCTCAGCTCCAGAGACAAGACTGGGGCACTAATCCTGGTCACAGCTCAACCAGCTGTGTTCCCAGCCTTGTGGCACAGGAGAATGCCCTGGACAAAGCTTGCTGATCCACAGTGACCATCCCACCAGGACCTGGTGCCAGCCTGAGGGCATCGCTGTGTGGGGAAATCGACATTGCTGCCCTTGGGAAAACACAACATGTGTTTTCCTCTTTCTTCTCCAAGCACCCTGTCCACCCCAGAGATGTCTTTGTTCTCTGACACAAGTGCCTTCAGGCCCCTGAGTCTGACTGTGGGTGTTTGCCAAGGTGAGTGCCCAGGCAAGAGCACAGCGCTGCCCTGTGCCCACCTCCACACTATGCTGCTGGTAACCCCCTGTGTGCCGGGAACCCGTCTGGCCCCGGGAAGGAGGGGAAGGACTCACAGAGCCCCCAGGGCTGTGGGAGCGGGCGGGGAGCAGTGGCCGAGCAGCCTCGTGTCGCGATGCCGTCCGGGTGCCCCTCAGGCGCCGTCGCCCCTCGGGCCGTGGCAGTAGTAGGAGTGGAAGACGCGCTCGTGGGCGCAGCCGCGCATGGCCCGGTGCGTGTGCAGCAGCAGCCGCGGGAAGCGCGAGGTGAAGTACTGCACGAAGCCCTCGGGGACCGAGCCCAGGGCGGCCCGCACGTCGGCTGGTAGCTCGTGGTAGTGGTGCTTCTGCAGGAGAGAGGGTGAGAGGGTCAGCTCAGAGGGGCAGGGACAGCGGGAGAGCCGGGGCAGCCGCACGACTCTACCTTGTTCCTCATGGCTCGCAGCAGGTCACGCACTGACCCTCCCTTGTAGGTGCGGAACTTCCTCAGGTCTGCAGAGAGCAGAAGAGACACTGGGTGAGGTGGGACGCAGCTGGGGCAAGGGGCTGCCACAGCCCTGCAGTGCCAGCACCACCCCTGGGTGCTGCAAACCCAGCTTGGCTCCACTCTGCCATCCCAAAGAAGTGATGGCACCTTTACCTGCCCTGCTTTTTAGCTCCTGAGCACAAGCAGGCACCTCCTGGGTGGTAAAGGCAATTTACTGCCTACTACCAGCCCCTACCTGCTTCACCAGGCCCAGGGGCATGCCTGGCCTCCCCATACTCACCCATCTGCAGTGGGAGAGAGATGTGCATCCTCCAATTGGTCCTCACCACTGCCCGTGCCCCTGATTCCAGGGCCGACACGATGGGACCCTCGGCTGGCTCCTTCTCCACACGGTCACTGACGTCCTGCATGACCAAGAGCAGGGATGGGGTGGTAAGGCACTGCCCTCAACCCACATGATGGGGCACAGAGATCCAGCAACCTCCCACCCCTTTCAAAAGTAGCTCAGAATGAGCACATTGACCTAAAACCAGCCGTTTCCAGCATGTTTTTCAGAGCACACCTGTGGTTGCTGCCAGTGGGACAGCATAATAGGCTCACCTGGAAGAACTGCAGCTGCTTCTCTTGACTCCAGAAAAAGGGATGCACAAGGACCACAGGGGCCGAGGGCCGGTGCTGGGGGTCAGGGCTGATCATCGCCACGATCAGCTCCCTCGCCACAAGCTTGTCTGGAGGTAAAACAACACAGCAGAGAAATCAAGGGAGCTGCCCCCTGGCCCAGAGCTGTCCTGCAGGACTGTGCCGCTGGGAAAGGGGCTCAGCTGGGGAAGGGGCTCACCGTGAGCCTCCTCTTGCAGGCAGCTCAGCTCGTAGGAGCCCGCCAGGATGTTGGCCTGGCGCCGCAGGCTGTCCCCAAAGGGGTGCTGTCCCCCTGACACCACGTAGTAGAAGATACAGCCAGCTGAGAAAATGTCCACAGCACTGGTCTGCAAAACATGGTGGGAGATGGCACCTTCAGGCCAGGGGTAAGGAAAGCTTTCACCTCACACTTTTCCATCCTTTTCTGTGAGTAATTGGTTGTTGGCTGCAGAGCTGCTGGAAAACACATCACATGGGAGTTCCATCACCCCAGGTCCCTGTCAGGGAAGGGGCTTCCAGATGCACAGCCAGAATTCAGGACTCCACAGCCTGACAGACACACCGGGGCTGCTGGGCAAAAGCATCCCAGCCTACAGTGAAGGGAAGCTGCCAGCCCCGACACATGCCTTGCCAGGGACCAGCTGCTTCCAGCAGAAATGGGATTCCTGGCACGGAATAGAGGAGCAGAAGCTTCTGCTTGACCTTGGTAGCAACCTATGGCATCTCCAACCTCCCCACTCCAAATTGCTGAGCGCTGGAGCTCAATGAGATGCCCTGTGATGACAGCTGGGCACTGGTCCCTAAGGACAGGGTCATGGGGGCAGACATTGATCAGGGGGCAGTCCTGGAACACAGCACAGTGCCCGTGTCTGGGCTGGCTTGGGCTAAACTGTGCATCCCAGCAGTGTGCCCTGAGGCCACTGCCAGCATGGGGACACTGCCACAATGGGCCCAAGGAGCACCCAGGGCAGGGGCAGCCATGGCTCACTGACTGGGTTCTCCTTCGGAGCCTCCTGCAGCACCTCGGGCGCGATCCAGCCCTCAGTGCCAGGGATACCGGAGTGGAGACTGAAGCTCTGTCGTCCCCCCTGAAGCTTCTTGCAGAGGCCGAAGTCTGAGATGACAGCACGGATCTGCCCATGACAATTTGGGGCAGAGATAAGGATGTTACAGGGCTTCAGGTCACGGTGTACTGGAAGAGAGAGCGTGTGGTGTCACCTGGCAGGGCTCTGCCACTGCCCCACACGCCGCTGGCCCCAACAGCCCACACCCGAACCCCGACAGCCCCCGCCCAAATCCTGCAGCCTCAGCTGAGGACGAGATGGAGAAGGCCCTGCTGGCCCTTACCAATGCTGAGGGAGTGGAGGTGGGCCAGCCCGGACATGGTCTGATGCAGCAGGGACACCGGGTCCAGCCCACGGCGGTTGAAGCTGGGGCTCTCCACGTACTGGAAACACACAGAGGGAGAGAGAGAGGAACGGAGCCTGATTTACTGGGCAAAGGCAAGGCTGGCTGGGAGAGACAGAGACCAGCCCCTATGGAGGCTGTTTGTGCCCAAGGCTTTTGTTTCCAGGGTTCCCAGTGGGCGGCAGGAACAGCCCCGTGCCCAGGGCAGGTGGGGCGCCGGGCTCACCTCCTGCAGTGTGGCAGAGCAGAGCTCGATGGCGATGTAGTGGAACTGCCTGTCCTTCTCGGTGCAGAAGTAGCGCACAACGTGGGGATGCTCATCCGACTCCCGGAGCAGCTGCACCTCCCGGTCGAGCAGATGGACACACTCAGGCAGGAGCCGCTTCACGGCCACATTCCGTCCCTCGAACTGCCCCCTGTGTAGAGTCCCCAGTGTGTCCACGTGTGGCTCCCCGGGTGGAGCAGAGCTCAGCACTGCAGCCCCACGGCCCAGCCACACTCCAGCTGACACTGGAGCTCACACACGGGGTCCTCAGTAAGGGTCACCCTGCTGTGACTCCCAAAGCCCTGCCACACCACAGACAGGCAGAGATCTCTCCCACTATGAGCTGGGAACTGCGGGACAGTCTCGATTTTGTAGGAAAATGACATCCCTCACATTTTGCTGTGTTCAGTGCTGGGAAAGGGGCTCAGCCAGAGCCTGGAACCATGTGAGGAGCCAGATCAGGTGCAGGCAGGCAAGGAAGAGGTGGGAGGGGGACCTGCCCAGTGCCTGGTTACTGAGGGCCACAAGCCCAGCTTTGGGACAGGTGTGATGAGGACCAGAAGAAAGGGAAGATAGAGGCTTATTCTCCAAAGTCCCTGAACCAGCAGTCACCACCCTGGGCAACAGCCTCTTTGACACTGTCACTGTGGCTCCCAGGGAGAACGAGAATGGAAAGAGAGAAGGCACCTGGTATCACTCACCTGAAGACAAAGGTTCCTCCAGCTCCATGGCCTAGAACTTCCTTGGGGTTAAAAGAAACTTTACCAACTACAACCAGGTCTGGTTCTGCATCTACAGGGGAAGAGAAGATAGCCATCCTTCAGCCTCCAAGCATTAGTTCTGTATGGAAGACAACTACATTTTTATCCATCTGGCCATTTCTTGGGCCCTACTCTTATGTAGCCCACACTTATCCAGCAGCAGGTCTGGCACCCCCTCCCATCCCAGCTGGGTTGCAGCCCTCTCACATGTGGGCATCCCTGTTTTGGGTGACAGCATCTTTGGACAGACAGTCCCTGCACCCTGCCCTTTCCCCCTGCACCCACCTGCAGCTGGGTCCAGACTGACCATCCCATTAGCTGGGCCCTTCAGGTGGCTTGAGGGACCTGAGCTCTGTGAGAGTCCTAATGCACTTCCCCGGCTCAACTGTGGCTTTCCAGGCTCCACAGGGACATCTCCCTCAGAGACCCGGCCTGGGAGCAGCATCTGCTGCTGCTGCTGTTGCAGGAGCTGGATCTGCTCCTCCAGCTGTTGCTGCTGTGCCGTGTGCTGCCGCTGCAGTTTCTGGAACAGAAACCACAGGAACACTCAGCTCCGTGCCCAGAGTGCAGCTGGGGCATTGCCACGGCAGCGAGGCCGCTGCTGTCCCTCACCCACCACCACCACCGCTCACCATGAGCAGGAGGAGCAGGACTCCCCCACCCAGCAGAGTTGTGCCAACACCAGCCATCACCATGTCCCAGGTGCCATCGGGATACACCTCCACCTGCTCCCCCGGTGCAGGGTCTGGCAGGAGCTGCCCCTCGCTGCGGACAGCCGGCTCCTCCAGGGTGCTCGGGGCCAGGAACTGCAACACACACCTGGCGCTGGGTGACACCAGAGGGACAGACCGCGGGGCACTCGGGTTTGGGACCCCCTCCCTGTCTCACCCCACGCTGGAGAATCTACCGCCCACCCCAAGCCATGGGTGACCCTTTGGTGACCCAGCACCCTTCGCTGCTCACATCATCGAACACAGTCCTGGCAGGAGGAGCCCTGGGGATGATGGTTTGGGTGGTTTTTCGCAGGTTCTCTGGGAAGGCTCGCAGCATTGTGGTGTGGACCAGAGGAGGCAGCTCATGGTGCCCTGTGGTGGGAGAGGAACAGAGACAACCATCAGTTTGCTTCTGGTCACAGCATCTGTCCCTCACTCCACAGTGCCATGGGCACATCAGCAGCCCTGGCTCTTTTGGAGAAAGATGGGAACCCTGAGCATGGGTAACTGTGAGCTCTGTTTCAAAGGCTCCCTGCCCACCCCTGGCTGGGGGTGCCCAGTGGCCCTTCCTGGGGAGGGAACAAGGATGGGCTGAAACAACTCCCAAGCCAGAGTCACCACAGCCCCTGAGGTGACTCGCAGCCTCAGTCCGATTCACCCTACTGGGCAGAGCACATCGCGCTGTACTCCCAGAGCACACCAGCAGCTTGGGGTGGCCCCCCCACAAGACACTCCCCTGGAGCCAGGATATGGGGAAGCCCGTGCCCACCAAGAGTCCACACCTATGAGGAGCCACTGGTTGCGGAGTGCAGTGATGCTGCCCTGCGGGTACTTGACGTCGGTGCTGGGCGTGATCTCGCACTCCCCTGACTCCCTCAAGGTCACGTCGTCCGTGGTGGGGCCGTCGATTCTTGCCAGTGTGATGCCCTGGGGCTGGGGGTGGCAGCTCATGGGGCACCGCTGCTGGGATGGGCACCCACCACAGCTGTCCCTGAGGGGTGACACTCACCACCAGCGCCACACTGCCGTGCACCAGCGAGGTCAGGGCATAGAAGCTGGTTGCGTGCTTCCCCACATAGAGCGCTGGCCTGCAGGGGAGGGACAAGCATCACCTTCCATCACAGACCAGGGTGGCAGAGCACCAAGAATGTGAATGCCACCAGCTGCCACCGCGCAGGAACCACGTACAGCAGCTGGGTCTTGGTGGTGGCAAAGTCCTTGACCGACTGGTAGCTCCACTTGAGTACATGGATGTCCTGTGATTGGAAGGTCAGGTAGCGCAGGGTCTCCATGGCCAGGTTGAGGTGGGGGATGCGGTGCAGGCTGTCCTGGTGCCACACATAGATGCCAACCACAGGTGAGCCATAGTTCTGTGCCCACAGGACCTCCCCACTCTCCTTGTCCAGCGTCACCACCAGCCCATCCCCAGTCGAGGCCAAGTGTGCCATTTCTAGGGAGAGCAAGAGGGATAGGAGATTTAGCAGTGGGGCCATATCCCCTCTGGTCACCTTGAGTCCTGCCACTGGCTGTGGGCTGCTGTCCATTCTCCCCAGCAACTGGCACAGCCAAGACCTGCTGGCCCTGACAGTACCACCCCAGAGTCCCCGCACAGCCACAGTCCTGCTGCGAACAGGGCACCAGTGAGCTGGCTGCCATGGCCCCCACAGATCCCACGGCTTCCATGGCTCCCGCAGATCCCACGGCTTCCATGGCCCCCACAGATCCCACGGCTTCCATGGCTCCCGCAGATCCCACAGCCACTCACTGTAGTGGCAGGACTCCTCGCAGAGCGGGGCTGAGTACTCGGAGAAGGTGGCGTTCCAGCGCAGCTCTCGCGACTTGGTGTCGTACATGGTGATGATGTACTCTGGGGACAGGAGCAGGGCACGAGGTCACCTCCCAGCACCGTGTCCCTGGCACCAGGCAGGCAATCGGAGTGCAGGGCTGCCTTACGGGTCCGGCCGATGTACAGCAGGGGGCTGGACGGGCACACACCATCCCAGGCCTCTGTCGACAGCGTGGTCTGCTTCTCCCCTGACTTGGGGTCCACGATGAACCAGCTGTCCTGCTTCTTCCCTGAGAAGGAAAATACCTTTTCTCTGAGTCCCCACAGCCCTGCCCATCCCCAGGAGTGCCTGCTGGGTTCCTGTCAGATGCCCTCCATGACTCCTGGGAGCCACTGCTTGGCTCCCTCTCCCCTGCCCGCTCCGGGGGCCTCCATACCAGTGTAGAGGACACCGTCTGAGCTGCGGCACGGTGAGGACTGCACCAGCTCTGGGATGGTGAATGGCAGCTTCTGCAACACAGACAGCAGAGTGCACGTGGGGCCAAAGTCACTTCCCCCTGCCCGGTGAACCCTGAGGGGACATGGGATGCCCACAGCCCCACTGACCATCAAGCCTTCTTTGTTCTTTCCTCCCAGGATATACAGGCTGCCATCATTGGGGTCTGGAAGGAATGCTGGTCTGGGAAGGAAAGAAGAGGATGAAACATGAGCTGCACCCTGCCCTGGGCACATCCAAGAACCACAGAGGAGCTGGACTGCAGAACCTCTTTGAGCAGTTCTCTGCAGGGTGAGTCACTGTGGGGCTTGACCTTTCCTGGACACCTGCAACACTGGATTTGGCAGGAGGTAACTCCAGCTGTGGGGGTGTCCTGCCTGCCCTAGGGAGTTCTCCTGATGCCCTTGCACTTTTGAGGGGATTTTCCTTAATCCCTCTCCACGCTGTTGTGTGTGGTGGAGCTGAGAGCAACTTGGCTGCTGTGAAAAGGCTGCAAGCTCAGCAGCAAGGGAGAAGCTCCTCCTCACACCAAGTGCAGCACCAGAGTCAGGGAAAGGCGATGCTATGGCATAGGCTGGGTGGTTCATTTCTCTCTGGTTCCTCTTTCCTGCTGTCACTCCAGCAGTTACTGGGGAAGCTGTGCACCTGCTCTGCCCACTCGCCCATGGGGATGACACTCACTCTGCCACGTACACCGGCACTTGCAGAATGGGATCTGAAACAGAGAGTGAGAGGCAACATCAGCAGTGCTCCTGCAGCAGGACAGCACAGCACTGCTGCTTATCAGCATGGCACAGCTTACTCCACACGGCACTGTCACCCAGTGTGGCACTGTCACCCAGCCCAGCCACACAGCCTGTTTGCATTTCAGACTCAGAAGAGACACCAATGGCAGATGCTCACCCATGCTCAGCCATGCCTGGAGCTGTGCCTGGGGCTGGAGTGTTCCCTGGAGCTGGAGGCACTGCGAGCCCAGAGCCCACCCAGCAAGAGCCAGGCTGGGAGAACATCCCCAAACCCCAGAGACAAGCTCTGGGAGCCAGGCTGTCAGCAAACCCCTGTCCTGGTTGCTACTCACCATCCTTCAGGGTCCACTTGATGTCCCCTGTGCTCTTGCTGACGGCATGGAGGTTCCCATCCAGCGTGGAGACAAAGAGCAGTGTTTCTGGGACAGCCACGGCACTGCCTTTGAGGCACTAGGACAGACACACCATCCTTGAGAGCTCGGCCAGACTTGGATATTGGTGCCCAGCCTGGGTCAGCCCCTGCACCCAGAATGCCACAGTGGTGGGCAAAGCCCCACAGTCCTCCTGCTCCCTGGTGAGGTGAGACTGGGATGGAAATAACTTATTTCCTTGTACTACCGTATTAAATCTGCTCATTCCTCCAGCTCCACCTGCAAAGGACATCATAGAACTGCACCTGTTGCTGGCTGCTGGGAGCTGCTGTGTACCATAAATCCCTGGCCAGTGGCCCCAGCACTGGGGCAGCTGTACTCAAGGTGACTGGCACCACCAGTACCCACGGTCCCCAGCTTCTGCATTGCTCACGTCCCACCAGAGCAGTGCTGGGACCAAGCACCCTTCCTCTTCCTCTCCAGGGAGCCAGCTCTGCCACTGGTGAGATGAGCTGCAGCACAGCTGTCCCCAGCCACAACCCTGTGTGCCTTTCTAAAGGTGACAACATGAGCAGCCGCACCATTGGCTCCTTCCAGACACAAACGAGTTGGGTGACTTTTCATGCCAGAGACACGATGATTGCTCGGCCAGGCCTTCAGAGCTGCAGGTTTCAGCTACCTAATGCTGAGGAAGTAATTGCCAATTCACCTGGGAAAAGGAGCAGCTGCTTCCACGTATGGCATCTGCACAGCAAGTGCCAGCTCAGCCAGTGGCACACACCAGCCTCACCCCGTTGGCAAACAGGGATCGGCAAACAGCACTGGGACCCACACGGCTCCGGCAGTCCCTGATGCCCAGAACTCGGCAGCAGCGCCTGAGCTCCCACCTGGCTGCAGATCCAACATGGGAAGCCCGAGGACACCTGTAGGACCTGCTTCCCCTGCAGCCCCTTCCCTGCTCTGCGAGGCTGAGCTGGCAAAACCCGGCCTGAGGGGACAGGTCTACAGCCCGAGCCCAGACAGTGCCCACTTGTGAGCACATCCCCATCTGCTGAGCAGAATCCAACGGTACCAGACCAGCCACGGCATGGTGGGCTCAGGAGGTTCCTCTACCTGCAACCACACAGTCAGCAGCCCCAACAAGAGCCAGGTCGCCTGGAGCACATACCAGCTCCCTCTCAACGCACCTCACACCAACCTTTCTGTCTCCAGCCCACTTCTTTTATTTGTCTTTCCTCTTGCTTAATTTTCAGGTGGGGTCAGTGGAAGTTTTGCAGCTCTGGCGTTGCCCGGAGGATGTGGCAGGGCAGGCAGGGAAGGGGACTGCTCCCCACAGCCACTGCTCCAGCCCCTGAGGCCACACAGGGCTCGCTGAGGGCTTGGAAAAGCCAGGCCAGCAGACCTGGGGCTCTTGCGGTGTGGCCACCTGCCCTGGGGACATCGAGGCTGCCGAGCCCTCCCGGGCCATCAGTGCTGTCAGGGCTCTGTGCTTCCTCCCCTGATGCTCTGTGTTTCTCCCCTCTCTTACACAAAATGCAAAGGCCTGGCTGCCCAGCACACTCCCCACGCACACTGTGGGCAGAACTGGGACCCTCGCTCTGCTCCCACCCGCGGCGACCCCTCTGGCCGCCCCCAGCCCCAGCCCAGCAGTGCGCTCGTCATTCCCATGGGCCGTTTCCCGGACTGTGCTTTCCCAGGCTCCCACCACGGCCCCCCGAGCCAGCAGCGATGCTGCAGGGCTGGACCTCAGCCGCGGGCTCGGGGCTCGCTGTGCCCCGGACAGGGATGGGCAGCCGGGCACAGGCAGAAACACGGCGCTGCCTCCCCTGGCGGAGCTCTGCCGCTGTCACCGCAGCCACCGTGGCACGGTGCCCTCTCCACGTGAACTGCCACAGCTGCAGGACCTGCATCCGGCTCGGGAGCAGCGCCCGGCCCGAGCGGGCAGGAGGCTCCGGTCCCGGCCCAGCCAGGCTGGGGGCGACGGGGAACCCCCCCGGGGCTGCATCGCACAGCGGCGACGGCCACGGGCCCGGCCCCGGGACCCGCACCCAGCACCGCGGCCCCTCCGGACCCTGCGCACCCCCCGCCGCCGGTGCCACCCGAGCGCTGTCACAGCGCGGGACACGGACCCGCGTGTGCCGGGGCCTCCCGCAGGGCACGGGGGGCACAGCGGGCACAGGCACCCGAGCAGGAACCACGCGGACACCGCACTGTGCCCCCCGAGCCTCCCTCCGCACTGTCCCCTCCCAGCACTGTCCCCTTCCGCACTGTCCCTCCCGCACTGTCCCCTCCCGCACTGTCCCCTCCCGGCACTGTCCCCTCCCGGCACTGTCCCCTCCCGGCACTGTCCCCTCCCGTACCTGTGCGGGCGGCAGCAGCAGCAGCAGCAGGAGAAGCCCCCGGAGCCCCCGCGGAGGCCGCTCGGAGGGGCCGCCCATGTCGCGGCCAGGCCGGGCCGGGCCGCACGGTCGCCGGTGAGTCAGCGGGGCTGGGGCGGGCCCGGAGGCGGCTCCCGCCCCGCGCCGGCCCCGCACACGGGCACGGACAGACAGACAGACACACACGGGCACGGGCACCCTCCCCGCACACACACACACACACAGAGGCACACCCCGGGCTCCCTCCCGCTCCCCCCGTGCTTTAAGGAAACTAAAGTGCATCTTGGTGCAGGGAGGTGCAGGACCCGCTCTGTAACTCCCAGCCCGTGTGTGTGTGCTGGCACGGGGCAGCCACAGCAGTACTTAAATCCCCACTTTGACCCTTCGATGTCACAGCAGGCATTGGATCCCCTGAATTTCTGTCTGTGTTCATCTTCCCGCAAAGAAACTCACCACAAACCCTTTGCTCACAGCTGTTCATGCAGCAGATGCAGCTCAGTAGTACAGAACACTGAAACACTCAAACACAGAAAATACTTAATTATCAAACTTTAATTCATAAGACTAATCTTACAGAATAAAACACCAGGATAACCAGTCAAGGTTACACTTAAAAAAATCCATCAGTGCAAATCTAAGACTAAATAAGTCATCTCCCCCCTCCCCCTGAAATAGGCAATAGATTATTTAAAAATACCATAATACATGGTACTCACATATTCCATTTAAAAGAAATCTGCAGTGGACACAAATATCTAAGATTTTTTTTTAATATAAAACCAAACAATTAATTGCTTTGAGTATTAATAAGACAGAGTGAACTTCCATGACCCACAAAGCTGAATCCTTGGCTAGAAGGTAAAATGACCACATTTCATACAAGACTTGCTACAGCTCTCCTGGTCCCCTCCTCCCCCACAAGTGACAAGGACATTAATTAACAAAACAAGATGCCAACAGCCTCATCCTAACAGGAGAGGAGAGGCTGGAGTACAGAACTGAGGGTGAAAACATCTTCATTGGAAAAACCAAGTTAGAGAGAAAGAGAAGTAAAGGCAGGCAAGTCTGGCAACAAGCCCTGTGCCCAGTGTGGGCACCGCCAGGATGGGCGCAGGGGGTGCTGTGCCCGTACCAGCATCACTGGTGGGGTCAGGGACCATGGCCATGGGGCAGGGGGTGTGGAGCAGATCCCAACAGGGCACCTGGGGAGTGGCACGGCAGGGAATTGTTTGTCTTTGGCCCTTTAGAGCATGGGGGAGCAGAGCAGGGGCTGGCAGGGGGGTGTCACCGGCACAGCACCACGGTGGTGACAGTTTCTTATCTCATTTGAATCCAGATCACTCTCTCCCATCACCAGAACATCCTGACTGTGGTTACATGTTCCTTGACACACTTCTGCATTCCCAACACAATATTCATCCCAAGACTGCATACACTTGGGATGCACAAACAGAGAAGGAAGGAATACTGAACCTGGGACAAGGAGAGGAGGAGAAGCCCACAGCATTGGGCACAGAAAAGGGAGAGGGATGGCACACAGGTGAGCTGAGCACTCAGTGTCACAGAACAGGGCAGGAATCTTGGGGACTGACACGTGAGGGACCCCCACATGATGGCAAGAGGAGGGGACACTGCCCAGGCACCAGGAGCCACCGTCCAACACCAGCTGTGTCTTGTGGAAACCCACATCTGCCCCTTGGACCCTTTATCTGCAATTAGCAAACCCAGAAAGCACTTAGTGTAACCTCATATGGAGTTGCAGCTCAGGATGCTCCCCAAGAATCACTCCTACACACAGCAGGAACCAGCTGCTATTGAAAGCACCTTGTTAAATTGTGATTTAATCAAAACACACTGTTGTGCAGCTGTTAGCATTAACATCCTACAGAAGCTCACATGTCAGATCTCAGAACCATCTTTACCACCAACTCCAAATACTGTGTACTCACACTACTTGCAAGCTGTGTCACTGAGGACCAACCACCAAACTGCTCTCCAGGACGATTGTCTACACTGAGTCACAGTGACCAGAGAGTATAATCCAAAGCCAAGAGAAGCTGACAACAGCTGTGAGGCAACTGTGGCACTATCCTACTAAAGAGAGGGTGTAACTGCCTTGGAAAAACTGGCATGAGCCAGAACATACAAAGGTCCACATCACTGCCAAAGAGAAAGGATCTTAAAAGCAGTGCTGCTAAGTTCAGCTGGAATATTCATTTCAAGGAGCTCACAAGAAGCCTGGGATATTGAGCCAACAAACACCAACTAAAGCATTTTATATAATTCACTTTCCTGTATTTTAATTCAAATTTTGCATGCAGAATGAAAAAATTAAACAATTTCATTTTTCCAATCAAATCCAACTTGAGAGGAAGTACCTCACCAGGATCACATTTTCTCAGGTTGTAGTACTTTCTTTGTGTTTAAAACTGCTTTGCACGTAACCAAGGGGTTTGCATTCAGTTTCTCTTGGGCTGCTGGGTTGTACCTGGCCCAAGACACAGAGTAGCTGTGCCCCTGGGCAAGGGGCAGCAGGAATGTGACAAGCTGCCTGTGCCCCGGGAGCCTCAGCAGCAGGGCCAGCACCTGCCCCCTGGCACCGCCCCAGAGTTACTCACCCGGTCGCTGCGTCCTGCACAGGAGCTGGGGAGGAGCTGGAACTCGGCCAGGAAAGGAAACGGAACATGAACAGATGACAGAGAGGTCCAAACAAGTCAAGCAGCAAGTGGGAGCTGAGCATCACTGAACCAGCAAGGTGGTAAGTGCCAAGGTGACTCCTGGTGACAGAAAGGGGCAGTGTTGCCCCTTTTTCTTTATCCTGGGGCACCCACTCTTTCCACTGGGTCACAAACTATAAACTTAAGCCTTAACACCAGCACTGGCAACCAGAAAATCCCAAGTGTGATGGCTGCATTTCTTCTGTAACGCTGTACCAGTTAACCCAGGACAGCTCCCCTCTGCCCTCGCCGCTCCAAGGGACAGCCAAGGGAGCTGACATGGCTCTTCTGGCCCGAGCCACTCGTGTCAGGACACACTGCTGCTGGCTTGTGCACAGAAAGGAAATGCCTCAAGCTACAAGAGGAACAAGCACATCAATAATTTCCATGTAGGATATGAAACACCTTTAAAATTCATGTTGCATGGCTGTTCTATCAGAAAATACAAACCAAAAGCTATCAAGAGGCTACAGGGAAATATGTGACCTTAATACCTACCAGAAAGCCCATGCTCTTCGCAGTCTCACAAGTAAAATAAAAATAAAATAAATACTCATTTGGGACTTTGCACCTGCTGAGTTTCAACTGAGTTGTTTCAAGGAGAGGGAAGAGTGGACATGGGGTATATTAAAATCAGCTGTTCCTAAAAGGCTGTTTCTCCATGAGTTGGAGCTACTGGTATGGAGCAGGTGTGTGCCATGTTAGTGCCCCAGCACTAACACACAGTAGGGATGTTTGAGCTGCTCCAGTCTGGCTGCACAATGGCACCTGCTATGGGCATGCACCTGTCCAGGGCTGAGCGCTCTGTTCAGAACACCTGAGAGAAATGGCACATGGATGGCTGGGATGACACTGGAGTGTCACAGCCCAAGGCCCAGCACGTGAGTTCAGACAGGACGAGGTGTGAGAGCCTCCTGTGAACAGGAGCAGGAGAAAAGCTGGAAGGTGATTCACATTTCAAAACATCAGTTGCTGGATAGAAAATCTAAATTGGGTACAATTCACTGAATTCAAAACCAACATAAACTTTCAAATCCAGGACACAAAAGACTGCTGCAGTTATTCAGGATTCAAAACAGCATCTGAGCTTCTCTGTTCCCCGCTCCTCCCACTCCTCACAGGGCAGGAAGGGCCCTGGGGTTCCCTCCCTTTGGGAGATTGTGTCACTGTGTGAGCCCACTCACGCCAGACAGCGTCTCGGTGTTCCGTCCACGTCACTGTGTCCCCTGCTCACACCAGGAAGCACCATGGTGTTTCCAGTCCAACGGGTCACTGTCAACACAGCAGCTGCAAAATGATTCTGGACCATGCATGACCAAGATAATGCTCCTAAAGTGTAGCAGTCCGGGGCAGGAGGTGAGCCACTGACCGGGCACCAGAGGTGACAGCAGCACTGGGTCACCTGCCACTGCAAAACATCCCCAGGGAATTCATCTGCTCCAAACAGGCTACAGAGACCAACCCAGAGATGCCAGTGTCAGGAAAAGGTAAGTAAAAATCCTAAACAAGCATCTTTGGGTTAAAACAAAGAATTAGTTCTGCTACCAAAGCGTGGAAGCTGCCCTGAAGGGCTGGTGGGATATGGCTTCACTCAACAGCAATGCTGCACACAGCTACAGTTTGTTCTTAAAAAGCTGCTCCTGAAATTCTCAGTCACAGCCAAATAACTAAATTAAGTCTAATGCTGATAAACTGAAAGGTTATGAAAATATTTGTTTTTGTTCAGACCATGTAAAAAATCTTCAATAATACATTGTAATATTTTCTTTTTAAAACTAAACTGGAAGATCAACTCTCAGCAGATTTAAGTGTATTACACACAATATTTTGCGAATTAAAATTTATTGATTTCCATTGTATTTGCTTTAAATATGGTTGAAGCTGACTGCAGAAAAGGGATGGTGAAATCTTTAAGTTAAAAGTAAACTAATGGTGAAAGAACATCACCTCTGGCTTCCATCCATGCCTTGTTTAGCATGTTTTATCAATAAGTTCCAGGACTGTCACATCCAGGGATGTTGGAGGCCTCTCCCAGCAGTGTCCTTAGCTTTGCTCCTTTTCCTGTGCCAGAGGTGAGCGTGCTTTCAAAAATACTGCCACTTCCCCAGCACCGTGTCTTTGATTGCATCGACGTACTGAGTTGGGACCCAGTAGACCCAGTAGTAAGATGCTTCTGTTGGGCCCAGCTGAAATGCCTGCAATTAAAAATGACAACATTTACACGTGGGAACAAACTGCTGTCCCAGTGGACAGGCACAGCTCACCCACTGCCAAACCAGCCCAGCCTGTCCCACCTGCTGCTCCTCCAGCACTCGGGGCACGCTGCAGCTCTTTGGTGGGCAATTGAAGGAGCATTCCAGAAAAACAAGAGCTGCACAGCATCAATAAAACAATGAGCTCTTCCCTTTTACAACATCACAGCAGCAACCAAAACTCATGGCCAGTTTCAAGAACATGAGGAAATTATTCTGGAACACAATGTGAAGCTTAACTCAAGAGTCTCTACAGAAATGACAGAGCTGAGAAGCCAAAACAGGAACTAAACAGGACAATGTCCATGTTTTTATAGTCATAAGATTTGACAGGATTTTATATTTAGACATAATGTCCTATTCTCAATTTCTCTTCTATGCCAGGAGAGGGGACCATGGTGTGCCAGAACCTCTGTCCTTGCTGTGGGTTAAGTTTGTTGCAACATGTGCTAAAGAGGACATTTTCTCCCATGGGTGAATAAAAATCAAGTATTTAGACACAGACTAGAGCAGCACCCTCCTGCATACAACGATTTTAAGAGCAAACATTTTCCTTTTCTTCCCCTAAAGGAGGAAACAGACTTAGAGAAAAAAACCTTGTTTTTCAAAGTACAGTAACTAACTTAATGTTCAAGTAGGATCCCAAAAAAACCCATAGGTTGAAAGAAACAGACAATTCAGCACATTAGCACAGCTCTCTTCTGAAATGTTACTTTGCTAGATCCAGTGTCAGTTGTTCAGAAAATTACAGATGTGAAAAAATATTACAGGATTAAGTCCTTTTTTTTTAAGTCTGCATCAAGGCCTGTAGTTTATAGAAATACCACAGACACTAGAAACCAAATCAGGTATTGAAAAATATCACCAACATTAAGAAATCAGGAGCTACATTGTGAGTATTTTTACTGGTTTAGCACTGTCACAGATAATGCCTAAATAATGCTTAAATAGTTCATGTTTGTGTGGAACCAGCCCACGGCCCCATCCTCATGAGGCTGGAACCACCATCCACCTCCAACCTGCCCTGATCTACAGCCTGGTGTGTTCTGCATGAAGGAATTACATGGATATGATTAAAGCAGAGCCGTTACTCACCATCATGTGATAATCCTCATGGCCTTCAATAGGTTCACTCACCACATTTTTAATGGACCCCATGGGTAATTTTTCTGTTCTCTCTACATTAAAATTGATCAGAGTATTATTTCTGACATGTGGGGAAGCAATACTTCATATTAATTTCATACATCACCTCCACTAATGCCTGAAGCCCCTCAGGTCAGCACCTCCCCTCAGGTGAGTTTGGTACCTGCTGCCCAGGACCCCGTGGCTGCAGCACCACATCCCCAGCTGGCACCCACCAGTGTGACAGGATCCAAAACACAGCTCTCAGCACCACATAAAGCACCTCAGTGTTCCTGATTTGGGCCTAGACTGAGTGATGGGAAAACCCCAGCTTTATTTCATGTTTTCTCCTAAGGAACTCCCCTTGGAGCAGTCGGATTGCTCATCTCAGTGGAATCTAGTCCAGGTGTGCCAACATTCAGAACTGACTCCCAAGGATTATACTGAACTCTGTAGAAAGACAGCAGGGCTGAAAGCTGAAGAAAGCCTGACCTAACTCTGAAAGCCTAGGCCTGGCTTTACCCTGAGGCAGTGTTCAGAGAAGCACAGGCAAGTGAATATGAAAGAGCAAACAGGGAAAGAAACAAATAGAAAAAAACCCAAAAGGCTACACAGCAGAGGACAATCAGCTGGCCAGAGGCACCACCAACAGCAACAAAGTACATGGTCCAGGGCAGAGCTTTCCTGCCAGCTCCATCCTCACTTCTCTCCAAACTCTGAATTCCAAGATCCTGCCTTTCAGTTCCAGTGTTCAGCATCAGGCTGAAATTATCTACTTAGATACAAGACACAGAACACCCAGAACACTCTACAAAGGAGAGACCGAACTCTGAGCTCCTGAGATGTATCTAATTGATTTGTGTAATCAAAAAAAAGGCACCCAGTGATATAAAGACAAATACTCTCTCCCTCAGTGCTGTGACTGAGCCTGCTCAGACTTGTGACATCATTCACGGGGTAAAAACTCACTTTGCCCTTGTTTAGTGTCCCCCAAATCAATTCCTGCTCAGAGTATCCCAGCAATAGACAAAATCCACCTTATCAATGCCTCTGCAGAACTGACAGAGAGCAACTGGGGAACATCTGCCTGTACCAACCTGAACAAGTACCCTGCAGACCCAGGGAGGCTGCAGGGGAAGAACCAGCTCCAACTTTCCAGGACCAGCAAGTGAGAAGCTGAGTGAACACCCAGGTGGGTTTCCTCCAGCCCGTCCATGCTGGCCTCTGTCATGGATTTTTCAGAGCAGGAAGGAGGTGTTCCCAACAACAGCCAGCAACTACAACTGTTCCCTAGAGGGGGCAAGCTGCTGCTCCTTTGGGGAAGTAGGGAAACAGGTTACAGGAAAGACAGATGACTACAAGAAGAATCAAATCTCGCAGTTTAAGGAACACTAATCCAGAACACCTCAGGAACACTATACTTGAAACTCATCTGGAAGATGAAGGAAGAGATTAATTACCTAAATACTAGGCATGGATTCAGAACACAGAGTCAGTAACAGAAAGATCTGCCTGCCCAACCTACAGAGGGAAAAACAGCCCCCAGTATCTCGCTCTATCACTTCATCCAGGAGAGAAATGACTGCAACTGAAACTAAGAGAGGTTTTAAAGCCAGAAAAACTTCACAGTCAGGTCTGTCCTACAAAGGAAAGGTCACAAGCTTCTGAGATTTCTGCTTACTTTGGAAATACTGTAGCGTCTGGAGGTAGTATTACCACCCAATTAGGCTACTTTACTGGGACAATGAGCAAGCACTTTTATTCCTCTTGCTCATTACTATATATTGCCCATCCTGGTCAAACTGTACAAGCACAGCTTCCTTGGGAGGCAGGGGATATGCCAGTGGCTCATTTAGCCCCAGCTGGCAACTAAGGAGCATGCAGCCACTCACTCCCCCTGCCCTGCTGGGATGGGGAGGAGAATTGGGAAAAAAAGGAAAAAACTCACATGTTCAGGTAAGAGCAGTTTAATAATTGCAAAAAAGTAAAATATACTACCACTACTGATAATAATAAAATGAAAAACAAAACCCAAGACAAACTAGTGATGCAGAGCGTAGCTGCTCCCCACTTACTGACTGATGCCCAGTCTGTCACACAGCAGTGACCAGTCCCTCCCAGCCAACTGCCCCCCGTTTATACTGGACATGATGCTTCGTGGTGTGGGATACTCCTTTTGCCAGCTCTGGTCAGCTGTCCTGGCCCTGCTCCCTCCCAGTTCCTTGGACAGAGCCCAAGACACCAAACAGTCCTTGACTGAGGGTAAGCACTGTGCAGCAACAACCAAAACATCAGCTCTTATCAGCATTATTCCCACCCTGAATCCAAAACAGCTACTGGGAAGAAAACCAACTCTATCCCAGCCCAAACCAGGACAGAGACAAGGCACATTATCCCCACGTCAATCCCAGCTCCTTCTGGCACCACTCACAATCACAAACTGACCCCACTACACAGCACCACAGTTGTGCATCACGGGGACAAGACACCCAAGTAACCCTGGCTGGAGGGAAAGAGTGCCAGATGTCTGCACTCCTGGTTTTGATCCCAGTTCTGAGATTCCCTTCCAAGCCCTGGCCAAGCCCGTGAGCCTCTGTGCGCTCCTGGCATCCAATCCATGTTTATGGAGTGCTTTGAGATACGCCAGAAATGCCAAGTATCATCATTTACATTTAGAGCCAGGAATAGTACACTGGACACTTAGTCTGCTGGCACCACTGAACTCCAGTTTTTCAGGAACAGAAGTGAATACCAAGTACTGTTCAATGACCTGGTAGAATTGGCATGTCAAAAGAGGAACTAGTTTTGTTTTGAAGCACTGCAATGCCAACATCATTCCCTAAACAAGATTTAGTCACAGGAGAGGCTTTTTTAGGTCACACAATTCAGTTACAGCCCGATTACCAACAGTTCATCCCCGAGGCTGAGAGGTGCTCACCTTTTGTACCAATCCACAGCTGATCTTGCTCGAGTTTAAAAGTCAATCTGACTTTGCCCCCTGACTTGTTGTACATGCCGGAGAGCGGCACCGTCGGCAGGCGCTCCTGCAAAGGGACACAGGCAGTCAGGGCCAGGGGCTGAGACAGAAAAGCTACATTCTCTCAACTCTTTAAGCATAAGGACCATCCATCTTTCCAGCTTTCTGCTAAGACAGGAAAGAACCATTCAACCAGGAGAGAAAGGCCTCAAACCACAAAAAAGTGCCTTCTCTGAGTGTCTCAAGCCCTTATTCACGCACCTGCACGCCTTTGACAGAAGGCATCACATCATCAGGTTTTCCTTTATCCAATACTTTTCTGTGTTGCTACAATATAAAAATAGAAATTAAATTCACAGAAACACAACAGAGCTTTGCAATGTACTTCCAGCTGTTCCCCTGACCACATCCTGATGGCATCAAGAGACAGTTGAGAGCTGTCCATGGGTATTTAGCACATGGAAACCAGTTCTTTTCAAACCTAACTGAGCACTTCCTAAGCTACTCTGAAGAAATTATAAAGATGAGAAGAGCTCCAACATAATGCCAAGAATAACAACCCATCTAGAATATACAGACATATGTCTATAAAAAGTGCAGGAATCCCAAGTCCCACTCTCACCTCATATAGAACCACAGAGTTGGCATTTGGCCTTTCGATAGTTTTAACAGCCAAGTGTTACATCCAGAGAATGGCAGAAACCCTCCAGGTCTGCCAGTGTGACCCAGCACCAAATCAAAAGGGATTACAGCAACAGTAACTAATAACTCCACACTCACAGCCTTTAGGCTGTGTCCCTTTAAGCAATGATGGCACTCACAGGGAGCATGGACTATGATAAAGCAGAGAACACAACAGCACGTTTCACAGAGGCTGCAGTTCTAGAGTGCACTACTTAGTTTTAACCAAATTTGTTTTGAGGAAGGTACAGGGCTGGTAATGCCTTTTGCTGGAAATCCTTTCCCAGCCCCACCACCAAACCAGCCTCACTGTGCTGCACTCCAAGATGTGAAAGAAGAATTCAAAGCTCATGACCCCTTCAGTGCTGGGACAGCTGAAGGAGCTGCTCTCTTCATTTCCATTTTAAGAAGTTTTTGGAGATCAAATTTTCCTATACCAATAAAAATTAATTAGATTTTAGACAGAATGAAGCTGGACTGTGTTTGCACTAACAACCATCAAATGTTTCTATTACTTGCCATTTTTTGTGTGAAATGCTGGGCTGTGCCTGGCACCATGAGCAGTGCCTTGCAAAGCTCCAGCCCCAGCTTCCCTTCTGAACTCGCTGCCCAGAGCCCTCCCAGCACCGAGCTGTCAGCAATGAACCCCCAGCCTCCTCTGGGGAGGAACAAGACCCAGAAGTGCCTGCAGAAGGACCAAGTAAATCCTGCAGCTCTCCCACACCAGTAAATTATTGAGACATTAATAACCTTTTGTCTGCAAAGTGGCTCCTTTTTGTTTTCCTCAGCTTTGACCTCCTGTTGAGCAGCTTCTTTGGGTGTATTTACTGCTAACACATCGTTGATGGTAGAGCCCACAACCATTATTTTTGCTCCATTTGTTACTTTGATTTCCCGCAAAGTTTTCTCCTCTGGCAGAAGTCCCTTGAACATAACTTTCTGCATGGCTGGAGGGAGGCCTGGGGACAAACACAGAGATCAGGAGGGCTGGGGACAAACACAGAGATCAGGAGGGCTGGGGACCAGCACAGCGATCGGCTCTAGGGACCAGCACAGGGATCGGCTCTGGGGACCAGCACAGAGATCAGGAGGGCTGGGGACAAGCACAGGGATCGGCTCTAGGGACAAGCACAGGGATCGGCTCTGGGGACCAGCACAGGGATCGGCTCTGGGGACCAGCACAGGGATCAGGAGGGCTGGGGACAAGCACAGGGATCGGCTCTAGGGACAAGCACAGGGATCGGCTCTAGGGACAAGCACAGGGATCGGCTCTGGGGACAAGCACAGGGATCGGCTCTAGGGACCAGCACAGGGATCGGCTCTGGGGACCAGCACAGGGATCGGCTCTAGGGACAAGCACAGGGATCAGGAGGGCTGGGGACAAGCACAGGGATCGGCTCTAGGGACAAGCACAGGGATCGGCTCTAGGGACAAGCACAGGGATCGGCTCTAGGGACAAGCACAGGGATCGGCTCTAGGGACAAGCACAGGGATCGGCTCTAGGGACAAGCACAGGGATCGGCTCTGGGGACAAGCACAGGGATCGGCTCTGGGGACAAGCACAGGGATCGGCTCTGGGGACAAGCACAGGGATCAGCTCTAGGGACAAGCACAGGGATCAGCTCTAGGGACCAGCACAGGGATCAGCTCTGGGGACAAGCACAGGGATCGGCTCTAGGGACTAGCACAGGGATCGGCTCTGGGGACAAGCACAGGGATCAGCTCTAGGGACCAGCACAGGGATCGGCTCTGGGGACAAGCACAGGGATCAGCTCTAGGGACAAGCACAGGGATCAGCTCTAGGGACCAGCACAGGGATCAGCTCTGGGGACAAGCACAGGGATCGGCTCTAGGGACTAGCACAGGGATCGGCTCTGGGGACAAGCACAGGGATCAGCTCTAGGGACCAGCACAGGGATCGGCTCTGGGGACAAGCACAGGGATCGGCTCTGGGGACCAGCACAGAGATCGGCTCTGGGGACAAGCACAGCGATCAAGAGGAACCCGCAGCAGCAGCAGCGGCGGCCCCGACAGACCTGTGAGCGAGTGGATCTTCTGTTTCAGCTCGGCGCCCGTGCTGTCCAGGCAGAACTTCACGTCGTACTTGTTCTTGTTCCAGATCACCTTCAGCTCCACCAGCTCCCCGCCGCTGTCCGCGTCGCCGCCGTTGCTGACCGGCTCCTGCAGCGGTTCCCGGCGCTCCTCGGCGCCCGTCGCCCGCCCCGCGGCCGGCGAGCCCTCCCCGCCGCAGCCGAGCGGCAGCTGCTGCGCCTCGGCCTCCATGCCCGGCTCCTCGGCACCTGCGGGGAGCAGTCGGGAGGAGCCCGGCCCGAGGGACGCCGGCCCGGCCCGGCCGCGCTGCAGCCCCGGAGCGCCGCCCGCAGCGTGCCCAGGGCCAGCCCCGCTCCCGCCCCGGCCCCGGCCCCGGCTCCGCTCCCGCCCCGGCCCCGCGGCTCCCGAACCCGCGGCTCCCGCCACCAGCCCCGCACCGGGCCCGCCTCTGCACCCGGCTCCGCACGCGCTCCGGCTCCGGCTCCGGCCCCGCACCCGCTCCGGCCCCGCACCCGCACCCGCTCCGGCCCCGCTCGTACCATCGGCGGCGGCCGCGGCCATGATGATTGTGTACAATCCTCCGCGGGGCACGCCGGGAAGCGCCGCCGCCGCCGCGCTTGGGCCGTGCCGGCCCCCGCACCGCCCCCGGCCCGCCCCGCCCGGCCCTCAGCGCGGAGGCGGTGCGGGCGCTGCAGGCCGCGCCCCCGGGGCGGGCCCGAGCGGAGCGGGGCGGGCCGGGGCAGGGCAGGGCAGGGCAGGGCCGGGCCGGGGCCGGGGCAGGGCAGGGCAGGGCCGGGCCGGGCAGGGCCGGGCAGGGCAGGGCCGGGCAGGGCCGGGCAGGGCAGGGCCGGGGCCGGGGCCGGGGCCGGGGCAGGGCAGGGCAGGGCAGGGCCGGGCCGGGGCCGGGGCAGGGCAGGGCAGGGCCGGGCCGGGCAGGGCCGGGCAGGGCAGGGCCGGGGCCGGGGCCGGGGCCGGGGCCGGGGCCGGGGCCGGGGCCGGGGCGGGCCGGGCAGGGCAGGGCAGGGCAGGGCCGGGCCGGGCAGGGCAGGGCAGGGCCCGCAGCTCAGTGCCCCGGGCTCCGGGGGCACCGGGGGCGGCCCGAGCGGGCGGGCGGTGGCGCCTTTAAGGGCCGCCCCGCCCCGGCCGCGGCGCGCGCGCTGATTGGCTGGCGCGGCCGGGCGGAAGCGGCGCTGCGGCCACGTGCGCTCGCGCGGGGATGGCGCGGGCTCTGCGCGCGCTGCGCGGGGCGGCGGGAGCGGCCCCGGCCCCGGGAGGGGGGTCTGGCACCGGCCCCGGCCCCGAGACCGGCCCGCGAGTGCGGTTCGGGCCCAGCCCTACAGGTAGCCTATCCCTCGCCAGCCCCGCTCCTGCCACCCCTCCCTCCGGGGTTCCGCTCCGGCGAGGGCGGTGTTTTGGGTTGGAATACGTGAATTCGGACACTGGCGGGGCGTGTGCGGGGGCAGACACCTGCTGGCTCCCGGGACAGCCCCCGAACCTGCCCTGTCAGCACGGCCCCGTGCCCTCCCGGCCGTGCCGGGTCACCGCTGGCACACCGCGGCACTTGTGTCCTTGGGCGCGCCGGCCCGCAGGTGCTCTCCAGGGCACTTCGGGGAATCCGCTCCTGGGAGGTGTTACCCAGAGGTCCCCTCCATAGCCAGGGCGCCCGGAGCTGTGTCTGTGCGGTGCAGCTCCAGCCCGGTAACCCCCGGGACCCGCTGCCGTCGCAGGCAGCATCCATTGCCGTTCGAGCTCACATCTAGGACTTTCCCCTGCACCTTCTTTGTGACCATCTCCTCTGATTTCCCCACGATTACAGGGTTTCTACATTTGGGTGGCCTTCGGACTGCTTTGTACAATTATATCTTCGCCAAAAAACACGGGGGGACCTTTATTTTGAGAGTGGAGGATACAGATCAGAATCGGTTGGTGCCCGGAGCTGCAGAAGCAATAGAAGAGATGTTGGACTGGGCAGGTATTTAGAAACACCCTTTATCTTTCACTTACTGGACGCTTCTCCTTTAGAGACCAACAGTGCTGGATTGAGAGGGGGTTTGGCTGCGTTTGTGTGGGGTGGTGATGACCCAGCTGTTGAAGTCCTGCTGTGCTGTTGTTGCAGGTGTTCCCCCCGACGAGAGCCCGGGCCGGGGCGGCCCCCGCGGGCCGTACGTGCAGTCGCAGCGGCTGGAGCTGTACCGGGGAGCCAGCGCGGCGCTGCTGGCCAGCGGGGCCGCCTATCGCTGCTTCTGCACCGCCCAGCGCCTGGAGCTGCTCCGCAGGGACGCGCTGCGCTGCCGGCACACCCCGCGGTACGAGCCCTGCCCTCCTGGGGCGTCCTGGGCGCTGCACGGGCAGTAAACATGGAAATCCTGCAGCGGGAGGGCTGAGTGTCACTGCCCAGAGAGAGAGAAACCACGTGTCACCTTAGAGGCTTTGGGGAGCACCCTCCAGAGATGGGGGGGTTTAACCGGACACATAGTGGGCAGGTCACAGCTAAACTAAAGTTCAGGAATCAGAGCAGAGTTTTGGGAATGTAAAAATGGCTGATGGGGTTGGCCTGTATTGAACTGAGACCTTCGTTCTCATCTCCCAAAGATACGACAACCGGTGTCGGCACCTGACACCCACGGAGGTGGCCCAGAAACTGTCCCAGGGCCTCGACTGCGTTGTCCGCTTCCGTCTGGAGAAGGGGGTGGAGCCCTTCCAGGACTTGGTCTATGGCTGGAACAAGCACGAGGTGGCTGAGGTGGAAGGCGACCCTGTGATTCTCAAGGGGGACGGGTTCCCCACGTACCACCTGGCAAACGTGGTGGACGACCACTACATGGGCATCACCCACGTGCTGCGTGGCACCGAGTGGCTGACCTCAACCTCCAAGCACCTGCTTCTCTACAAAGCCTTTGGCTGGGAGCCCCCTCAGTTTGGGCACCTCCCGCTGCTGCTGAACAAGGACGGTGGGAAGTTGTCCAAGAGGCAGGGGGACATCTTCCTGGAGCGCTTTGCTCGGGACGGCTTCCTGCCAGAGGCTCTGCTGGACATCATCACCAACTGTGGCTCGGGATTTGCAGGTAACACCACAGGCTCCTGTCTGCCTGGTCACTTGGTGCTGACTTTGGGCAATGGGTTTGGTTTGTTTTACTAGCTGAGAACTTTATCGGTGTTTGAAGGGCTCGGGAAGTGGGTGTCAGGTGACCAGTCAGCCACTGAAATGCCACCAGGGCTTCTGCAGAGCTCCTGTGAGAGGGGCTGGAATGGTGGAAACTTGTCTGCCTCTGTGCAGCCATTTAAATTGAGTCTGGTGCTTAATGGGTTCCCACCTGGGACAACCCCCACCTTGCGGTGGAGGAACTGTCTGTGAACTCTTGGGAAAACTTGTGCACTGTGCTTAATAATTGCAGTGTTGTCTGACTGTCACACTTGTTTAACTTGACAGACCATGAGGAGTTTAGTCCATCTCATTTTGTGGCTCTTGTGGGGCTTACAAATTAACTTGTTTTGGGAGCTCTGCTTGAGAGTGAAATCTTCCTTGAGCAGTGAAGTCTCCTGGCTGAGTGTTACTTCTCTTTGGCTGACTGAGGTGCGGGGTGTTCTGCTGAGGAAGGTGATGGAGCCAGGCAGAATGTCCCATTTCCCAGTGTCTCCCCAGCAGCTGGCAGAGCTGCATCCCATGTGTGCCTGCTGCCAGCTCCCTCCTGCCTGCCAGGGGGTGTCCCTGGCACTGCACAAGGGGCTGTCCTGTGCCCTGGTTCCTCAGCATGCTGCTGCCCCAGCCCTGCCCCTGAGGCCTGCAGGGAGAGGCAGCGGGAGAGTGGATCTGTGTGATTCCTTTTGGGTTGTGTTGCAGAGAAGCAGATGGGGAGGACTTTGGAGGAGCTGATCTCACAGTTCGAACTAGGCAGAATTACCACCCATTCTGCCCTCCTGGATCTTGAAATGCTCCCAGAATTCAACAGGTAAAAAAACAGTGGTAGCTTTAAAATGTAATAAACAGCACATCACTGAGAACTTACTCCTCTTGCTTTGCCGTGGCTGGAGGTTTTGTTTGTTGGTTCAAATGTGGTCCTGCTCACACCATGGCTGCCTCTTCTTGTGTCCTGTGCCTGGACACTGGTGTTGGGAACACTGTGAAACCATAGGGAGAGGGTGGGTGTAGCTGGGAGGATGCAAAGCATTTAGTTTCAAAATAACATCTAAAAAGAGGTAACACTTCCAGAAGGATCTCCTGCAAGTCCACTCGTGCTGCTGGGCTGTTGTGTGGCCTCATCTTCAGTTCACTGTGGGGCACCAGAGCTAAATGCTTCATTGCAGAAAGTCTGTCTGTGGTTTAATGATGTTTTTCTAATAGGTCCTCAGTTTTAACTGGTAAATGTAGTTGGGGTGACTGTATCCAATCCAGTCCAAAAGCAGGTTTTTCCTCTGTTGCAGGATTCACCTCAGCCGTCACATCGAGAACGAAGGGCTGCGCCAGAGGCTCGTTAGGGAGCTGCAGGGGCTGGTAGAGCACGTCTATGGGGATCAGCAGGTGGATCCAGAGGTTCTGGAAAAGGAATACGTGGAGCGAGTCCTCCTGCTGCGAAAAGTACGAGTGCTGTGTCACCATTCTGGAGCTGAGGTGTTGGGGGATTCCTCCATGAAGCTCTGCTGTGGCACAGCCTGCAGACAGCCAGAGCCTGCTCCAATGCTTGTGTGCCACCTGGCTGCCAAAATCCCCTGATACAGGCAGCTGGCCTGTGGGAATGGGCCTGGTGAATGTCCTGGTGGTCTTTGCAGAGTCATAAGCTCATCCATACTTTCTTGAGGCAGCAGAGAGCTCCCTCATCGAGGGATGACCTGTGGCTGCTGTGAATGTGCTTATGGAATTGCAAGATGCTTTTGGAAGACCTCTGCTTCCCACTCAGACCAGAACTGTGGGTCGTGCTGTGGCTTTGTCTAGATGAGCTGACAACCTCCAAGCTGCCCTTCTGCTGTAGCCCAGGGAGTAGCTGGCTTGGGGCAGGAAGGTCCAGCTCCCTCATGCCAGTGCCCAGGTCTCTCATGCTGACACCCAAGTGCCTTGTGCCAGCTCACCTCTCCCCTTTGCTGACTGAGCAGCATATGATGTTCTGCTTTGCTGCTGCCCCATGCCTTGGAAGCAAAGTCCAAGCAGCCTCTGCTGAGGCAGATGAAGCTCCTGGTGAAACCAGTGTGGTTTGTGTGTTGGGAGCTCAGTGAAGGGGCCAAGTGCTGGCAGGACGAGGGTGAGCCCAGCTGTTCACAGTGTGCCTCTGGGATGCTGCTGTAGTATCTAGGAGATTCCTTGTGAAGGATAAAGCCCTGACTGTACCAGCATGATGGCTGTACAGTGACAGTGGGACAGTGACTCATGTGGCTTCCCACTGCCTGGTGAAGGGGCAGCTGAATGTGGCCAGCCAGCTCTGAGTCAGCCACACGTGGCTCAGTACCTCAGGGACAGCCACAGCTGGCTGAGCTGCCTCTGTGTCCCTGCTCACTCCGAGGCCCTGCTGCCTCCATGTAAGCAATGACGTTTGCTCTGAGCAGTGTGAGGTACAGGCCACTGGTGTGTGAGGGGGCTCCAACTGGGTCTGAAGCCCAGGCTGGGGGGGTTTGCTTCCCCCACAGTGTAACCCTCTGCCTTGTTAGCTTCGCTTTCTTTCCTAGGGTCACATAAGCCTCCTGAAGAATCTGGTGTCGAGTGATTATTCTTACCTGTGGGTCAGGCCCTCAGTGTCCCGACAGCACCTACAAATGATTTCTGCAGAAGCAGATGAAATAGGAAAACTAGTTATAGGGTAAGTGTGCTGCTGCCTCAGCTGAGTGTCAGTGGTGGTTCCTCTTCTATGAAAATTATATTATTAAAATGCAGTCAGAATTCTGCTTTTCCTGTGGTTTTCCAGGTGCTTGGCATAATCTAGTGATTTAAACTTACTCTTGAACGAGCTCTGCTTCTGGCAAGGAGAGAGAGCACCCTGGCACAGGCGTAGAAATCCTGTGGTTTGCTTCCCCCAGACTGTAAGGACACCTTCTTTCCTAAAGGCTCATGACAAGGCAGACAGCTGCCTTGACTGTGGAGGAATTGAACAAAGACCTGAGAAGCCTCCAGAAGCAAACCAGAGAGACCAAGTACAGCAGCATGATGCAGCTCCTCCGCTTGGCCCTCACCGGGCAGCAGGTACAAACAATGTCCAAGAATGGGACCCTTTTCCCTAGTCCTTTTTTCCCCAGTCTTTTTTTCCCTCTTTTCCTCTTTCCTTTCCCCTCTTTCCACTTCCTTTCCCTCTTCCATCCCCTTTCCTCTTTTCCCAACTGTCTTGTCCCTGGTACCAAGATATCAAGGGATATCTCACAGGGCCCAGCATCGGTTTCCATTTGGAGCACATGTGCCAATACCCAGCAACCCTGGCTGGAAGAGCCATTCTGCATGTTTGGAAGCAGCAGCAGTGTCAGAGTAAATATGCTGGTTAATCTGAAGTCAGACAATCCACTGGAGCAGCCATAGGGAGCATTGGCAAGGTTGTAGGTTTGTGGCAGAACTGGGATTTTATGTGCAATCTGCTTTCACAGAGCTCAAACCCAAGTTTTATGAAAGTTCTCCAAAGCCTAATCCTAGCTCAGCTCCAGTGTTAATCCTTCAGGTCCATCTGACCAGGGCTGGCATGTGCCTTCAGGAGGAGAAACCCCAAACCCTTGTTTGAGCTGCTGCTGAACCCCCATCCTTGCTCTGACAGCAGTCCCAGCGTGCATCGCTCGGTCTGTTCCATCTCACTGACACCCGAGCATGTGCTGGGAAGTGCCAGTTCTGTGTGCAGTGACTCCCTCTGTGTTTGCAGCACGGGCCAAGCGTTGCTGAGATGATGGTGACTTTGGGACCCAAGGAAGTGAGTGGCCGGATACACAGAGCACTGTCCAGCTGACAGGACAGCGGTGATGCTGCCAGGCCACACTTGGGTGGCACAGGCAGCACGTGCCATTGTCCTCGACCTGTGGTGTGGTTTGGATCTCAGCGTGACTATCACTGGTCAGATGAGCTGGGCTTTAGATCAGGCAGGTGTCCATGCTGTTCCCACATCTGTATGTACTTGCACTAAGCACAAACCACTTAGTCTGGAAGAGGAACCAAATCTAAATTCAACTCCATCCTGCTGTCACCTTGTGCAAGGAGCCTGGTTTGTACAAGGAACCTGGTTTATACAAGGAGCTTCGTTTCCAGGGTGGGAGAAAGTTATCAGTGTTTCAATTCAGACCGTGTGGACAGGAAATAACTGTTAATAGCAGCAGATCAGTCTCCTTTTGAAGACAGCTTCACAATCAGGGTACCTGCAGCCACAACAACACAGGTCCCCAATAAATACTGTGTGGGGAGGGTATTTTTATATATAGAAATATAATATATATATTTGAGATGCTGCCTTAGCTACCCTGATGTCCTGCCAGGCTGAGCTGCTTGGAGAGAGCTCTCCTCCCTGTGTCCTGGGTCATGCATGGGGTTCCATTAAAAATATCTCTGATCAGAGATTGGAATGTCTTTCCCTCTTTTCTCTGATGCCCTTTAATTGTTAAATAAATTGTTAAATAATTGTTAAATAAACTTTTGATTCTGTTCTCACCAATGCTCTGCACGCCAGCAAGGGGAGGAGCTGCCAAAGGGCTGTGGGGGGTGTTTCACTGAGCCCACGCCCACAGTGAACACTCCACGCCAGGAGAACTCACGTGGTGTTCCCACAGGGGTGCAGGGAGCGAGGGCGGGTGGATGTGCTTCCTGCTGGGGCGGAGCGGAGCCCATGGCCAGCACTGGGGAGCTGGAGCGCTGGCTCAGTGAGTGGGGCTGGGGCTGGGGCTGGGGGTCACCTGGCTGCTGGCTCTGGGGCCACTTCCAAACTGGGTGGGCACTGAAGCAGCTTCAGCTCTGCGGGTCATAGCCTGTTGCCTTCATGGATCCCCTTTAGGGTGATGTTCATGGGTGCTGTCACTGTATCTCTCCTTCCCAACTCTCCTGCCCATTCTCAGCCACCAAAGTGGCTTGAGCAACAGGTTGGGCACTGCATAAAGCCAAAAAAGACTTTTTTCCCTCAATTTACTGTGCAAAAAGGTAAATGGTGCCTGTGTTCCAGCACAACATTTGCAGTGTGGTCCTGGGAGAGCTGCCTTTAAATGTTTTTTAAGTTTCTCATGCTAAAAGCAGTATCTGCTGTAGTCAGGATGTGCCTGAGTTTAAGAGTGTGCTTGGGACTGTATTTTTAGGCAGATTTTAGTAACAGCTGTTTTGTGCTTGTCCCATTTTTGCTGCTAAAAGCACTGGGGGAGCCAGCAGCCCTGAGCTGCTTGCTCACACTGAGGCTGCCTCTGCTTCTTCCTTTCTTATTTTGCTCTCTCTGGAAGACAAGGCCACTGACCCGAGTATCCCTGAGGAAAACTGGGAATGCATCCAGCAGTTCTGTGCCCAGGTGAACGCCAGCACTGAGGGGTAAGGCAGACACACAGCTCTTTGTGTTTGCTCGGGCTGTGACTGGCTCTGAGCTTCCTTCACTCCTGGTGGGGGAAAGGGGCCTGAGGCCACAGGGTGGGGAGCTGGAGAGGGAGCTGGGAATGGGCTCAGTGGGCTCTGCTGCTCCCGGGAATGGCAGTGAGTTGCAAATAGGTGTATGTCAGTGTGGTGGAGGGTGATGTCTGGGAATGGGCTCAGACATCCATTGCTGGAACCCACCAGGCATCATGTCCTGCTGGCCGTGCCCTCAGCAGCCCCTCTGGAGTCTGACCAAGGATTCCTGCCATGGGGTTCTGCAGGGAAGCCCTGAGGGAGCTCAGCCTTGGCTTTTCCTTCCTGAGAGGTGGGGAATCTCTGCTGGGACTTCACCACCTTCCAGCTGACAGTGTGGGCTCTGTGGGAAGTAGCCAGGACTAATTAAGCAAATGACCTGTCAGAGCTTAGTGGTCATCTCTGTTTAGAGCAGACGGCTCAGAGCTCATAGTCTGGCCCCTGTGTCGTGCCCAGGAACTGGCACAGGCTGTCCAGGCTGCCACCAAAGCTGCTGCCTGGGGCCAGCTCTCATGGTGCCTGCCCAGGGAGATCCCCCAGCCTGTCCCTGCTGCTCCCTCCCCAGGGACAGCCCCTGGGCACGGCCAGAGGGCAGCGCTGCCATCACTGGGCTCCAGTTTGCCCCTTGTGTGTGTGTGCCCCCAGTCAACACCATGCCTGAGGAAGGGGGTCTGTGCTGTTGTGAATCCAGCAGCTGCTCCTCTGCAGAGCAAACCCAGCAGCATTCGTTTTTCCTGTGAGCTTTGTGATCTGACTTAATCCTGCTCCTCCCCAGCCCATCGCTTGCACTGAGGCTGCTGGCACATAAAATCCAGTCCCCTCAGGAGAGGGAAGCTCTCCATGCCCTCACAGTAAGTACTTCCATCTACACTTGGGAACAGAGTTTGGTGGGTAGGACAGTACAGCAGACAGTGCCACTCTGTCTTCCTCTTCTCTTAGATGTCTTTCTGTTTTTCTTGAGTGTCTCTCCCTTTTAACTTTCCCTTGCACAAGGAATACAGAAACCAGGGCAGAGCAGAGGGAGTAGCTCCTGTTGTTCCTCCCCATGTTGCTCTGCTGAGATGTTTCTGTGGTCTGCAGGGTCAGTGGCCCACAGGTTGGTAGTGCTGGGTAGAACAGAGCAGACAGTCTTAAACATGCTGCTCTAGAAAGCTGGTGAAGGAAAAATACATGTCCTTACTGCATGATTTTCTCAGTGTCTTGTATTTGTGAACACAGTGCCAGCAAGTTCCTAAAATTAGTATTATAATGGCAAATTTTTTGGAAGCTCCCCAAGCCTGGTTTCTTCAGTTCATGTTGGTAACATTTTGTTTTCTGCAGGTGCTGGAGACCTGCGTGAACAACTGTGGTGACAGATTTCACTGTGAAATAGCAAAATTCAGGTTTCTGAATGAGCTGATTAAAGTGCTTTCCCCAAAGGTAGGTGATGGTGGTTAGAAGGCCTTTCAGAATGAGAAATGCAGCCCTGCTTTATCAGACACTGTGGGATCTTCTGGCCGTGTTCCTCTGCATCAGAGCAGGCCTGGGACTGCCTGAAATACCCTCTCTGTGGTGTAGTCATCAATTCCCCTTTTTGGTGGGTCCTGCACACATTTACCACTGGTACATGTTTCATTTTCCATTGCATCAGCCTCAGGGCAGAGCTACTAAAAGCTGATTTCAGAGAAATGCTCAACTGAAGAACAAAACCCCTTCTCTCAGACCCAGACTTGATAATGAGATTCCGGAGAAACCACCGAGTTTAGAGAACATGTCACTGCAGACTGTTCTGTTTGCTGTTCTGACAGGACAGGTATCATCATACAAGTTTGAAATGCCTGGTCTTGGGGAGGTTTTTTTTTTATAATACATTGAAATGAATGCTCATAAGCAATAATGAGAGAAATTGGGTAAAACATGCAGATGCTGATAAAAGCCAACAACTTTCATTTCTGGTTTTGCTCAGCTTTCCTGTGCCCAGGGCTGGCTGAGGCCAGTGGTGCGATTGCATCACAGCAGTTAAAGGAAGTGGTTAAAGTCAAACATAGATCTGTCTTCACTGAAATAAAACAGCCTCCTTTGGATTTTGGATTCAATAACTAATCAGAAAAGTTTGAAGTGGTTTCATTTTGATTGTTGTACAATATGTGTGTAATTATCATACATTTAATAGCATTCTCTGTGTTTACAGCCACAGCTGTACACACTGTTCTCTACACCCCAAGATACACAGTTGACAGCACTCTGAATAAACTCTTAGGAATCCCTTTTCTCCTTGGTCTCTGCACACACAAACCCCTCAGGGCCAGATCCCTGCTGATCTGGCACCATTTCTTTGGGTTTGACCTTTTTGTCTTTCTTTACTGTTTTGTTTTCAGTACTACGGAATTTGGTCTTCAGAAAAAGTCAAGTTGAGGGTCACAGAAGTGATATTCAGTTGGACAGTCTGGTTTCCTCAGGAAGTCAAAATCCAGGATGCTTATCAGATGCTGAAGAAACAAGGTTTAGTTCTTTTATTTCAGTTTTCTTTTTGGCCTCCCAAGTCATGTGGTTTCCCCCAGCAGATATTTGTCCCCTTCAATTTGTGACTCAGCTTTTTCATAACATACTGTGTGTAAGGAAAAGGGACAGAGGCCACCCTTCCCCAACTGGTTGGGTACTGAAGGATGCATGGAACTGTTTAAAGTGACTTACCAAAGAGCAGCCTCCCTGACTCACAGCTCAGGCTGGCCTGGAAGCCTCTGTTCACACAGTGCTCACACTGTATGCAGGGAGAAGGTATAGGACATACTCAGAGTGATCTTCACCCTGGAATACTCTCCCAGAATTATGATAGATGGGTTCAGAGGGTTCCTAAGATGAATTTTTTTATCCATTCCATTATATTTAATAGTCTTTTGTGGTATTGTAATCCAGAAACCCCATGCAAAATTCCATGCACTGTTGAGCACTGGGGTTTCAGCAGCTCAGGCAGGACTGAACAGCTACTGTTACCTGTTCCAGGTATTGTAAAAGAAGATCCCAAACTGCCAGAAGACAAAATTTTACCTCCCCCTTCTCCAAGACCTCAGAATTCTATTTTTGACACAGATGAAGAGAAATCCAAGGTAAACCTTAGAGTCTTCATGCCCCACCCTCTGATTTGTACTGATGAGAAAAGAGGCTTAGTAATATTTTGTGAGCTTATGCTATTTGAAAGACACTATCTCAGAATAATGTTGATCCTTCTTCTGGTACAACAGTTACAGATCACTGTGAGGCTTTGCCAGAAATGTTTGCTTAATAAAAAGTGAAATGTTTTTACAGAAAAGCATCAGTTTCTGTGAAACCTTCCCAAGGGAGGGCTTCTCCAGGTCTCACAGAAGTCCTGCAGAGTCAGAGAATTCCTAATCCCAAACAGCCAAACTGTGTGCAGGCAGCAGTATAACCTGAATTAGATCATGGGACAGGAGCCTGCACATTTCCAGGATTACAGGAACTGTCCTGACAGCAAGTGTCTCGTGTGTGATGTGTGCCTGTGGCACAGTGCCCAGAGGCTGCTGCTCACTGCTGTGCCACCTCTGCCCTGACAGCTCCTGGCCAGGCTTCTGAAGAGCACCCACCCTGAGGACCTGCAGGCAGCCAACCGCCTGATCCAGAGCGTGGTTAGAGAGGTGGGAGCTCCGGGGGAGAAGCCTCTTTGCAGTCGGGGCAAGGGGGGAGAGGATGTGGCCATTCAGTTTATGACAGGAAACCCTCTGTACTGGATCAGAATACAGCCCCAGAGGAGGGGCCATTTTCAGTCTTTATCACTCTGAATTTACAATGTGGGACCATTTTGGTTTGTTTTGCTAAAATATGCCAGTGCCAGGAAGAGGGAATATGTGAATGTGTGTACCCAGGAGCCTGTGTGGTGGGGCCCTTCCCCACCTGAGCGGGGCAGGGGCTTCTCTCCCTGCCCTTGACGTGGAGGGGGGGTGCAGCTGGGGGCATGTTCTCACCTGGCCCACTTTGTGTCTCCCTTACCCACAACAAGGTTTTAATAGGAAGGAACTCTCCAAGTGTGACCCAGAATGCTCCAGCCAAGCACATGCACTGGCTGTATCAGCTAAATAAACACCTACCTTTATTTCATGTTTCATCACAGGAACAAGAAAAGTCTGCTCAGGTGTCCCGACGAGTGAACACCATCAGCGAGGTTTCTGAGAATGTCAGACATATGGGTGAGTTACTGGAGAACTACAGGAGACAAGAATTATCCCCGGCTGACCAGGAGACCCTACAGGTAAATGCTCTTTTGTCTGCACAAATGCTCCTCTTCCTTCCCTCTTCTAGAGGGAGCATCACTTAGAGGTGATCATGGAGACACGAGTGTGCCTGAGATCTCCTGAGCAATGACATGCAACATTTTGCCCCCAGACTCTGTTCCAGCGTTGTGAGAAGCTCAGGCCGCTGCTCTTCCGCCTGGCCAGTGAGGCAGTGGCCGACGATGAGGTTCTAGGTAAGAGCCAGCACTGTCCTTGCATGTCTTTGCAGCTGAATTTGTTACCTTTGCTGTGACAGGGGTGTGCCCTTCCTCTGGGAGGGGACCGCTTGGGCACTTGCTACCCAAAGGTACAGGCAAAGTGCTCCACTTTCACCACGCCCAGGGGAAGTGGCATTGAGTCTCCTGCTGCCTCTCTATGAGGAAGATGTTAGTTTTCACTTGGAGCTCAAAGTTAAACAGTGAATCTGTTTCTTCCAGCTGACATGTTTTTGGAGTTCTGATGTTCAGAGAACTGAAGGCTTCTGAGGCCTTTTTTCTCCAGAGATTGAAGTTCTCCCTGTCTATAAACACAGAAGGGAGAATATATTTTGAATTTTGTAAGTGCAATACCAAGGAGGGTCAGAAGAGCAGAATCTTTGAATTCCACAGTTGTGAAACTCAGCCCTTCCCAGATGATGATGTTACAGTCCTGTCCATATGCCTTCAAAACCTGAGGTGCTAATTGCTGAAAAAGCGACCACAAGAGCTCAGCTGTGCCTCACACCTTTCACACCCAGGGATGCCAAGGCTCTTCAGCTGGGGAGTGCTGAATTACAGACTTGAGTACACTGGGAAAACTTGTGGAGAACAACAAAGTAGAGAAGAAATGGCAGGAACTAGAAGTACTTTAGAGATGGGTTCAGATTTCACAGTGATCTTGCTAAATGAGAGAGAGGCCTGAAATCAGCAGCTGTGTGTGCAAAATGGAATGAAAGACGAGTGAGGATCTGAGGACAGGCTGCTCCACTGGCCTTTGCTCCAGGCAGGTCCTCGGGTGCACTGTCGCTGTCTCACAAGCAGTTTGGGGAGTTCCATGGAACTGAACTGACCTTCCCATTAGCACACAGCATTTTGTTTCTTCTCTGGTTCCCAGCTGAGATCCTGCAGGCTAATGACAAGCTGACACAGGCGCTGGGGCAGTACAGGCAGGTTGTGGGCAGCCAGGACAGCGCTGGAGGAGCTGCAGCCTCCAGCTGTGCCAGTGTGCCAGGTGAGGAGTGTGGGCAGCCCTGGTCCCGTGTGCCAGTGGGGAGGGCTTGGGAGGGAAGTGCTGCTAATGGAATACATGGGGAGAAAATCTTCTAACCCATAATGAACCATGGATAGACATGTTCCTCTCTGACTGTCCCTGTTCCCAAAGCACATCGACCAGCCCCACGGCGCATGAAGAGCTACACTCTGATGGACTTCTCTGAGCTGGAGGCCACAGCCCAGACCCCCACAGACCCCTCTGCAGACACAGCCTCAGCCTCCCGCCACGGCAGCACAACCTCCATGTGCCTGCTCGAGGAGGAGCTGCAGTCCTTAGGTCTGTAGGTGCAGTTCAGTGCTACCCTTGTTACTGGTGTTTATGGTGGTTAATAAAGGGAGGAGAGCTTTGACTTTAATGTCAGTCTCAAGGGGAAGTAGAGCCTTTCATCCATATGTTTTCAGGAATGCAGTGTCTTTACTGGTGTCAGACTGTAGCCAAATCACTGTTGGCAAAGGAATAACATGTGGAAAACCCTTGATTTCTGTAAATTATCTGTGGCATTTTGGCATCTTTCTTAGGTCTCAGCAACTCCCCTGTTGTACAGAAACCACCATCCAATTTTGGCTTAGCAGAGGTGAGTGATGCTTAGATAAGGTATAAAGGACTAAAATCAGAGGTGATTCTTCCTCTGGCTTTCTCTGGCAGCCTATTTTACACTCTATTCTGCAGGGAAACTGGAGTCCTCCTGCCCTCAGTGAACCTTGCAATTGCAGTTTGCAACCAAATTACTCACAATTATTTCTATTTTAAGTAGTGGTATTAAAAACAAGGTTCTTTTTGATGGAAGGGGTTTTTTTTTTGCTGATATTCTGTAGCATGAACCTGAAATGCCTTATTTTCCAGCCTGATGTACACAATGGATATGGTGAAGCTGTAAGTGCTGTTCAAACCCTGGGACTACAGGAGAGCTGGGACGACAGTTGTACAGGGAAGAGTGAATTCCAGGGCCTGGATGAACAGCCCTCTCCACCATCCAGGACCAAAACATTCTCTTTGTAAGCAAACTCTGCATAATACAGTCAGATTTGGGGGCAGAGGAATACTGTTTTACAGCAGGGAGGTCTAGGAAAACCTTTCCTCTACTCCTGGTTAGTGGTGGCAAGGGATCCATCCACACACTGGCTCTTTTCTGCAGTTGTACCTGTTAATTGTACTTTGTGTAATTGCATACCAAGACCTTCCAAGGGAAACAAATCCCGTTGCCTGGTAACAAGGTGATGTTGAGCTAAAGGAACAAAAACCTCAGTCAGGCCTTTTTATAATAACCTGTCACTCAAAAAGTACTTTCCTCAGCTTTCTTCAGACTGTGACAAAGTAGTTTCCAGGCACTCAGTGGAAGCTTGGATCAGTTCACAAACCAAATGAATCATCCACAGATCTTCAGAGCAGGGGACATTACGATATGATTATCCAGTCTGCCATAATCCAAGAAATTTTACTGGAGATTCCCAGCTTCTTGTGACGTCTTTGAAGTGGAATTTATTTTAATCTCCCTGATAAGGGCTCCAGAGAAACTGTGCACAGGGAGAACAGATTTACAAAGCCCAACCAAGTTTCACTATAGAAACAGAACCAAAATCTGTCTTAATGAATTTTGAAACAGCAACATCTTCCATATTAAATACAGAGAATTTTTTTTAATTTCTCAAGAACTCAGAGAGGATAAGCCTGTAGTTTCTCTATACCTAAAGGGGATGAGGGACTGGAATACAGACAGATAGAGCAAAGGGTGGTATATCTCATGCAGTGTACCCAGTTAATATAAGCTTTCTACATGCTTTTCTTTCCAGGGATTTATCACCAATGAAATTGCCCTTTCCAGATCTCCCCAACAGCTCAGTGGCAGATCCTCCACTGCCCAGTCCAGGCTATGAGCTGAAGCCTGCTGCCTCTTTGCATCCAGCTTCTTATGATGCCTCTCTAGAAAATGTTTTTGTCCCTTTAATTTCAATTACACCGAGTAAGTGCAATCATTCTGTGCTCCAGCTCTGCTTACTAGGAGACTACTAGAGCTCTTCCATGGTTTTGCAGGGGAGCAGCCAAAGTATCTTCATGCTCTGTGGATATGCTGGAGACAAGTAATGACTGTTGTATGAAGAGCTTAATGTACCTGAGAATTTGAGCAGGTGCTAGGGATCATAGCATGGAAATGTCCTTGTCCTCCCTACTCATTAGTCAGGAGTTTCCTGCCGTGGCTGATCTTTGCAACGTGCTCCTAAACTCTCTGGCCTTCACACCTTTAGCCAAGCTACAAGCAGATCTTTTACAGGGGCCTAAAGACAACTGTGAGTGGGAGTTGTCCCCCTTCCTAAAGCAGAACTGTTCCTTCCACCTCTGCTTTTCGATTTCACACTGTAAAGCCCAGCCCTGCAGCCCCTTCCTGGAGTGTCTCCTGGGTATGTGTCACCCCAGGGTCTCAGCCCAGTCACATCCTGCTAACAGGGCCACAGAGCCTTGACCCTCACTGCTGCTGGAAGAGGATGAGCACAAAGACATCCTGACCTGGTTGCCTTCTGCCTTCAGTCTCAAGTGAAAGATTTAGCAGATTTGGAAAGGGCTGGATGGTGATAGTCAGTTGTGGATTTGCCAGGCAGTGGTGGTAAGGGGACAAGTCTTGTGTGTGCCAAAGAAAAGCACTTTGCTTTTCCCATCAAATCTCTGTTGGATCCACACCTGACATCTCTCGCTGACAGATGAAATCTGAGCTGCTGAATACCCAATGCAGACATTCAGATTCTGTCTCTGCCTTAGAGGCAAAAGTAAATCAGGGGCAGGTGCTGTGTGCTGCTTGGTCTGTGAGCGTGCTGGAGGATGTAAAAGTTTGCTTGTGTGTTTTCTTTTTGCGGTTCCTTATCCCATCTTTCCTCTTCTGCCCTTGGATGAGAGGGGAATGCAGGCTTTGATTCTGATTCTCCTCTTGCCTCTGGCAGGCAGTATCCCTCCACTCACTGTGTACGACAGGAATGGTTTCAAGGCCATGCTCCACTTCTCCAGAGACCCGGCTCCTGGCCGGCCAGATGTGCTGGTGATGGTTCTGTCCATGCTGAGCACCTCAGCTCACCCCATTAAGGACATAGCATTCCAGGCTGCAGTCCCAAAGGTGAGAAGCTTGTGAGTAACAGAGGTGGTCAGAAACGTCCTAGGGAGAAGGTTCACCATTTCTTGCATAGCATTTGCCTTCCTCATGGGAAATGGTGTGGCTCCCCTTCTCTGCACGGAGAGCCTGTTGTGTGGTGGTGCCTGTGCTGCTGGTGCCTGTTCCACAGTGGGTATCCATGGCCTTGCTACAGCCAGACAGGGCTCCAGACCTGCTGCTTCAGCTTCCTGGGTAAGGCTCTGCTCTGTGCTGCCTGTGAATGTGCAGCATAGAATTGGCTGTTTAGGAATCTCATTAATGCAGGCTGTGCTTTTCACTGAATGACAGTCTGACTGACATATTTTTAACCAGCTCTGTGGCTCAGTAACACTCCCAGCCCTTTTCCAGTGTGGACTAAAAAGTGTTCCTTTTGTTTTCTCTTTCAGACCATGAAAATAAAGTTACAGCCAGCCTCTGGTTCTGAGCTGCCAGCCTTCAGTCCCCTCCTGCCACCCGTGGTGGTGTCCCAGGTGCTGCTCCTCGCCAACCCACACAAGGTGCTGCTGGTGGGCACTGGGAATGTCACTGGAGTGGGTGGGGTGTTTGCATGAAGGATGGGGAGAGGCTTAATAATGGGAAGATGCAAGGGAGAGACAGAGATGTTTGGAGTATTTTGGGAAGATATTGTTCCTACTGGAACAGCTTTCCAGAGCTGTAATCTGAAGGACTGTATGGGCAGTCACTGCAGGGGCACACACAGTTCTGCCCCATCTGCCTACAGAGATGGCCCCAGGCACACACTGTGCAGGTGTTGGCAGATGATGGAACATGAGGCCACACGAGATACAACTGATGGGTGGCAGATCTGTTGTGTTGGTGAATAATTATGAGATCCAAAGACTGATGTAAAGAAACCTCTATCTCTGAGAAGGTTGTCCAGCCCTGGATTGCCAGCATGCCCTTGGGGGGCTTGCACAGGTCTCCCAGTTGCTCCTTGTCTGTATTAGCTGGAGATCCATTTCTGACCATGTTCAGAGCTTCCCCCTGGCTGGTGTTCATCTCCCCTCCCAGAGGTGCTCCCTGCAGTGAGGCTGTGAGGGGTGAGGCTGACGGGGCCAGCAGTCTGTAACCATGATGTGCCCCTCTCTTTCCCTTTCCCAGGATCCCATCCGACTGAGGTACAGACTGGTGTTCACGCAGGGTGTGCAGCCCTTCAGTGAAGTGGGAGAGCTGACTGGCCTTCCAGAAGCAGAGCTCTGGGACAGGAGCTGAGTCCAGCTGGCTCAGCCGTTCCCCTGTTGCCTTAGCCATGGATGGATAAAGAGGGACTGGGGCCAGCAGCGCTGGCCAGCTCCCAGAATGGCTCCTTTCCTCGGGATCTGCCATTTTCTTCTTTTTTGTGCCTGGCAGGAGGAGTGTGACCTTCTCCCAGCCACAGCCTCTCCCTGTAGCCGACCCTGCTTTACAGGACCCTCCCGGAGAGCTCTGGAGCCTCGATGCTTCTGTCACACACACCTGCGCTGCTGCTTTCTGGGCTCGTTTCCCCTTTTCCCGATTACTTTTGAATTAAAAAATAAAAAGCAAACCCCCACCAGCACTCAGCCGTTGTGCCAGGGTGCCTGGAGCAGGGGCCGTGCCTGGAGCAGGGCCCGTGCCAGGGACGCCCCCACCCTGTTTCCAGGGTCTGGGCGGGAGGGGCGGTGGGATGCGATTTGTGGAAGGGCACCAAGGGAGCGATGAGAGTTAACGGGGCCGTGCGTGAGGACCAGACCCCGGGCCCAGCACAGGCCCCGCTCGGGGCCCGCCCCGGCAGCGTTTCCGGCGCCGTTTCCGGGTGCGCGGCGGGGCCGCAGCCGCTGCCGGCGGGGCCGTGTCGGGCCGTGCTGCCGCTGTCCCCGGCTGTGCCCGGCTGTGCCCCGCTGCCCCCGGCTGTGCCCCCCTGCCCCCGGCTGTGCCCGGCTGTGCCCCGCTGTCCCCGGCTGTGCCCGGCTGTGCCCCGCTGTGCCCGGCTGTGCCCCGCTGCCCCCGGCTGTGCCCCCCTGCCCCCCGCTGCCCCCGCTGTCCCCGGCTGTGCCCCGCTCCCCCGCGGCCCGCGCCGTGGCGATGGATTTCTCCCGGTTCCTGTCGGACGAGTTCGAGGTGAAGGGCTGGGTGAACGCGGCGTTCCGGGCGGTGCAGCAGGAGGCCCCGGGCAAGGTGGACGCCCACGCCGCCACCCTGGTGATGAAGCTGCAGCTCTTCATCCAGGAGGTCAACAATGCCGTGGAAGGTGTGTGGGCCGGGGCGGCTCTGCGGGCCTGGGAGCGTGTCGGGCCGGGGCTCCTCTCTGTGCTCCTGGGAGCTGTGTGTGCCCATCCCCGCATCCTCCGAGTGCACAGGGAGGGACAGGGACACCTGTGCAGGCTGCCCGAGGGCGGGTTGGCGAGCCAGGCCTGGCCACCTTGTCAGAGAGAGGGACCCTTACCCCGCTCTGGGGCTTGTGATTATCCACCAACACATCTCTGCTCAGCGCTGACAAACAGCAGCCCCTGCCAGGTCTGGTTTCTTCCCTAAAACGCTTGTCCAGCCCTGGCACAGCCGCCCAGGGCAATGGTGGAGTGCCCATCTCTGCAGGAATTTTAAAGCCCTGTAGATGTGGCACTTGGGGACAGGGGTTTAGTGGTGGCCTTGGCAGTGCTGGGGGCTCAGCAATGAACTCTTGGAACAGTTGGACTCTGATCTCAGAGGGCTTTTCCAACCTAAGTGATTCCATGATAAAGTACATACTTAAACTTTAAAGATACAACTGCAGTTTTGTTTTTTGCTGTTTTGCTGTGTTGTCTAGTGCAGGTCTTTTTCAAGTACTGAAGATTAAATAAGATCATTGAAAGATGCCCCCATTCCTGCCACTGCTCTCAGCCCCCCTCACTGACTGCTTGGTGTTTCTGCAGAAACGAGCCATCAGGCTCTCCAGAACATGCCCAGAGTCCTCCGAGAAGTGGAAGTCTTGAAACAGGAGGCAACATTCCTGAAGGAGCAGATGATCCTTGTTAAAGAAGATATCAAGAAGTTTGAAGAAGACACAGCTCAGTCGATGCAGGTCAGTTCTTGTAGGTTAGGTGTTAGGAAAAGGTTCTTCCCCCAGCAGCTGGTTGGACACTAAACACTCTCCCCAGGGCAGGGGTCACAGCACCAAGGCTGGCAGAGCTCAGAGAGCATTTGGATGATGCTCTGGGGCACAGGGTGTGACTCTTGGGGATGGGCCTGTGCAGGGCTGAGCGTTGGAGTCAATGATCCTTGGGGGTCCCTTCCAACTTGGCATATCCTGGGATTCTGTGATACTTAATGTTTATCTGTCGCTTGTGAAGTTTAAAGTAATGGAAAGGTGGGTGTGAGCCAGACCTGTGCAATCTGCATGTCCTGAGGAACAGCTGCTCAGGTGTCAGTTCAGAGCTGCTGCTGCCTGGCTAGGGACACTGGTTTCTGCCTGCAGTGTAGAGCATCTTCAGGCAAAGTGGATACTAAAAGTACAAGATCAGAATTCAAACTAACCTAAACTAACCTGTTACTGTTTGACTTTGAAAGTTGATCTTATATCTTGAGTTCATTCTGCCCATTCCTTCCTCCTTGTAACATAATAATATTTTTCATAAATTTTTTCAAAGTCCAAGGAAAAATAACTTTCATATTTATTTATAAGTATCCATGGCAGTCACCAGTTTTTCCAGTGGGCAGCATTATGTTGTTTTCTCTTCAGGTCCTGGTAGAGATTGACCGAGTGAAGTCTCGGATGCAGTTGGCTGCCGAGTCACTTCAGGAAGCAGATAAATGGAGCACGTTAAGTGCAGACATTGAGGAGACTCTTAAAACACAGGTAAATACTGATTTATTCTGTGTGGTGTTTGTGCCTTCAGCATTCCAAGGAACTGCATTTAAAAGTAGGTTTTTGAAGTGACTCTCAAACATGTCGCTGTTTGAAATGTCATTGTGAAACTGGTGCTGCTGCTGTCTGAGGTCACCCCTGGTAACAGGCTGCCTTTCCCTGCTGGCAGGACGTGTCCCTGATTTCAGCCAAGCTGACGAGCATGCAGAGCAGCCTGGCCATGCTGGTGGACACGCCGGATTACTCTGAGAAGTGTGTGCACCTGGAAGCACTGAAGAACCGGCTGGAGGCCATGGCCAGCCCTCAGATTGTTGCTGCTTTCAACTCCCAGTCTGTTGGTCAGCAGCTCTTGGTGTCATTTACTATCAGCACAGAGTTTATTGGCTATAAAACGGTGTTTGGGTGGGGAGTTGGTATCCTGAAGGCTCCTGGTGCTGGGTCAGGAGCTTTCCCTGATGGAGCAGATGCCCTGGAATGTTTGTGCTCTGCAGCTGCCTGCAGGCAAGCACTGCTTTGATTTTCATACTGTTTGGGGGACCTGTGGCCACTGCAGGAAGAAGGCTGTGAGCTGGTTGTATCGGCCATACGGATGTGTGAGATGGAGATGCTGAAGCAGGGCTGCCCTGCTGTCATAGTTTAGTTATGTCAGGGATGCTCTCCAGGTGGGAAGTGCTGCTCAGGTAAGCAGAAGGCCCCTGGTTTTGTGTTATCATGTGCTGCTGGGCATTTCTGTTAGAGCTTGGTGGTATAATCAGGAATAAAACTTGTTTGGAAATGTTCTGACTCTTTGCTACTTTATAAAAGTGGCTTTATAAGCTCTCTTTAGAAAATTTGACAGTTTGGACTGTTCTTTGTGCTCTTCCTTCCCTCTGCTACTGTCAGCACTTCTGAAAAGTACTTTTTCTGGTTGTTGACTCTCATCTATGTGCACTTCAGGGGGTCTGGGACTGCGGGGTACAAATCAGACTGTTTAGGAACCTGTGTTTCCAAGCTCTGTGCAGGAGCTCTCTGTGCCTTTATCAGGTGTGCTCTGGGTGTGTAAGTAGTGGCTTGTTTCTGGAAAATAATGATTTCCTTAGGAAATGCTCTGGCCTTATCTGGTTTTAATACCAGATACATGTGCTGGTTAAGAAGTTAATCTTAAGAAGTTTAAATTCATTCCTCATGTCTGCTGCCTGTTCTTGATTGAGGATGGGTTTGTTTTAGGCAGTTTTGCTCCTGTTTGAGAAGATAAGTGAACAAGAGGTGAAGTGGATCTTTCTGTGTGGGTCACTGTGCATGCTCCCTTAGGAGAAGAATTCTTACTCAGAATGATGTCTCACCCTCAGCTTTGAGGCTGGTCCTGACTGTGTGTTGTTTTCTCTTCCTTAGATCAGGCAAAAACATTTGTTAAAGTTTTCACTGAAATTGATCGGATGCCTCAGCTTCTTGCTTACTATTACAAATGTCACAAGGTAAGTGTTTTGGTAATACTTTAACATTTTAGAAATAAAAATTGGAATGCTTGCTGGGCTCCGACTGCAGAGGGAGCTGCTGCCCCACGGATCTCGCCTGTGCTGTGGCAGGGACATGGCACCTGTTCCTTTCTGTGTTTTCTTCCCTTGCTGTCTCTGAGCAGCTTTAGTTACTCCCCGTGTTTCAGGAGTCTGTTCAGGTCCTTGTGTCCCTTCCTGCAGCACACACAGGGTACGTGTGCTCTGCTTGATTTCTCTGTGCCACATGGTTTGCTTTGCTTTCTGTGGATGTGGCTATGTCGGCAGTAACTTCATTACTGCAACTTGCCAGCTGCTGACTTCTGTAAACTCTTTTCAGGTAAGATTAAAAGTTGGAATTCCAGACAGTTCTGTAGCCATAACATGAGCCTCAAATTTCTCACATGACTGTGACTTTTGAGGATTAAGTTCAAGGCTGCGGCTTGCCAAGTATTTCAACTATTATGTGGGGGTATCAGTTACAATCTCATTTTATGAGTAAAATACCAATGTTAATTAAATCTTTGAATCACTAAGAAGCCTCAAGCTTCATGCTGGAAGTCTCTTCTTTCTGTGGTGCTGAATTATATGTTACACTGAAATCTGGAGAGAGGAGCAAGGGCATGCCTCACGTTTTGGCAGAAGTGCTGTGCATGGGGACTGCTGGATTTGGGATAACAAAGCAAGACCTGTGGCCTGTCCATTCTCCTCTCAGATGGTTCTTATTCCATGACAGGTGCAGCTGGTGGCCATGTGGCAGGACCTTTGCCAGAGTGACCTAAGCTTGAATCGCCAGCTGACTGAACTGTACGACACACTGCTGGGGACCTGGCACTCCCAGCTCCAGTGGGCAGCACAGGTGCAGTGAGAGATCAATGTTGGTGCAGGGATGGGAGAGAACAGGACTGAGCACACTCTGAATTCTCACAAAGCTCCAAGTAGCTCATGGCTGCTCACTTTGAATTATGCTCTGTGCCCTATTGGTGCAGGATGGGACTTCCAGCCGACTTGGGGATCCTTGTGCAGTCCTTGCAGCAGGATTTGAGCTCTGGTGTTCTACCAGCAGCAAGGTTGCTCTGTTATTGACATTTAAGCTGCTCTATCGCTTTCATCTGTATCTTAAGTTAAACCTAATTTGTTGGTGTTGCAAATGTGTTCTGTTGCAAGACATTTGGAATGCCTGAGTTGCTTTATCTCTTGGCCTGAAGGAAGCCCTCAAGGTCACATTGAACTGATGGATGTCGCTCTCTGTAAGATATCTGAGGGATTCTGCTGTCACCCCTTGGAGTCTGTGTGCTTGTTTTTCCTGCCAAGAATAATGTAGGATCAAAAAAAGTTTTTTTCCTTTACTGAAATGAAGAAATAAGTTCATATTGTTGAGCCTGTAAGAGTTTTTCATCCATGAAGGGTAAGAGATTCTTATCTTCGTGTCACCAAGCCAGTGTCAGTGTGAGGCCTGTGCTGCAGAGGAGCTCAGTGTTTCCTTGAAATGTATTTTTTCTGCTTAATGGTTCGATGTGACTTACAGGTCAGATGTCAGGTTACATTTTAGCAGGTACTCTTTGAACTAGGAATTGTGAGAAATGGCACGTGGGGGCAGAGCTTGTGTCACTCAGTCTCCTGTGTTGCTTCTACCTTCTGAAAAACTTTTGGATCTTTTTGATGCTGGTCCTAACTTTCAAAGCAAATGAGCAGAATAGCTGATGAAAAATTCATAATAAAAGCCTGTAACACATTGTGTGTCAGTGGAGTGGCTCATTCTGAGCTGATTACAGGATTCCTAGCCTTTCCAGTACTGACGTCTGCTTATTTGACCAGTAATTTGGCTCATGATATGGCACTATTTCTTCATATATAACTGATACATGTTTTTTCCCAACACACCTGTGTAAACTGAGTGCTCTGTTTCAAATGCCCTTTTCTGCCAGGTGGTTTTTGAGTCACTGTAGTGCCTGTGTTCTGCTGAATTCAGTTGTTGACCTGTGCCTGTCTTCTAGTTTCCTGGTGGCTGTACTCAAAGCACAATGGTAAATAGGTACTGTCCTGGACTTTTGTCATCAGGCTGTTCTGTCTGCTTTGTCAGTGGGGCTGTTGTAGCCTTAGCAGACCTCTCATGGGTTTTTTACCCCTGGTGAGATTTCTCAGGTTTGGAGTCTGTCTGCTGCTCCCTGCTGCTGTGTGTTCCAGTAGCTTTTCTGCTGCCACAGGTTTTCAAGAACCCCCATGAAATCGTGACTGTGCTGTTGATCCAAACTCTGGGAGCGCTGGTGCCTTCCCTCCCTGTGTGCCTTAGCACTGCCATGGAGAGGACAGGCCAGGACACCAAGCTGAACCAGCTGCTGGAGCTGCATGATGCCACTGTCCACTTTGCCAAGGGGCTGGAGGTAGCGATGCTTCCAAACCTGAGTAAGGATCTGGCTCTGAATTCGGTCATTCTATTCTGTCAACTGCTTTGTTAAGTCCCATTGTGGGGTTTTGTTTAGTTTTAGGTGGAGGGAGGGATTATCTCTTCTCCAGCACTGCCCAGTTGCGCAGCAGTTGCACCTTTGTGTGTACGTGTTTGAGTATCTTCCACTGAAGCTGTTGACACAACACTGAGTTTCCTGAAGCAGCCCTGTCCTGGCTGGCTCTGGAGCGTAAATAGCACTTAGCACTTCTCCTTTTACAAGCTTTACTGTTTCTTTTATCTCACAGATGAGGAAATGTCTCCAGGGAGGCAGTGAGACCCATTGTGAGAGATCACAAGGCAGAAAAGTTGAAGAGTTTCCCGGAATTGTCACACCTCACTAAACAAGAGAAAACTTGCTTAAAGGCTGCATCCATTGGATGCTTATATTTGGTTTTGTAGTTTTTCTGTTGGTGGTTTATTCCCAGCAGCATCCTTGGGTTTTGATTTCAAATCTGCCCTAGGTTTTTCTCTCTATGGGATGTTTGTCATCTCATTTTGGTCATGGCTTGCTGAGTAATTCTCACAAACCACACAGCAATGCTGTGCTGTGTTTGCACAGGTTTATGCCTGACTTGACCTGTTGGCTATTTATAGTCCTTTATGAATCTGATGGGGCCTCTTCAAAGACTGCCTATGGGAAAATCCAAAATTAAAGCTAATGGAGCATTCCTAATGCTGTGCTTCCTGTGTTTGTTTCCTCATAACATTGTCTTGAGCTGTTTAAATCCAGATTCTTGCTTGATCCTGTAAATTATGATTGCTGGGCAATGTCAGGGAGTGTGACTGGCACTGTTTGTTGTCTGTGTGGTTGTGTACTTGCCAGTCATTTTCTAGTTCAATTTGTGGTTTGTTAGAAAAATTCTTAAAAAGGGTCTGAAAAAATGATGCTAGATTCCATAAGATGATGGAATAGGAAGACAGTTGCTGAACTGTTATCTGAGTACATTTAAAAAAATAAAAGCCCAAAGCCTTTATTTCCATCTATTTTGCTCTGGGGTAAGATGTTTGGGAAGAGAAATATCTCAAGAATGAAAAGGCCAGGTGACTCAACTGAGCAGAGTCAAACCAGTTCCTGTGTCTGTATGTGAGGGTTCAGCTGTGATTCACAGGATAATTCAGGTTGGAAGATGATCTTGCCCAATCCCCTCCTCCAAGCAGGATCTTCTGTGAAGCCAGACCATGGGATATTGTCAGTCTGGTCTTGAAAATGTCCAGGCATGGAGACAGCACTGGCTTTGGACAGCCTACTCCATTGCTTTCCTGTCCTTAGGGCATAAAAGTCTTTTCTGATATCCAGGAAACAAAGTAATTGTGGTTTGCTGGTGGTTTGAGTTTGGCAAAGCTTCATGAGAATAGCTGGTGTGCAGTTCTGATGTGAGAAATAATCATTCAGCCCTGATTTGTGTTTGGGTTTGCAGCTCCCTGCTCAAGCATGGCTCTGAGATGCTGAGTTTGTGGTTGATGAACACTGAAGCAATAGTGCTGAGTGAGCTGAGTTAGTGTCAGTTATTTTAAGTATGAGCCAGGCTTTCTGTTAAATGAGGATTACCCCTGTTTGATGCTGTGACAGTAATGTGTTCCACTTTTCAGATGGTTTCAGTTCTTCTGCTGTAGGTTGGAATGTTTGATAGATTTGTTTCACCCAGGCTGTTTTGGAGCAGTGACTGATCATTTTCTTGAGGCACTTGTTGAGGTAGAACATCTTGGTTTTAGGAAGCAGTTAGAGATAATAGCCTTATTTTTAAAAAAATAAAAAAAATCAATCTTTGTAGTTGAGGTTGAAGCTGTTGGGCAGCATTCCAAGCCTGTGCAGACAGCATGCTGTGATGGAAGAACTGCTGCAGATAGCTTGAAACAAGACTTTTAGTAGCATGTTCATCTCTTTGTAGACTGAATTTTGTCTGGTTCTTTGTAGAGGAGCAGAACCTGGTGAAAGTGATGGAGCTGGTGGAAGCAGTGTATGGTCCATACAAACCCTACCAGCTCGAGTATGGAGACCTGGAAGAAGAGAATCTTCTCATCCAGATCAGTGCAGTGCCCTTGGTAATGTACCAGCCTTTGCTCAGCTGCACAGGGAGAGGCTAAAGCTTCCACTAAATACACGGGGCTTGTCATAGTTACTGCTCTTTTTCTCCTCTCGTTTTTGGTAATATTTCCTTTTTGCAGTATATTTTTTACTGTCATGTAAATTTGTTTAAGAAATAAAGATATTTTGAGCAGCACTGTCAGGTCAGCTCCTTTCCTCTCCTGCACACAATAACACACACCATGTGGATCTGCTGGGGAAAGCCTTGACCAGGAAAACGCTGTCAACCAGGAGTCTGCTTCAGGTTGGACTGAATTTGTTAAGAACAGGGGCTAGAGGAGGAAAGTCCTTTTTCTTGAAGATTCTTTTGGCAGAACTGTTTTTTCTTGTAGACCTGGTTTGGCAGCCCAGCTGTTGTGACAGTCCAGGTGCAGATGGGTGGAAGGACCAGCAGGGTTCTGCCTTAGGAGTTTCACAAGAGTAGAGGATACCAGAGAGTGCTGTGTTACAGAAGGTGTGTTTTCTCTAATGCCTGCAAGGACCTTCGGGCTCAGCTTTGTTGTTGTTGTTATTGTTGTTTAGGAGCATTGGGAAGTAATTGACTGTGTCCAGGAGCTGAACCACTCAGTCAACAAACTCTTCCTCTTGGCCTCTGGAGCCATCGACAACTGCGTCAAGCTCACCGATGGCCTGGGAGTGTGTGGGCTCCTGAAGGCCCTCAAGGCCCTCTTTGCAAAGTAAGGTGCTTTTAGCTACTGCTGCATTTATCCTGAGGGAGTGGTGAGTGTGCAGTTCTGGCCAAGGACTTTGTAGTTTATGGGAAATGGCTGAGAGCAGTAGGTGTCTCTCACTGTACTGTGAATCATTGATATCCCTCTTGCTGCTCCATTCGGGTAGGGGCTGTTTCCTAGGGGAAAAATAGAAGCTCTTATGGCTAAATTAAAGACTTCTCAGCTGTATGCTATTCTGGTTGGATACTTCTAGAGAGGAGAATGTTTCCTAAAACAGAGTAAGACAAAGACAAAATAGGGTGATGAAAGTAAATCTCAGCAGATTTCTCTGGGGAAATAGGTCCAGAGTTTGGACTCAATGATCTTGAAGGTCTTTTCCAACCTTAATGATTCCATGATTCTGTGAATGCACTCACTAGGACAACTGACCTCACATTCAGGATCTGCCTGTGGTGTGAGATACCCTAGGGAGTGGGTTCTTGTCTTACAGTATCACTTTCGTATCCCCAGACTGGTTAACTCCTTATTCCTTCATGATACTGAAAAAGCCACTGACAAGGTACGAATTAGATATTACTGCCCTGTGGGAAGGGGGAAGAGGAAAGAACAGGTCTCTGATCTCACCTTCTTTATAGGCAATTACAGAGCAATGTGCATGCCTCCAGCTTATGGGCACTATTAAAAAAGGAAAGGGGGGTGTGTGGAAAACAAAATGTTCTCCTTTTTATCCATGTTCTCATCTGAGGAGTAGCTGAGAAAACAAATTCATGAGATTGTTGTCACCATGTTCCTGGAGTAAGGGCCAAGTGATGTTGGGGTAGCAGGAGCCTTATAAACTTTTCCCTGCCTTTCCTAGGAGTTATGGTCAGGGTAATGGTAACAAAGATATCTTGCTCTCTCCTTCTCACAGGAGGGGAGAGCTCCTGGTAATCCACATGTAGCATACTGAGGCAAACTCACAGTATCTGTTGCTCCCCTTGGTTTCTGGTGTAGGCTCAAGTGGGCTGTGGCTGATCAGTTCTTCAAATCCACCTGTTTGCACTGGAACCACAGTGGCCCTTCCTACTCCTTTTAATAATTCTGGTTCTTATTTGGCCTTTGTAGAGGACTGAGCAAATCACAGGACGTGCCATTGTGCTGCTCTCCAACTGGTTCTCTTATGCTGGTGCTTCTCTCTGCTCCATTTCTCACTACAGGTATACGTCTGATTTCACAAATACACTGCAGTCTATACGAAAGAAATGTAAACTGGATGATGTCCTATCAGATTCCCTGTTCCAGGAGGACTGGACTGCATTCCAAAACTCTGTCCGGTAAAGGGGATTTATTTTTGCCTGGCTCAGAGCTGATTTTTGTATCAAAGCTGAAAAGGAATTACTTGGCATCAGTTTTCACACAAGTTCTCAGTACAGAACACAGGGCTGAGCTCACTGTGCTGCAGTGCTGCTGGGACCACCAGTGTCAGTGGTGGGTTACAGGTTGCTCCTGGCACAGGGAGTGCTGTGGGGCTCCCCACCCTGCCTGGAGCAAGGCTGCATCTCATAGCACTTGTCATATCAGCAGCTCTTAGAATTTTTCCCTGACACTGAGCTGACCTTCTCCATGATGACAAGTGCCACATGGATGAGGTTATTGGGCAAAAAAATTCAGTGTGTTATCAAATGGATACAGAGTTAATCATCATTTTGACTCTTGGCAGATGTGTGGGCTGTGGATTGTTAATTGCATTTCATAATTACTTGACATGTGTCTGAGGTGGGTTCTCTGAGGGAGCCTGGTGTTACCCGCCTTCAGTCTCACATGTGAGTTTTTGTCTTGTTCTTTCCCAGGGTAATTACCACTTGTGGTGAACTCCTCCATCAGTGTGGAGACTTTGAGCAGCAGTTGGCCAACAGGTGAGCACTGCTGACCTTAATTCATGAGCTGTCAACATAGGAAGCAAGTTAAAAGAAAACAAACCCCAAGGTGCTTTGTTTGTGTAGACCATGGAGGGAACCCAGCCAGTGTGATTCCCCCAGTGGCTCTCCCCGTCCTTCGTCGTGTCAGAGATGGGGCACAGACTGTTCTGCTCAGTCGTGTGCCCTGAGACAGTCCCAGCAATTCTTTTCCTTGGATACCTGGCTGGCCACCAATGGGCCAGATTGGGGTCAGGAAGGAATTTTCCACCAGATCAAATTGGCAAGATTCTCACCCTTGTGACATGAATCATGTGCTGAAATGAGTCTAGGTGTGCCTTAACTGATGGATTGATCCCCTGTAACCTGAGGAGTGTCAGGCACAGGCAGCACGTAGATCTTTTGTTACTACTTGTTGTAAGCAGTGCTCAGCCTGTTGTACCTCAAAATGCTTGATGTGACTTCAGTGCCCATGCTCTGCACAGCATGGCCTGTAGTGCACAGTGAGCTGGGCTTGGGCCCTACTGCCCAGGTGTTCTGAGAACACAGTCTTCTCTCTTCTGTCTCAGTATTTTTGCAGTTTTTGAGCTGCACAGTAGATATGAGGGCTGGCTGTAATTAGTGTCTCCACCACTCTCCCTTGAAGTCACACTAAGACAGTGCTGATCCTTGGCCCAGCATGAGGACTGGAATGCTGCGTTCAGAGGATTCTACTGGTGACTTTTGCATACTTGTTTTCAGGATTTTATCAACGGCTGGGAAGTATCTCTCGGACTCCTACAGCCCTTGTAGTTTTTCTGGCTTTCAGGACACCAGTTCTGCAGAAAAGAAGAGCTCCATAAAGAATCCCTGGCAGGAATACAATTATCTCTTGAAGGAGAATCCGTCCGAGTATGCCAGTCTTATGGAAACCCTTTACACTCTAAAGGTAGCTTTGGTGCCTAGAGAGTATGCCTCTCTCACAGGGTGCTCTTGGGCCTACATTTGGTAGGTGAGACCTGGGTTCCCCCTCCAGCCTGGTGACTTTTTGTCCTGGACTGCAGCTTTCCGTGGGCTGGGTTCCAAGTCTTCCACAGAGAACACTGATCTGTGGAGAGATGAAATGTCCAAACCCAGGAAGTCTGGACTTGTTCTATCTCTCCCCATATCATGTTTGTGTTTTGTGGACATGCCCTTATCAGCTCAGGTGAGGGAGATTTAATGACAGCATTGGGAAGGTTGTGTTGGAGCCATCTCAAATTCTGGAGCCCACACAGCAGCTTCCTGAGGCTTTCTCTGCCACTTACACCCTGCTGCCATGTCCAGTCTGAAACAGAATTCTGCAGGATCATTCATGCACGGATCTGTGAACAGAGTAGAATGACTCTAGTTATCTTCCCATGGATCTAAGTTATGTTTGCCATCATTGGTCACATGGAGTAGTGAATTCAAGGTTATGAGTCTTTTATTTCCTCAAAATGTTTTTATTTCTTTTGCGCTTGATTTACTTGCAACTTTTACAGTTCTACCTTCAGTGTTACATGTTTGTCTAAACCTTGGCTAAACAGTCAGTTCCACAAGTCCTCTTCATGTAAGAACTCACTGAATTCCATGCAGGGAATCAGTTGTGCCCTTTGAGTAAAAGGTAGCTTTGCCATTTTCTCTGTGAGTTTCTCAGTATCCAACCTGTGCCAGAGTCTGACCTGGCTGGAATATGATGCTGATTCCTTGTCCTACAGTTCAGGGAGCAGTGACAGTTTCTGTCTGGAATAACTGCTTGGAATAGGTCGTTCCAAAGGAAAGAGGCTGTGCCATCTCAGAGAAAAGCTCTGCTGCATTAGGATGGCCTCATAAAACCTCTGTAAGAATGTTACAGCTCCTCTTTGGTCAGTTTAATGACTGGTGTATGTAAATGTTTTTGTGTCTCTGTGTGTCAGGAGAAAGGTACCAGTAACCACAACCTGCTGTCGTCGTCGCGAGCCGCCCTGAGCCGCCTCAACCAGCTGGCACATCACCTGGCCTTTGACTCCGTGTTCCTTCGCATCAAACAGCAGCTGCTGCTGGTGCCCAAGATGGAGGTGAGCAAGGAGGGCCTCGAGCTGAGCTGAGCTGAGCTGGACAGGCAGGCTTTACCTGTGGGATCCCCTGGGTCAGTGTTGCTTTCCTTTCTGTTGTTCAGAATATCCCTCTGGTGTCACATTTCTCCCATGAGCTGCAGGCAGTGGAACAGTTTCCCTTGCCTCACCCACAACCTTTGCAGCACACAGATGTTTGCAGGCTCTGGTGTTTGTTTGAGGTGTTGCTTTTCTAATCTGTGTGAGTGTGTGTTTCCCATGGAAGCTGGATGGAAAGGGTGGGTGTTTTGGGCCTGAGGGACAACACAGGAAACAATTTTCTCACCATCTGTGTTCTGCTTTTTCTAGAATTCCTTGGGTAGTCACAGTTCATGTCGCCGGGTGACCCCTTCCTAAAATACTGACAGGGTTCGTCCTCCAGGAAGTCATTGATTCATCCTGCACTTTCTGCCTTACAGGGCTGGAGTTCTGGTGGCATTGGTGAGACTCTGACAGAAGACCTGCCAAACTTCAGCCTGACCCCTCTGGAATATATCAGCAATGTAAGAGAACCGAACTGTCTTTCTGCTCTAGAAAACAAATTGCCAGGAACGCTCTGGAGAGTAAAGATTTGCTTGGACTTGCAGTTCTCTGTACAGGTTTTTCTTACCATAAGTGTTTCAGTGACTACTTCTCTGACCTTGTGAAAAACTTTCTTGTACCAAGTATAATGATGTGCGGGAGCCAATTTGTAAATGAGTGAGTGGCTGTCAGGCTCAGCTCTCTGCTTCCAGGTGTGCCTTACTGCAGGTGACTTTTTTTTGTCTAGTAAAGGACTTACCTCACATTTGTTCAGTGACTCAGCTCTTGGTGCTTTTATTCTAGATTGGGCAATACATCATGTCACTTCCTCTACACCTTGAGCCATTTGTCACTCAAGAGGATTCTGCTTTGGAACTGGCATTACATGCTGGAAAACTGCCGTATCCCCCAGAGCAAGGTAAGACGAGACCAAAGGCTTGGAGCATCTGGGGAAAGCTTTCCCATCCTGACATTACACAGGTGTGATGTGTGGTTTGTAAACTACACCTGGAAGAGGATCCTGTTGAAGGTGCCAGGCCGTGCCCCGATGGCCTATCTGCCCTTTGGAATTGACTTACCTGCAGAGTAATCAAGGGAAGGAAAGTGTTTTGGGTCTGAGCTCGCTGTCAATGCTCTATAGTACAGGAGGATACATAACTGCTCTGATTACTCCAAAACCAGATGATAAACTCTGACTACCTTGCTGTGGAAAGAACAGTTAAGATGTTCTTAACCATTGATTATGTTTGGTACAAAGCCAGCCAAGGCGGGTGGGTGTGTGCTGGCAGCTAACAGGAGCTGTCTCTCTGTGCAGGAGATGAGGTGCCCGAGCTGGATAACATGGCTGATTACTGGCTGGGCTCCATCGCCAGAGCCACCATGCAGACGTACTGCGAGGTCATGCTGCAGATCCCGCAGCTCACGCCGCACTCTGCCAAGCAGCTGGGCACCGACATCGGTGAGCGTGGCACGGGGCCTGGCCCTGCTGTGGCACACACGGGCTGCTCTGTCACCACCCTGGGTTGGAGGGAACTGCCCTCTGGGTTTCTACTCTAATCATGAGCGTGTTGATCTGGTGCCCTGCACGGGAAGGGGTCACAGCTTCTCTCTTGCAGTGTTTTTTTGTCACATCTCTCTTCAATGGAAGGGGGATTTTCCTGTGAGGAGTACTCCTGCTTCACTGCTTTGTCTGTCTGAATGGGGAAGTCCAAGTCCTTCTGCATGGAAAGGATTCCCTTGCAGGCCAGTCTTAGCAAGAAAGACCTGTATAGGATCTTTTCCAGTGTGGCCCTGGTCTTCACCCTCTCAGGGTGCCATGTTCTGCCAGTATGTGCCGGGATGGAGTACACGGCATCTGCCAAGTCTGTTGAGGATGCTCCACTGGATTGCAGAGCAGGCAGCTCAATGATTTCTCCATTCACTTGACAGCTGAAGTGGGGAAGATCAGCTAAAAGCCTTGTGAAAGTGATTGTGGAGCACTTGAGCAGCATTCTTTTTTACAAACCCTCCAGGATTAGCCCTCCTGCCATAGCTGACACTGCCCTGCTGCTCTGAGGGTGCTGCAGGCTAAAGTTACTTTCAGCATTGAGATTTTTCAGCAGCAAAATGGGAGAGAGTTGGCACAGGCTCATCTCTGCCTTCTCCCATGCCACACACAGTGACTGAGGGAGAGCTGGCAGAGAATGCTGAGGAGGCATTTCTGCAGCATGTAGAGGAGATGGGCTTTTGTTATCCAAAGCTGCTGTAAGGGCCACTGAGGGACCACTACAGCTATTGTAAATGCCAGTTAGTCCTTTTTCTGCTGTAAATCTTGGATGCTGACTTCCCCCTGGCCAAGGTTAAAAATGAGGATACATCCAGTATCTACTCCTCAGCTCTCCAGAAGGTCCAGAAGGTGTGCTTGGACATCAGTGAACTCAGCCTGAATCTGTTTACTTTTTTTTGGCATTGCTTTACAACAAGCCGGTGAATGAGAGACTGGCTGCTCAGCATTCTCCCTGCCATCCTCAGTTCCACAGCTGCCTGTGAATCACTGAGCTGGAACTGCCTCCTGCCCCCAGAGACACTCACCTCAGCAGAGCTGCCCAGCTTCAGTGCCAGCTCTTTGCCTTTGGCAGTGGGACTCTGATCCTCTGCCCGTGCCTGGAGTGACTGACCACCCTGAGGGGTGTTGTGTGCAGGTACTGAATGGCAGAATGTGTCTGGGTCCCCTGCAAGGAACAGGCAGTGTCTGATACAGTGCACAGGCAGCAGCAAATACACCCCAGGCAGTGCCATATGATTCCAGCCATGCTGCTCGTGTGAGCTCTTGGTGACAGGATATCTTTCATTTCACAGTGTCTGTTACCTGTCCAATACACATTTTTCCTTAATCTTGCAGATTACCTGATAAATGTGATGGATGCCCTCGGCCTCCAGCCCTCGCGGACGCTGCAGAACATTGTAACTCTGCTGAAGGCCAAACCAGAGGAGTTTCGCCAGGTGGCCAAGAGCCTGCCCCGCCGCATGGCCAGCAGCATTGCAGCCATGAGGGGCCTGGAGGGGTAGCTGTGCCCTCCCTCCTACTAGCTTGAGGGCTCACCTCTTCAGATTGGGTTTTATTTCTGCATGGACAGTGAAAATACTGCTGGGGATTAGGGGAATTTATTTCAGACAACTTTTATTAAATGTCTTTGTCTAGGAAAAGCTTGTTCCATTTTTCCATCTGTAGAAATAAGGAAAGATGTCATACAGCCAAATGTACCAAAAACTCTGGATGACCCTAAGTAGGCTGAACAGTGCTGGAAATGTTCTGCTGGGTGCTGGAGAGTTGGTGCTTCATGGGGGCTTTTGCAGAAAATTTAATCTATAGTGTCTGAAATGACAGGGTAGGTGCAGCACAGAGGGGCTGCCTGGGAGCTGCTCTGCCTGCAGGCACTGGCCATTGCTCAGGGCTGTTGTTATGACAAAGCCAGGAAGAGTCTCTTCAATTGGTAGATGAGGCTTGATCGAACTCGACCCTGAGAATAAAACCAGCTTTGTAGGTTGTTTTCGGTGCAATTTCAGTATTCTACTAAAAGGCATGAAGTTTTTAAGGAATTTAAGGAAAGTGGTGCTTCCTGGTAGAAATTTATTAGTGTTTCTTACATAGATCTGTATAAAACATCTCATCTAGCCTCAGTGTGCTCTCTTAGGAGACAGCTGAATACAGAGAGGTCCCAAAACTGGAATGCCAGTCGCATCTCCAGCACCTGCACTGTCACTGCAGCAGGAAACCTCTTTGCTGAGCTGGGCTCACATCTGCCATGGGTCTGACTGGAACAGAGCTGGAGCCAACCATCTGAGACACTTCCCAGTTTTATGAGTTGTCAGATGCCTCCATAAACCAGCAGTGACAGGAATGGTGAGCTGTCCTGTCCTGCAGAGAACATTCTGTTCCCTTCACTCTTGATTTGAGGAGATGAATTTCACTGGTGGTGCCTCTCCCAGCCTTCCCCTGCTCATCACTGCCAGGGTTTCTGCTGCTGTTGCCTCTCATGGGGCAAGTGGTGCCTGGCTGGGGCTGAAGGTGTGAGGAGCTGACGGAGTCGGCTGGGACCTGCTGCCCGTCCCAGTGTCCTGTTGTCTGTTGGTGAGAACGTGGGAGGAGATGCCCAGGTTCTTGCTTGCAGCATTCCCCATGTTTTAAGCAAAGTGCTCTGTTGTGTGTTTTTTGGAGAGAGTGCTGGTTTTTGTCAACGAGCACTGAATCAGGAGAGGAGGATGTTGGGTCCTTGCTTCCCCAGTTCCTTGGTCCTGCTGCTGGTGGTTGTTGGCAACTGGCCTGACTGCATCCCCTGCTGCTGAGGGAAGCTGGAGGGGCCTCAGCCTGCTCTGCCCAGCAGCTCTGCACCAGAGCACCCCGTGCTGGGGACCTTCACATGCAGAAGGGTCACGGAGACCCCCCTGGCTGCGGCTGCCCGGCGCTGGGCACTGTGCCCAGAACATCCTGTTCCTGGGCACGTGATTTAGCCACACAATCATGTTTCCTCTTGAACTTTTGCAAAAGTACTTCAGTAAGGCAGGTCTTGGTGGGTCATGATGGGCTCCTGGGAAAGCTGAGGGCCAGGACTGGCCAGGGTATGGTTGAGCTCACTGCCCCACTCAGCCCCCGGCCTCACAGGGACTACCAAAGTTCCCACTGCCCTCACCACGGGGCAAGCACAGTATGTTCCCATCCTTGCAAACTGCTGTCATGAACATCTTGCCAGCACTGGACTGCCCATGCTGCCAGAAAGGAAACTAAAGGCAACTTTTAATTATTTTATTGCAGAGGTGGTACTGTTAAACAGGCTGATGCTTCCTCCCCACCCCTGAGGCTTTTTGGAGCCTGTCCTTGGCACACACTTAACAGCTGTTCCCACCTGTGCCAAAAGTGGTACAAGCCCTGGGCAGCAACACAGTGGGGCACCTGCGGGCTCCAGCAGTGAAGGGATGGTTCAGCTTTCACTCTGTTTCTGTGGTAGTTATTTGGGGATGGACATATCGCAACCCCAGAGGTCAGGAGTAGCTTTGGTCCCATGCCAAGGGTCTGACCCAGAGTGTAGCACAGCTGCAGTGAACACACATGTGTCTCTACATCCAAGAGAGCTCGAGAAAGGGATGGAATGAGATGCTTCTTAAGGTCTCTTCCAACTCAAACCCTTCTGTGGTTCTATGACCCACCAGGCCATGACTTTGCATTCACTGTCAGGATGTCCTGTCCTCTGCCTTCCACCACTGCCACCACCCCACTCTGCTCACTGGGAACTGCTTCCTCCCCACCTGGTAATGAGAAGTGGTGAATGATTTTACAGCAATACTGATGTACACAAGCTCTACACACTGAGCCAGAGCCTGACTTGGAGAGGTTTATTGCAGGGTTTATTAGGCAGCACTTCCTCCCAGTGATCAGTCAAGGGGGAGGACAGCCAGGGCTTTTTAGTTCCCTCCTAACTTTGATGGAGCGTAGATGGTTGCTCAGAGAGTGACACTCTGCAGGGCAGTGCCAGCTGGCCAGTGGTGGCTGGCAGGAGGGACAGGGCACTCTGCTCACTCGGTCTCCACGTCGCTGTCAGGACCGAGGCTGTCGAGGGGCTGCACACGCAGTGAGTCGTAGTTGGGGGGGGGCGTGCCGGGCTCGGGGGCCAGCACTTCGTCCCTGGGCAGGGCACCCCCGGGCTCGTGCTGGAAGCCCAGGTTGGTGTGAGCCTCCACCAGCTCCGACACCGTCGGGGGCGTGTCTGGGTACCGCGCCCGCACCCGCCTCTGCTTCAGGCCTTTGCACCAGCCGATCACGTTGATGATGGTGATCCACAGCGAGTCAATGATGATCTCCCCGAACTCGATGAGGCACAGCACTGAGCCACCCATCCAGAACCCAAACTGGCCTCCAAGGCTCGAGAGCAGCCAAACGATCTGTGGGAGGAGAGGGGAGTGAGCCGAGGAGGTGGAGCCCTGTCTCCAGTCCACCCCCCAGGCCATCACCCCCTGGGCTGGTGCCAAGATGGGTGATGCCCTTGCACCTGGGACCTGCCAGCCTCGTGCCCTGCTGTGTGGGTGCTGCCTTGTGGGGCTGTGCTCCCCAGTGCTGGCGATGGGGATGGGAGGTGCAGGGGAGGAAGGAACTGTGGGCTGTGAGCTGACCAGTGACCAGTGGAGGTGGCTTTGTCCACTTCAGTACAGCAAATGTGTGAGACAGCAGCCCTGGGGGGTGTGGTAGACTGCCTGGTGAGGGGCATCTCTGGCCAGGGCTGATTAGCCCCAGGGAGCTGAGTCCTGGCTGACTGGCTTCTGTGTCTGCCCTGCCAGAAGGGCTGGGATGGGCACCCACCGTTGTGGCGGCCGACTCTGAGATGGTGCGGTAGTTGTACTCCTGGAAGTAAATGTTCAGCTTGATGATCCCATTCCTGTAAGGAACAAAAACCAGCTCAGTGAGACGCTGGGCTGGGGACAACCCACACTTCTGCTCCAGCCTGACCATGGGACAGATGGACACTGAGACGTAAGTACGAAGGAACAAATGTTATGCCATGGGAGCTGCCCTTAATGCTGATTTTACTTAACACATTTGAGTTTGCCTGACCTGGTTTGCACCTCTGGAGAGCAGAGGACATGCATGGAGTGTCTTTTGGATCTGCTTTCTGTGTCTCCCAGGTGAACACGCGCCAGACCTTGTCCTCCTCTGCTCTCACACACACGTGCGCTGGCCCAGAGCCAAGGCTCGTGTCAGTCTGATGTTAACAGGCTCAGCAGAGTAGATAAAGTGGTTGTTCCTTTCACTCACCTGTCCAGAGTCACATTTGTTGACATATCCCTTTCATAAGACAGAATATGGAAAATCCAGTCCTAGAAAAACAAAATCTATTCAGAAGGAGCAGAAACCTCCTGTGCTCCTGAAGAGCACGGAGCCCCACAAATGCCGTGTCCCACCCCAGGCAACCCCAGCCCTGTAAGCAGGGGAGGGTGCTGTGGAGCTGAGTGGGTGGGCTCTGCCACAGAGGGGAGGTGGGTGCTCCTGCACCAGCCTGTGGGAAGCCCTCCCTGCACTGCATGGACATGTGGTGTGGAAGGTGGGTGATCAGTCTTGGGCTGTCACAAGCACTTGGAGCAGAACCCCAGGATGGAGGAGCTGCTGTGGGGAGGTCCCTCCTCCCACCTTGTGCCCCAGTTTCTGCTGCTGGTTTGTGTGTGAAAAATGTGGAATTCAACAAAGAGGTGTTTGGATCTGGATATCAGCTTTGACAATAATGAGTGTCCGTGTGGCTGGGAACAGGGAGCCATTAATGTCAGTTCCATACCAAGAAATCAGGATTACCTCAGAGGCTTCTGATGGCCAGTCTGCCATGGAGATGGTCATCTTGTACTGTGTGTCACTGCAGGGGGGAGGGAGAGCATTATTACAGAGGTTCCCCCTTCCCTGAAGTCTCTGGAACTTCAATTCTCACACTACAAACCACCCCTGCAGAATTTGCTGCTGCTTTAAGGTCAGGACTGATGGGACCTGAAATGTGATCTCCCTCCACCTCCACAGTGACCAGCTCAGGCTCAGGTACTCACTTGCATGTTTCTTTACAGGAATCAATGCAGATCTGTCGCTGTTTTATGCTGGATCTCAGTGAGGAATAGCAATATGCTGTTTGGTGAAAACAAAATCAAAGTATTTGTTTAGATAAGGAGATGCTTACTGGGTTGTATCAGTTTCATTTATCAAAAAAGATATTAGGTGTGACCCTACAGCACAGACTTGCTGTGTTCCCCTCCAATCCTCCTTTCCCTGAGAAACTTGGACAAATTACTTAGACAATTTAATAATAAATTAAAATAAACTGTAACTTTCTGCAGACAGTTTGAATGTAGGTGGCTTGCCTGGCACAGCCCTTGCCACTGCCAACACAGAGCTGTGTCACCCAGGGAGCACCGGACCCCCATTGCCCCTGCCAGGGCCAGTTTGCTCCAGGACCCCAACTCTCTGGGCACAGAGGCCAGGAGTGTTCCCCTGTGTTCCTTCTCTCTGGTACCAGGAGCTCCCTCAGCCAGGGCCAAGGTTTGGTTCCTTTTCCCCAGCACTGCCCCGAGTGGCCACACGGACACGTCCCTTAGGGAAGCTGTTCAGCAGCTGCAGTGACAGCAGCACGTCCCGTGGCTGCTCCGGCCCCAGCGAGGCCACAGGCAGCCCTGGCTGTGCTCTTACCCCAGCCTGGGTTATCCTCGTTATTGCAGTAATTCACCCCCTCAGGTAAAGGGAACATGTAGTGGCCACATCCGCAGATCTCAGCCATGTGGGTTTGGAAGCAGGAGCGCAGGCACGCCTGGAGAGGGAAGAGGGACGCTCGGACACAGGCTGGTCCCTTGGGCACCTCTGCACTGCTGGTGGCAGTGCTGGCTGTGGGAATCTCTCAGCTCCTGGGAATTTCCTCTCTTTTGCACCGAAGGGATGATTTTGGGGCTGCAGACAGAGAGGGCTGAAGGTGCAGGAGAGTGGGGGCTGCCAGAGCCTGTCCCTGCCCAGAACCTCCCTCAGCCACTCCAACCACTGGAGTTTTTAAGGCCCCTTGTGGGACCTTCCCATGGGTGAGACCTCACACTCAGCGCCTCCTCCTATTCACACAAGAAACTGCTCATTTCTCAACTGTTTTAGGCTCTGATGGAAGTAATAGAGAGCTTCCAAAAGGGAATACAAATGTTCCATTACACCCATAGACAGGGCTGTGCTCTCCAGGCTTTACAAAACACTGACAAATGGCTGGTTTTACACTTTAAAGCCAGGGCTTTCCAAATCCTTCAGCATAAAGAGTGGGTTTCAAACATGTGAATGATCTCTGTGCTGCTGCTGCTGCTCTTCCCTGGAGGATCGTGGCTATGGCTTTGGCCACATGTGAGGTGGCTGAGGCACTGCCATGAGCTGAGTGAGGCGTGAGTTAATCATCCAAGGCTGGAGTGAGATTCTGGATGAGGCAGCACAAAGCAATAGCAAAGTCTATGAGAAGATAAATTTCACAGCTGCAGGTAGGACAAGCAGGGAATTTCTGTGTCATACGAAAGGTCTGCAGAGTTCAGAGCAGTCAGGGAGAGAGGGAAGAGCCTGGTTTTGCTGAAAGGGCCCTGAAGTGACATTACATGGACACAGAACTCCACCAACGTTAGCACTTTGAGGGAATAACGCAATCCTGCTGAGTGTTTGTTCAAATCTTACACAAGCATCTTCAAAAGTTGGGTAGAGTGGTCCAGTTGTTACATTATATAAAGGCAGAAATATAAAACTGTTGCCAGCCCAAAGCCCTGCCAGTCTCTGGGTGCGTTTGTGAATCACCCCAAACCCTTTGAGTGTTTCCCTCATTGCTGGATTGCACCCTCCAGAGCTGCCTCTCCCCCTGGCACAGCCTGTTACGAATTAACCTGTTGCTTAGTGTTTGCACTCCAATTTTCTAGAGATTCAAGGTTTACAAACACTCAACTTTCTCATCCCAATTACCTGGCATGCTAGCCAAAGGTTTAAGTGCTTTCATGATTTTTCCTAAACACTTTTGTTTGAGTTACAGGGGTGTTTTACCTGTATGGAATAGGAGGTATTGTATTGGCTGTAGAGGTTTTTGACAGGGACGTCAGAGCCGTTCATGGTGCAGTCGCTGTAGGGATAGCCCATCCGCTCCAGCTCATCCTGGAAGGAAATGCAAACAGAAAACTTTGGTGATTGCTCCTCCCCAGGTCCTTGTGGCATTTTCCAGAGACTCTACAATTCCTGTGCTCCCTGCTGGCTGTGGAAAAAATGAAAGTTTCAGCAGCATCAGAGCTGAAAGGGCTGCAGCCTCTTCCCCAGGCAGATCCAGGCAGGTGTTCAGGGTTTAGCAAAGCACTTTCTGACATGCCAGAGGAAGAGGCAACAACGACCTGAGCCCAATAGTCTGGCCTCAATACAGCACCTGGCCAGGACAGTTACATAAAACCCTCCATTAAACTGCTCCAGCCTTGGGCTGGTGCGTACCTTGATTCCTTTGGTCTGAGCCAGTTCAGCCAAGACTTTAAGCAAACTTGGTTTTGGTCCCATCAGATAACATTATTCTCAGACAATCTGCTCCTAAGGAATGCCACACATACCACCAGCACTCCGATGGAGGTTTCTGTCCCAGCCATGGCGTAGATGCCCTGATCCTTGAGGAAGGGAAAGCTCTTCTGCTGATGCAGCATCAGCCTGGCCCCAGCGGCAGAGGACAGGTAGGGGATGTAGTCCTGCTGACTGATGTCCAGAATCAGCTTCAGCCCTGAGACATCAGACAAAACACTCAGAACAGGAACTGCATCAGAAGGCAAAGCTTTAGGAAAAAGAAAGTCTATTTTCTTCTCCCTTCTGTTCCTTGGAGAAGGGCTGGGGTCTGGCTGCCACAGCAGCATGAGCTGTGCAGGAACTCTCATGAAGGTGAATGCCCAGAATGGGAATAGCTGGGAAGAATCAGATGTTGCCTCAGATATTTCAACTATCCAGATGTTGCACTTCTGCTACATGTAACATTTGTAGTGACTTTATTCCTGTGTTGCACATTTCCCTTTTGGGCTTAGTCCCTTCTGGAAAGCCCTTGCTCCCTGCTTCAGTGCTCCAGTGACATCCGAATGATAAACCTGTCCCGAGTGACAGAAATGGGCACCAAGACACAGACAAACACTGCCCACATCTGTCCCTCCAGCCCCTTTTCAGCTACTGAGGGCTCCCTTACCAAACTCAGCTCCGGGGTTGGAAGAATTCAACGCCTCTTCATCCATGCCCCAGTTAAAGATGTAGCAGTTACCGTGATCTGGGTGGTAGATTTGGGTGAAATTCCTGGAAGAATCATACACATAAAACTGTGACTCTTGGGAGGACTGAAGGGGTGTGAGAAAATGCAGTGGTGGGCCCAGTGCTTGGCAGCTGTGCTGGGGTTCACCTCCCACTGCCCCATTTGCTGAACACCTCCACACGAATTACAGCTGATATCAATCAATCTGCTGTTGAAAAAAAGGCAAAGCAAAGTACAGGTGTGTGCTGGGACACAGCCCTGGGGATGGCACTCCATTGGGATGGAGAAGAACAGTCACACAGGTGAGAGATGCAGTTCAGTCTGAGCTGTGGGATGCAATTTGGGCTCATGTTACAGCTCGTGCCTTGGTAACAATTCTCTGTTCCCCTTGTTGCAGGAGCATTGCAGAAGGGACAGGGCTCCCCAAGCCTGGGGTGCTGCTGTTTGCTCCCCCTTCTCACCCTGGTGATAAGAATTTGGGGTTCATAGGCAACAAAGATGTTTCAAATGCATTGTGTGACTGGGGCTGTGCTGCTGTGCCAGCTATGCTGACTCAGTGCCTGGTTACCTCTGAATACCCTGGAAAGCTCCCAGTGCTGTTAGTCTTGATATGTCATGAGCAAAACAGCCCAACCAAAACTCAAGCTCAAGCCAGCACTGTCCCAAAATAACCCGTTTTGGACAGGATCACATCCAGAAACTTGCTGGCAAGTCTTTTTATAGCTGAGGACCAGCACCAATCTTGTTATTAGCTGATTTATACCTTAAAAAGAGAAAAGAAACCTTCTGCTGTGCCACTGGGGGGCTGCCTGTTCCTGCTGGGATGGAAAGGGGCAAGGGACTCATGTGCACCTACTTGTAATTGCAGGGTTCGGCCCCATAGAGACACGCCAGGATCATGTCCTCTGCCTGGTAGCCCATCCTGATCCTCTCGTGCAGCGGGACCTTGGAGAGGATGGAGGTGGACTGCAGGATGTACCACTCGGTCACCGCCTGCGCCGCACTGGTGAAGTTTCGGTAGGTGCAGTTGTCAGAGCCCTGGTGGCTGCACTGGGAACAGAGGGCACGCAGGTCTGAGCCCCTGTGGGGATGGCATGGGGTGGGACCCCCCTCTCCACACGCTCGGGTGGGTGCCAGCCCTGCCTGCAGGTCCCAGGAATTGCAAGGTACAGCCAGATGGAGCCACGATCCAGCTGTCACACTTTGTGTGCTGACAGGGTCCCTCCCCAGGGATGTTTCCCATCCGGGCAGGCTTTCAATCGGTCCCAGGCTGACCTCCACAAGCTAACAGAAAACATCCCTTTGGGGCCAATCCTTTAAGGCTGGAGTTTCCCCAGCTTCCCAGGTCTGCTCAGGCAGGGTCCTTGGAGCCCCTCTGGGAGCAGGGGTGAGGGGTCACGAGGCCACTGTGTGCCTCTGAGCTGTGGACCACAGCAGGAGAAGGGCTGGGGCAGCAGTCACAGCCTCTCCCTGGCATTTTGGGTGCCAACCCAAGAAAGAAGTGAAGATGTCTGGTGTCTGGGAGCCTGCATGGAGCACCCTGCCCTGGCTTTGCCCTGGGCTCAGCCCTTAGCAGGGGCTGAATCTGGGCAAAGGCAGCCCCCAGCCCTGGCACAGTCAGACCAGAGACCTGAGGCAGAGTCACCATGGGCAGCTGATAGGGAGGAGATGCAAATCTCCACACTGCATCCCTGCCAAGGAGCCCAGAGCATCCCATCCCTCACCCCTGCCCACTGTCTTCACAGGACCCCCCTCACCAGCTTCACTGCCAACTTGTACTTCTTTTCTTCTGTCGTTGTGTTGGGAGGAGTAGCAGTGGTTCCATACCCCAGAGTGGTTCCGTTCCCCGCAGTGGTTTCATTGCTCATGGCGGATTTGTTTCCTGCAGAATTCTGGTTGTCCCCAAAAGTTTCGTAGCCCGTGTCAGTTTTATTGCTTGCAGCAGTTTCATTGCCCTCAGCAGTCTGGCTGGTCTCAAAGATATCCAGGATGATGGGGTTATCTTTGTTGTGTTCATCAATGAGGACCAGGGGGATCTGGTTCCAGAGCTCCAGGTCGAGTGGTGGGGACACGTTCTCGCTGCCATTCCCTGGGGTGGGCTGCAGGATCCTCTCCAGCGCTGCCTCGATGAGCCTGTCCAGCTCTTTCAGCAAGTGCTTCACCTCCGAGTACCTGAGGGACAAACAGCTGTCACCAGGCAGTGTCATGGTGCTGGGCACACCTGCCAGCTTGCCTGCCACACCACTGGCCTGGACTTTTCTGGGGACCTTGAATTGCTGCCTGGAATTCACTGGAGGGCAATGGGAGGCTCCATGCAGAGCACAGCCAGCTTGGACATCAAGCTGCAGCCAGGCAGAAAGGCAGTGAGAGGGTAAACAGGCCTGAATTGGTTTTAGTTCAGTAATTCACTACAATTTACACAAAACATCTCTAGCAAGCAGATTAAAAACTACCCCAAAGCAATTCCTGTGTTGGCTGAGAGCATTTTGCCTTGGGCTGCACTATTGCATAGATATGAATTTAAAGCAACTCTAAAGCAACTCTAGCAAAAATCAGGGACTCCTTTGAAATCACATCTGAGTTCTATCTCTGCAGCTCCCAGCAGACACGACTGTGTAACCAGCTCTTAATGACTGAGGAGTGAGCAATAAAATGAACATTCATGATGAGGAAGGGGAAGGAAAGGAATTGTGGGGAAAGACTGAAAGACTGATTTTGGCTGTGAGAGGTGAGCTGAACCTGTTGTTTTTAATGAGCTGAAGAAGGTTTGCAGGGAGGAAAAAACCCTCACTAGAGTGACTAATACTGTAGAGAAATTTTGCTAGGAACAAATTCTCAGCTATGAGGGTGGGCAGGCCCTGGCACAGGTTGCCCAGTGAAGCTGTAGCTGCCCCATCCCTGGAAGTGTTCAAGGCCAGGGTTGGAGAGGGGTTGGACCAGCCTGGTCTAGTGGAAGGTGTTCCTGCCCATGGCAGGGAGTAGAATGAAATGAGCTTTGAGGTCCCTTCCCACCCAGACCATGCTGGGATTTGATGAAATCCAGAACTTGTAGGCAGATAAACACTCCTCTGGTCCTGAACCATTCACCTTTGTATTGTTCTTCTTTATTTGGTTTTTAGTGCCACTTGGTGAGTCAATTGATGCTCCTAGAGTGACATCTGAGACAGGACCAGGCCTGCAGTACCTCACACTGGCAGTGTATCTGAGGGGTTAGGGCCCAGATGGGTAAATTTGGTGAATCAAAACTTACTTGAAAGGGTTGGCATTGCAGACAGTGACTGCAGGGAACTTCATGGTCTTAAAGCCAATGGAGAGAGATGAGGTGACATTATAGGACAGGTAGGTGTTGATGAGGATCCCCCACTGCCAGAACACCAGGGATGCAAAGAGCAACGTTAGGAAGAACCAGATGAATTTCTTCTTGGGCCCCTCCTTGATAATGCGCTTGGGGCCGTGGGTGTTGGTGTTGTCGCAGTACCAGACCAGCAGCTCCTTGTAGGTGTAGCCAGGGCCCTTCTGCAGGCGGTGCAGTGCCCGCACCAGGTACTTCTTCAGGTTCATGCTGCTGCCTGTGGGCAGAAGAAAAGACATCAAACCAGCTCTGTGGAAGAGCAGGGCTGTGCCACCTCAGGTGCACCTCTACTCTCAGCACAGCAGGAGTGAGACAGGCTCTGCAACGGCATGGACGTGGTTTATACCCAGGAGAAACTCAGCGTGGAAGTTCTGCAGGGTTGTGTCCTGGTAGCGACATGTTCCCCAGCCTCCTGGGGGGCATGGAGGAGGTTTGGGATTGGCAGCTCCAGAGGTGGCAAATGCTGGTGTCCCTGCTGGCCCCACTGGAGCTGAGTGACTGGAACCTGCAGGACATGTCCATGCCTGGTGACTCCTGAGTCACCGCTGGCCACGGGCCCTGCGGTGTTGCAATGCTTGACCAGATGCTGGTCAGGGAGTGGGAATGCTGAAACACCTGGAATACCATCCCCAGCCTCAGCCAACACTAGGTGGACCAAGTAGTACATGCAGGAGTTGGCTCAGGTAGAGCTCAGGCTCCAAGCATTCAGGGTTCAGCCTCACAAGGGGCTTAAGACAATTTCCCTTAAAGGTAAGAAGCATTAGTGTGTGCCCAGCACTTGGAGGGGCAGGAGAAGAGAGGCTGGAAGCAGCAACACCATTGCCAGGACCAGGAATGCTGTCCCGGGCTGCTGCTTGCCAGAGGAATTACAAAGGATTGGTTTTTTTCCACCAAATTCCTTTGTCTGTCAGATACTATCAGTATGACCTGACCCCCCTCAGGTGAGGGATGCTGCATACTTGACATTCATTTTGTGAGTAAATAGAACATTTTGTGCTGCTATTTTAAGGTGAGAATCTGTGTTACTAAACCTTAACATCCCAAGGCAGGATTTCAAAATGAACCTGAGACAGCCATTTGGAACATTTTTCAGATTTAAGATGCAAGAGAGCAGAGTTAAAGATTAATGCTGGGAATAGCCCCCATCCCAGAAGGAACAGAGCCAGAAGACAAAGTGATAGTTCACTAAGGAGCAGCAGTTGGCAGGGCAGGAACAAGAGTGACATGGCATTATTTGCAGGCAGACAAAGGTCCAGAAGGCAGTGAGGGGTGCACACAGGCCCTGCAGAGTGGAAGCAGCTGAGCCCTTTGTACTTTTCAAAGAAAAGAAGAAGTAATACTGATTCCTTGATCTATGGGCCAGATTTGCAAGATCTCCTGAGTAGCACATACAGAGTTTGATAGTAGTATGAAACCCAATAGATTTTTTTAAGTCTCATTCCATGATGCAAAGAGAGATGATGGTTTTCACTGTATCCCTGTTACCTGTGACAGTGCATGTAGGTGACACCATGGGACCTCAATGGGAGAGGACTTCATAAAGAACAACCCCAGCTGCTTCTTCTAAGATTTAAAGGCAGGCTCTACTCACACAGGAACGGATCTTGTTCCCCAAGGAACACATGTCTGGGGACTTGGACCATCTGGACTCCCCACACCATCAGCTCATCAGCTCATCCTCTGTGATCTGGTGCCACAAAGGTTCCTCTGCCATTGCCTGAGGGGCATTCACTTACAGAAGGAGCTGACATTGCACCAGACCCTGGCTGGGTTTTGGGCAGGGATATAAGGAGAACAGGAGCCAGACCTCAGCCTCTGCTGAATTCCCACAGTGAACAGGGATGGCTGCCATGCCTGAGCCCCTTCCTTGGCTGCACAGAACCAAATGGTCAGAGCTCATTTAAATGTGGGGACCCCAGCAAGGCAGATAAGGAAATATTTTCGATCTTTTAAGAAATCCAATAAAAGATTTAGATCATATTGAAATTTCAACCCCCCCTGCCCTGTGTGGAGCAGGATCCCCCTTTTCTGGTCCCAGCTGGCAACGTGCCCTCGGCTGTCCCTGCTGTCACCAGCTACTGGGCCAGTCAGAGCATGGGCTCCTGCCATGGAGGAATCACCACGTGTGTCTCTGTGGGTCACTAATCAATCTACATTTGCTGGAAGAAGTTATTATTTCTTTTCATATTGGATAAAAGAAATGGCCTGAAGCAAAAGCTGCACTTGATTGTTCCTGGATTACTTATTTCAATGTATTTTCTCTCTAACTGTTTTCTTCTTACCTTTATTTCCAGAGAGTTTCCAAAACAAACTTCGTGTTCCTTTCTCACAGCTGGAAGCTGCTCCAGGTGAGCTGCCCAAGCCTCTGTTATGGGGGCTCCTTCCCCAGGACAGCACTCAGTGCTCGGGGGATGGAGCTGCTTGGAGGGAGGTTGGTGCCAGATTTGGTGCCAACTTGGAGCAGGTCCTGCTCTGCCCCATCAGAGGGCTGTGCCTGAGCAGAGAAGTGACAAATGAGGGACGACAAGATCCACCCTCCATCGGTTCACTGGCAACTGCCACCCTTCCCAAAGCCCCTCCAGAGTGTGGGAGCAGAGTGGTGGTGGAGCAGGAGCCAAGCAGGGTTGGGGACTCAGGAGGAGCCACCCCCTTGATGGACACAGAACCCTGAATCCTTTGCAGCTGGCTCGAGGGAACCAGCACAACTTCCCATCTGTGTCCTGCTCCAGGCTGCTCTGGTCACACCACGGTCATCTGAACTGACCCTTAGGAGCTGCCTCCAGGGACATGAGACCCTGCAGTGCACAGGGTGCCACAGGCCCCTCTCCTGGCAGCACCCACATCCTTGTTATGACTGAAGTCATCCTAAGATAAAACTGTTCCTGGTTCCAGTGGGGTTTCTCTGTGCTGTAGATGTGTCCTCCCTGTCCTGCCAAGTCCAGCTCTGCCTCACCCCAGCATCACCCCAGCTGAAACTCCTCCACCTCATGGTGAGATCAGATTCCCACATTACGAAAGGATCGTGCCGACTGAGTTGAATCTCCTCTGGGATTTTCCTAGGGCAATTGCTCCTTGAAGGAAATAAAGGCATAAGATAAACTCAGCACATTCTGGAAGCTTCAGGGTGGGACCTGGGCCACAAAACTACCCTGGCACTATCAGCCTGATGACACTGTGATTGCTCAGCACTTTCTCTACTGGGACACACAGAATCATTCCCCTGTGATGACCAGCTATTCACCTGACATTTTCCCCCTGAGGGAAAGGCCTTGTTTCCCTAGAGAAGACATTTATGCTCTCTAGTGGTATCTTTTGCAAATTAGAGGAATCTTCTTTATTAGCTCACAAGTTTACAGGTTGCCAGTTTGAAAAGTGGAGCAGTAACGTGTCAGTGAGCAAAGAAAGCCCATGCCAAGGTGGGGTCCAAGCTCCCAGCAGATGCTCTGCCTTGCTGGGGGTGTGCAGGAAGAGTGGCCACAGCCGCAGTGCTGGCCCCAACACCCACAGCTCCAATCCACGCAGGCGCCTCCGAGGCTCCAACCCCAGCAGGCACATGGACAGCACTCCAGAAGTATTTACAGTCTGGGAGCTTAGACAGCACTTGCCTGATTCTGTGCTGTGTGTTAGACACTCTGTCCCCTCTTGCCTTGCCTAACCCTGTGTTCCCCTCTGCTCTGGAGACAGTCTGGGGGAGCTGAGGTTGTTCAGCCTGGAGAAGAGAAGGCTCTGGTGAGACCTTAGAACACCTTCCAGTGCCTAAAGAGAGCTGGAGAGGGACTTTGGACAAGGGCCTGGAGCAACAGGACAAGAGGGAATGGCTTCACACTGCCAGAGGGCAGGGTTAGATGGGATATTAGGAAGAAATTCTTTCCTGTGAGGGTGGGTAGAGCCTGGCAAAGGTTGCCTGGAGAAGCTGTGGCTACCCCAGTCCTGGAATTGTGCAAAACCAGGTTGGACAGGGCTTGGAGCAACCTGGAATAGTGGAAGGTGTTCCTGCCTGTGGCAGCAGAATGGAACAAGGTGACCCTTAAGGTCCCTTCCAAGCAAAACCATTCCATGATTCTGTGTTTCCCACGATGTCCCTCTCTCCTAGGACAATGACAAGCTATGCTCCTTATGTGCCAGGAGGATCCCATTGTCGAGTTAACTCTGTTGCTTGGGTAAGGAACAACAGGAATCCTGAAATGTAAAAGGAGCAAATCCCCAGGCTCAAACAACTCCATCCACCAGGATTTCAGTACCATATTTTGTCTCACTGGGAAACACCATCCTGGGTGAGATGGCACATTTCCAACACCAAACCAAACACTGAATTATTCCACAAAGCTGTGGTTTGTTCCCATTCCCTTTTATCAAAGAGCTTAAAGAACGCCCCTGTGTAAATACAGGATAAATCTGAACGACTACCCCCGGCTGCACGCTGGGGACATCCCCAGTACCTGCCCGGCACGAAACCCTGCCCCACTGCTGCAAAACCAGGCAGAGATCGGGTGACTTCAGGTCTGCATCAGTGTTAAAGACACCACGAGCAGCCGTGTCGCGCCGGTCCCTTCCCGGCCGCGCCGCCGAGGGATGCGCGGCTGCCCAGAGATGCAGACGGACATCCCCGGCGGAGACTCGGGGCCAAAGGGGACCGGCCGGCACCGCCCCCGCGCCCCCTTTGCTGGCCCCCTCGGCTCCCCCCGGTGCCCCCGTACCTGCCGCTCCGGCAGCGCTGCCCGGACACACCGGCCCCGGCCCCGGCCCCGCCGCCGCCCCTGGCCCGCCCCGGCCCGCCCCGACGGGGCGGCTCAACCCGCCCTCCCGCCGGCTGGAGTCGCTGCCTGGCTAGTCCTGGGTCCTGGAAATCTTGCTTTGATTTTTTCCTAACGCACCCCGAGAAATGGCAGCTGATTCTGCTGCTCCTACTCCCATCATGCCAAGACCACCAGATACAGACAGCACGGGATCAGTGGCACAAACCTCACAGAATCACAGAATTATTTGGGTTGGAAAGGACCTGGGAACCATAGAATCCTGGAATGACTTGGGTTGGAAAGGACCTTAAAGACCATCCAGTCCCACCCCTTTCTACCTTCCATTAGCCCAGGTTGCTCCATCCTGGCCTTGCACACTTCCAGGGATGGAACAGACACATCTTCCCTGGTCAGTCTGTGCCAGGGCCTCATTACCCTCACAGGGAGAAATTTCTCCCCAGTATCAGAGGGCATCTAACCCTGCCCTGTCAGTTTAAAGCCATTGCCCCTTGTTCTGTCACTCCAGGCCCTCTCCACCTCTCTTGGAGGCCCTTTAGGTGCTGTAAGTTGTTCTCAGGTCTGGTGGCCATTGCACTGCAGCAGGTCACAGTGTGCTTCTCAGTCCGGTTTGAGGAGTCCCTGGTGCCAGGACATCACCTTGCTGTTTTGCCTTCCTTGGTGTCAGCTGTCCCTGGTGCCAGGTTTTTGACACCCGATCTCTGCCTAGTTTTGCAGCAGTGGGGCAGGGTTTCATGCCAGGCAGGTGCTTGGGATGTCCCCAGCGTGCAGCTGGGGGGAGTCGTTTAGATTTAACCTGTAATTCATCCCTCAGTGGGGCTGGAGAGACACACTCCCCCATTTATTTTCTGTTTCCCTGCCCCAGGGCCAGCCCACTGTGTGCCATGGGCTGGGGTCCCTCAGCCCAGCACTGCTGTACAGACTCGCTCACAGGTAAAACCTTGAGCATCTTGAGTGATGGAGGAGACATCAACTCCTCACAACAGAACAGTGAACATGTACAAACCTTCTCAAAATCACGTCACAACTGAGAACAGGGCATTGTACACAGGAGCAATTGCCTCTTGTTAGAAAAGGTAATGGCAGGTTCTTGTTCAATCAGGACTTGGTCAGACTTTCACAAATCTCCCCGTGTTCTCTTATTTGGGAACAAAAGGGATTTTTATTTTTAACTCCCACAAGTGTTCCTTGTGTCATTATGTCAGGAGTGGAATGTGGGATTGTGTTCAAGCAGTATCTCCAGGGAAAGCTGGAACGAACAGGTTTGATGGACCAGGACTTACCTTGTTCCTCTGTCCTGTCACAGTAATTGCCCTCCTATCGCTGCTGATTTCCCAAAGAACAATGTCTGTTGCCACCTCTGGCAGCTCCAGCCCTCAAAATAGAGCGGGTGGCATTTGTTCTGGGCTTTGGAACATCAGCTGCAGAGCCAGCAAAGTCAAATGACCTTGAGTTTGGCTTGACTTTCCCTTGTCTCACACTTGTTTATAAGAAAGTTTATTTCATAAGCAAAAACCTACTGCTGAAAATACAGCTGAAACCCTGTGGGGAAGCACCCCTGCACCCCAGGCATTGTGTTCACAGCAGAGTGTTTGCTGGTGTGATGCACTGCTGACAGCAGCTAAATACAGCTGGGACACCAGATCCACAGGGAAGATCAGTCCTGGAAGTGGTTTCATCCACCTGATCGGCCGTGCTTCAAAAATACCAACTGCTCCTAAATTTGTCTGACGGGGGAAAACGTTTTGATGTTGGCTGCAGTAGGTACAAATGGAGAAGGCATTTTTCTGTGATGCTGCTGGGTCTGGATATACAGAAGGAAAAGAGCAGAGCTGCTTGTGCTGGAGCCCAAGGACAGCTCTGCATGGAGGAAATCTCTCCAGTCCCAGCCCTGGGGGTGGGAGTTCAGGTCCACGGGAAGAACACAGGACTCGTCAACATCTGGTTCTTTGAAACATGCATCACTTTCGGTCACATTATGCTCTTTGGTACCCCCGGCAGGGGTGCCACCCCAGTGGTGTCTGTCAGAGCCAGGGTCACTCCTTGGTGCACACAGATTCCATCAGGCCTTGGAAAGGCTTTTCGGTCTCCAGGAGCAGGAGTGGTTGGTGCTGGTGCTTTGCTGCCCCTGAGTTCTGCAGGCAGCCCGGCCCAGGTGGTCGCTGTCCCAGCCAGGGTGCTGGGATGGTGTGGCCAGGAGCCCTGCCCACAGCACAGTCACAGTGCCAAGCGTGGCTACACCTGCTAATTACATTGTCACTGAGCAGGAGCTGCGAGATGAACGTGCCGAGTATTAGTCACATTTGCAGCCTGGCTTCCTGTCGGACAGCTCCGGGGGTCTGGGCAACCCTCCTGCCAGCAGGAGTGGGGACGAGTGTGCCAAGTCCAGCAGTGCCTGTCAGTGCCCATCAGTCCCCATCAGTGCCCAGTGATGCCCAGCACTCCCCATCACGCCGTGTCGGGGTGGCTGCTCCGCTCCATGCCGAGGGAGCCGGACACCACCCTCTCCCACGCGTTCGGGTAATTGCCGGGTTTGGCCCGCGCACTTCCAGGACACGCTGTCACTAAACAAAATCGAGGCGTTTAGTTGTGACCAGTAAAATCCCAGTGAAGTGACACTGACCTTCCCTAAGCCACTCTGTGCTGGAAGCCCCTGTGTAAAACCTGTTAACTGCTCTGTTTGCGTTACAAAGATCAGGCAGTAAAACCCAGGCTGGTTTTGTTTTACAAGCAGCAGGAGAGGGGAGGGATGGGGCCCCTGGCTCCTGCTCGCCTGGGGCAGCTCCGTGGACCGGTGACCACAGTGAGGGTCACTCCATGCCAGGGTCGGGCACTGGGCTGTGGTGCTGCCACGCTGTGCTGCTCTGCCAGCCCAGATGTGGGCAAATCCCACTGGGGCACAACTCCCTCAGCCCCAGTGTGGTGACACTGGGCACTCAGTCCCAGTTCACCCACGGGTGACAACTGGGCAGGCTCTCAATGTGGTATTGCAACAGTTTGTCACTAGTGGGGTTTCCACAGACCTGCTCTGTAACTAATTGCTGTGACAGACAATCAGCTGCATTCATTTGCCTTTTCCACCATAGAAGTTTACTGGAAAAAATGACTCCAGCATCCTGGGATGTGGCAGCTGCAGGGAGGGTCCAGCCCGCAGGATGCCCCAGCACAGGCCAGGGAGTGTCAGTGTGGTGCCAGCGGGACGCAGAACTGTAAAGATGCCCTAGGCTGGTGCTTTATAGTCGTCTCCCATGATCTGGAGGAAATGTCAACTATTTTGTGACATTTTATAACAAGACCGAAGTGGGGGTGATTACCCATGTGTGCCCAGGGGAACAGTTTGTACCGTTCAGGATTCATTATGTAAACTTGGGTGAGAACGTCTTAAAACCCAGGAGGCAGGTCCTGGAGTGAGAGGCACTGTGACAACAGGGTGATTCACCTGCAGCTCCGGCCGGCTCCCGCCTCTGCCACGCTCCGGGTGATCGCATCCCTCTGGGACTGTGGCCTGCTTGGAGCTGCAGGTGAATAAATCGAGGGAACACAGGTTTTTAATCCCTAGAAGCACATTTAGACAAAGTACGTGAGTGGAAGGAGATAGATATGACCCTGTATCCTGCCCCCCACGCCTGGTGCTGCATGGGGGGTCAGGCTGGCTCCGTTGCCGTGGGCTTTGCTCTGTGGTGGGCAGTAGGCAGGCGAGTTGGGGAGGACACTGATTCGTGTCCCTTGGCCCCTCAGAGCATCCCCTCCTGTGCTTCGTGACTTGCTGCTCCAGGAAGGCTGCCAACAGCAAGGCTCCCGAAGTCACAGCGCCACCACGGCCCTGGGGGATCACACGGAGAGCTGTGCAGGGCTGGCAGCCCACCCGCACAACCAGCAGGGCAGGGGGCTCGGGCCCCAAGGGGGTACAGCTGCCACCCAGCCCCATCTGCAAGGGAAACTGAGGCAGAAGTGTCAGCCTGGGAGGGAGGGACAGGGCAGCATGGGAGTGTTACAGGAAAGTGCCAAGGCCCAGGTGAGGATACCAGAGGACAGAGCAGCAGGAACAAACCGTCCACGGCCCCGGGGCTGGGTGTGTTTCCCTGTTTACACCTCGGGCTGTGTTACAGCTGGGCTGGGGAGCAGGAATGGCTGCAGGTCAGCGCTCGGAGCGTCTGTGCTGGGGCCGAAGGAACCCACTGTGCAGCATTCCACCCTGCTCTGCAGGGACAGGAACGGGCACAGGCACAGGGAGGGCTGGCAGAGACCCTGACCTCTGCCTCCACCACTCCCATTGCCCCCACCAGCTCCCCAGGGACAGAGCATCCTGAGCCCACACTGCTCTGGAGAAGGATGAATGGCTGAGTGGAACGTGAGAGAAGAGCCTTTGCTTTTTGGGAAGAGGAGACAGATGGAGAAAAAGATTTCATAAATCCCCACGGTCTTGAGGTGCTCTTGCTGCCAGAATGTGTCAGTTCCAGAAGTGAAGCTGCTCAGCAGTGGTGTGATGAGTAACTTGCTGTTCCTTTAGGATGCACCATTCCCCCAGCACAGGCACCTCTTGTTGGGTGCGATGGTGTGGCTGTGGGCTGGCTAGTGCAGCCCAACCACTGGCAGCCTTGCTGAGCTCATCCCGGGGTGAGGTGGGGCCAGTGGGACTGGTGGGGCCAGGCAGGGAGCACACGTGGGCAGCGCTGGGCACCTGTGGGTGTGTGGTTGAAGCAAGTGCTGCTGCCATTGCTGCCCATGGGAGCAGAGTGGCACTGAGCCTCTGGCATGGCATGGATAGGCTGTGATCAGCAGGGAGTGCCAGGACCAGCACAGCCCACAGCTGGATTAGCACAACAGGGCAGTCCAGTTTCTTAGCTGAGAATGCCCAGGCTGGGTCCCATTCCTCACCTCAGGCGCTGGTCACACTTGGTCTTGTTCCAGACTTTGTTGCTGGCACTGCCAGCCCAGCTCTGCAATGGTGTTACAGCATGTGCTGGCAGAGGCGTGGGCAGCTGGCGAGCACTCCCAACATCCCGGTCTGTCCTGCTTGCAGGGAGATGTCGGCATCGGGATTAGCTCTGGGGCCCTGTCATGGCACGTCTCTGTGGAGGGAGCTGCTGCAACCGCAAGGCACACTCTGACTCACACGGCTTGGAACCACTCTGGTGCTGCCACGGCTTGGCCCTGGCTTGGGATGCTGCTGGAAAACGCTTCCAAAGCACCAGGCACAGGCCAGGCTGGTGGGGATGGCTCAGACCGGGTGTGCCCCAGGGCTGCCCAGCTCCAGCCGCTGGCAGTTCTGATACTGACTCTCCCTGCCCTGAAGGTAAAGGGTAAAACTAAACCATCCACAATCTCCAGCCGTGTTTCACCTCCCCAGAGCTGATCTTGAGCACATGAAAGGCTCAGAGGCCTGCAAGGATTTTCCATAGGTATGTGCTGGAGATGCCTTTCCCCAGCCCAGCCCCATTTACATTAATCAGGCATTTAACTCCCAAACCTGTTTGTGGACCACTGGATATCACTCAGATGTCACCACTTTGGAAGCGACCTGGATAGTTCTAACCCTGTTGGTGCTCCCTGGCTTTGTCAGCTGGGAGCAGCTTTGGGCAGCCACCCTGCTGTTCTGAGGGAGGCTGGGGTGGCCTCCAGGCTGACACTTCCACACGGGTAGATTTCTGCTGTCCAGAAAATCTCTGTGTAGCTGGATATTTCTCCTCCTCAGCCGTTTCCCCCCCACAACTCCTCCATCACCTCCAACTTTCTCTCATTTGGCAGTGGCTGCTGCTTGAACTGTGGAGGAGCAGAAGAGGTTCTCCTGCCATGCCCCCTCTCCTGGAAGGGCTGGTCCTGGTGTGCTGGTTGGCTGTCCCATGAGTCACCAGCACCTGTTGCTGCAAGTTGGTTTCAACACTTCTTCCCAGCTTGTCCTTTGTGGACGTAGTGCTGTGCCTGCGATGCTGCCTGTGCCTTCACCATGTTTCTGGGTACCACAGCAGCTCCCCAGCAGCCCTGCTTTGTTGCAAAGCCAAAGCTCTGGGTCTGTGGGCTGGGGCCACCTGAGAGCCCAGGCACCGTGACCACCCCTGGGACAGGAGGTGAGTGGGGGCTGCCCATAACTGAGCCCTGAGAGGGGCTGACCAGGCTCCCACCACTCGCCACAACTCTCTTGGGAACGCTGATCCCATGGCAAGGGACAGTTTCCTGCCTGATCCTGGAGCCACAGTGGCAGATGAGGGCTTGTTGCTGAGCCACGGATTTTACAGCCTGTTGTTCCCATAAACTCTGAGCTGAGTTTCTCAAATGCTTTGGGTTCATAATGTTTAGCATATGCCAGTCCTGATTCTCAGACCGTCCCAGGTGGTTTTCTGTGTTTGAGGTGACTCAGGAGTTCAGCACAGTTCAGTGTTTAACTCACAATGCAGTAACCCATTTCTGTGACTCTGTGGCTCTCTGCCTTCTCAGGATTATTCATACATGGAGAAAAAGTGCTGCACCTGCCCCGAGAGTAACTGTAAACAGCACCTGCAGAACACCTGTACTTTTCCAAAGAATTTAAAGTGAGTGTTCATCCCAAAAAGTGTCTGGAAGGACACATATCCCAAGTTATCAGTGGAAGAGCACTGGTAACTGCCCACTGCTGTGAGCACTGGAGGTCAGCAGCCTTGTTCTCCATCAAAGGATTTCTTTCCTTATTGGAACTGCAGTTCTCAGTATAATCTGACCAGTCTCTACACCTACTTTTGTGCAGGGTTGGAACCAGTCTGCTTGTTTTCCAAGGCTTTTGTTTTGCTCTGGGAAGGCTTTGGAAACACAAAACCCTCACACACATCCTGATCTGTGCCAGCTGTCGGTGCCTTTCCTGAGCATGGAGCCAGGTGCAGGGGGTTGCTGTGGGCAGCAGCTGGGGGGTGTGTGTGTCCCTCCTTCTGGGGGGCAGGAGGGGAGGGCTTGGTATTGATAGCATGATTAGCACCTGCCGATTTAACCCAGCTCCAGGGACTGTAGGGCTGCTGGGAGTGGGGAAGGGTACTTGAGCAGTCTGAGAGGGAGAGGGGGCCTAGTCAGTGGTTCAGCAGTGGGGAAGTAGCCATGCCAGCAGCATGCTGAGCTCTGGCATCTTTTCTCAGCACTGCCTGGAGCAGCAATGAGCAAGCCCTGTGGAGGACTGTGGTCTGTTTGGTGCTGCTGCATGCCCAGGTGGGTGCAGAACAGAGGCACTGTGGTATGTCCCACCTTGTGACGTTTGCTGCCTTTCCTGGGCAGGTAACTGGCTCCCTGCCCCCTCATGTGTTCCTTGCAGGCTGTGCTCTGTGAGAGCTGGGGTCACAACTGACCCAGCTGCATCAGGAGGCAGGTCCTTGGTCAGGTATAACTGAGCCAAAACAGCTCCTGTGTCAGCACCACCAAGATTTAAAGTGTGTGGTCAGGCTCTGGACTTTGCTGATACTGCCACCACTACTGTAGTGGGGACAGCTCATGCTTGTAGCTCCAAAGAGGGTGGCACCGAAGTGTGGGACTGCCTGGGCTGCTCCATTCTCCTCTGGGTCTGTTCTGCCACTGCAGCCCATGGGGCACGGCTGGCGTGATGAGTGTTGGTATTTGGTGCTGTTAGAGGGGATGGGGACAAGCCATGGCTCACATTGAGCACCTCACTGAGTGCTGGAGCAGGGGCTGAGGCAGAGCACACCTGGTTGTTTCTTCTCCTGTGGTCTCCAAGGGACTTCCCAGGAGTGGAGCTGTCTGGGGACACCTGAGGTTTCAGCCTTTTTTGTTCCTTGCTGGTTAATGGTGTTTTCTGAAAAGCATTTTTCCTGTGCTCCTGTTTGCAATCCCAGTCCCCCTTTGCCTGTTCCCAAGCCAGGTCTTGCAGCATTTCCCCATCCCCATTTCCATAAAAGAGCCTGGGGCACTTGGCCAGGGGGCTTGGCACTGCTGAGAACCCACTGCCCCTGAGAAGGCACAGGCAAGTCCCACTGGCTCTTGGGATCCCTGCATGGAAGTAACTTGTATTGTGCTGATTTAGAACCAAGAAAACACATAGCAGTTACACAAAAATATATCTTTATTTTTTCAGTTTATCATGTATTTAAATAATTCAGTTAAAATAGGTTTTATTGCACATTAAAGAACCTTCCTGGATTCTCACTGTCCTATATAAAATAAGATCATAGAGAAAGGCAAGGACAGATTCTTACACTCATGCCCTTCCACATACTCTGAATTGCTCTGGCTCTGCAGAACTCCAGCAGCCAGTGTGGAGTGTGTTATGCTCATCCTCAGTAGGTACACAATGTGTTGTAGGCAGTTGAGGATTGGCTCTGGCAGGAAGGACGTGGGTGCAGGACTGGGAGCCACGGGAAGGGCATTGCCACTGCAGCCAGGGGGGGCCTGTGGTCCCTGCACTAGCCCTGGCCTGTCTGTGCTGCAGGGGGAGAGCACAGCTTGGAGCACAGGAGGTGAAACCTGGGTGCTGACACTGCTCTGTGGATCTGTGCAGGAGTGGGGAAGGAAGGTGGACAGGCACAGGTGGAATGAGGCATCTGTCAGCTGCCACTGCAGCCCTGTCTGGCTCTGTCATCCCCTGGACACTGCCAGCTCCAGGGCAAGCAGGTGGGAACTGGGTGGCTGCAGGAGGAAGTCCTTGCCCAGGGTCGAGCAGGGAAAGTGCAGCCAGCTCCCTGTGAGGCTTCTGGGAAGTCACTTACTGAGCTGCTTGGAAGTTATGTTTAAGGGCTGGCTGAGGGATGTGGAGTGGAACAAGCCTGCAGAGGATGCACTTCATTACTGTGCTCTGAATTGGATTTTGTGCCCTTTCAGATGATTCTTTTGGAATGACTCAGGCTCTCCTACCCTAGCTGTGTAATAACTTGCTCTATAAGCCCATCTCTGGCTATCCTGGCTTTTCATCTTGGAATAAGAGGTCCTCAGGCTACTGCTGGAACCAGGTTTCTAATGAAAATTCAAGTGAGAGCTTTTCTTTTATCTGCTTTGTGCTTTTCCCAAGCCCCTCTCGTGTCCCTTCCTACAAATGCCATGCTGCATTCCTGATAGCCCAGCGTTTTTCCCCACAAGTCCAGCCACACAGCAGTAAGCAATTAGTGTTAATTCTTAATGTGGTATCAATCTGTTATGGAGCAATTCCTGTTCACATGCAATGGGGTGTGTGCAGCTGGTGGCTAATGTGTGCCTCTGCCTGGTGAGACATCCCAGCTCAGCATCACATCCTGCTCCAGCCCTCTTCTGCCATCATTAACTTGAGAATTGATGTTGCCTGAAGCTCCTAATGTCTCTGAGCCCTTGGCTTTCGTTTCTGAGCTTTGGTCAGGGCAGCTTTGACTGCCAGTTCAATCCCTGAATTAAGGGTCTGACCTGACAGCCCTTCAGTGCTTGTTAGGATTTGTGCCTTTCACTCCTGGACCCGTGGGTCCAGCACCCACCTCTCTGGCACCCGGGTGGGTGGGTGACAAGTGTCAGTGCTGGCCGAGCTCCAGTGTGTCAGGCAGCTGCTCTGTGAAGGCTGTCTCAAGCCGCAAAGTGCTGTAGTTCGGCGGGGGAGTCCTGGGCAGGGGGCTGTCCTGGGGCAGGGGCAGGGGCAGGTGCAGGGCGGTGTTGAAGGTGGGCAGGTCCTCGTCAATGCAGACGGGGTTGTCATGGCCCTGCCTCTCCACATCGCCAGCCTGGGGAGGCTTCCCCGACCCTGCCTGTTTGCGGTCGCTCCACCACTTCTTTGCCTTCTGCCACTGGCGCCGCATGACGATGGAGAGCGAGTCAATGAAGAACACCTCAACGATCTCGATGACACAGACCACCGAGCAGCTCATCCAGAGGCCCAGCTGGCCCCCAAAGTTGGACAGGAGAATGACAAGCTGGAAGAGCAGAGAGCATAAGGTTACAGGCTGTGGTGGACATGTGTTCATGGTGCTGTTGCAGTGTGCAGGGAGGCTGCACCGAGCTGGGGCATGTGGGGCTTGCTGAGCGTTCCCAAATGCAGTGGGCCCAGTTCTGCTGACTGTGGTGTTCTCTCTGGCTCTGCTTCAGGAAGAGCTCAGAACTGGGTTTACTGCAGGTAGCCCATGGGCTGCCCAGAGCAGCACTTGGGGCTGGACAGGCAGAGATGTGGCCCCAGATAAGGGCTGCAAAGGGCAGGACCAGCCCCAAGGTGCATCTCTGAGATCAGTTTCCTGCCCCTGCTTGGGTGGGATCACTCCCCTGCATGGGAGGAAGGCTGAGCAGGGATCAGCTGTGCTCCCTTACCGTGTTGGCAGGATTCTCTGAAATGAATCTCTCATTCAGGTCCTTGTAAAACACCATGAGGTTGGCGAGGTCTGTCCTGAGGGAAGCAGGAGGCAGGCAGAGGGTTTAGTAAAACAATAATATGAAACATACTGAAAAACTATGCAAATAACCAGTTGGACCAGTAGGGCTGGGCAGCTCCAAGGGAGCTTTTTCCCCAGTTGCCATCATTAGAGCTGCTGAGATTGTATCAGAGCTGGAGGTGCAAGGCCAGAACTCAGAGGGGACTTACTTGTTCAGTTTCTTGTTGAGTTTTTGCCCTTTGTCCCAAGAGAGAACTCGAAGCATCCAGTCCTGGAGAACAGACAGAAAATGCTGCTCTAGCAGTGTGTGCTTGTGCAGAGATCCCCTGGGAGGGGACTTGTGTTCCATGCCTGCCTGGGCTAGTGTAGGTGCCAGAACTGAGTCTGTGACAGGCCAGTTGTCCTCGAGGGGATCTCCCAGACCACAAGCCAAATTTCAGTTTAATGGTGAACTCTTGGAGGGGAAGCCCTGACCTGGACAATACAGAGTGGCCTCTGGGAGCAGCACTGTTGAGTACTAAGGACTACCCCAGGGCCTCCTGCTTCTGTGCTGAAACTGTGGGGTTACTCAATGCCATGTGCCAGGCTGCTGTCCCAGTGGAGCACAGCTGGGGACTGACCTCTGACACGGTGGATGGCCACTGGGCGATGCTGGTGGTGAGTGCCCACTCCTTGAAGCTGCAGAGAGAGGCAGGATGTCACTTGTGAGCTTCAACTCCCATGCACTCAGTGCTTTACCTCTGGTCGTGGCCAGGACTCACCTGCAGGCATCTTTGCAGATCTGCTGGCAACCCAGCTGCTCCTTCACGAACTTCTCGTGCAATCTGTAGTAGCAGTACACTGCAGGGAGGGAGTGGGACAGGTGTGAGGAGCCAGAAAGAGAAGCAAAGGTCTCCTGCTACCTGGGGTAGAGAGCAGTGTGTGGGCGGGGATAAAATAACATACCCTAGAAATATACTGTGAAAAGTGGCTGTTGCTATGAACTGCCTCACCTGGTCAAGCCCTCCACTCAACTGTTCCGTGGTGGGCACAGGTGACAAGCCATCAGGGCAAGTATCACAAACCAGTCAGTGTGAACAAAGAGGGTGCTTCTGGCTCTGAGTGTGGGTGCTTAAGTGAGTTAAAACAGAATTGCCTTGTGCCAGCATGCTGGGGGGTGCAGGGGGCTGTGTGCTGGGGGCACTGGGGGTGCAGGGGGCTGTGTGCTGGGGGCACTGGGGGTGCAGGGGGCTGTGTGCTGGGGGCACTGGGGGTGCAGGGGGCTGTGTGCTGGGGGCACTGGGGGTGCAGGGGGCTGTGTGCTGGGGGTGCTGGGGGGTGCAGAGGGCTGTGTGCTGGGGGTGCTGGGGGGTGCAGAGGATATGGCTGGCAGCAGGCACTGAGGCAGGTGCAGTGCTGGAGGTGTTTAAACACTCACTCCAGTTTGGGTTCTTCTTGTAGTTGCAGTACTCTGCCCCTGCAGGCAAGGGCTGTGCATACTGGGCGCAGCCACACGAGTCCACCATGGCCTTCTGGAAGCAGGAGTGCAGGCAGATCTGGGGAGAAAAACCAGAGCTGGAGACTAAGAGGCAGCACCAAGGTCCAGGCTTCTGTGCACCTAAAAACATCCTGTCTATGAAAGCAGCAGTAGGATGGAAAACCCCATTTCCCAGGGCATTCAGGCTCTGCTGAGCAAATAAAAGCACAGGCAGAAAGTGCCATGGAGGGTTGAGGCTCTAGTGCAAGAGATAAGAATACAATCCTTTCTGAAGATTATATATATGAGGGTTCTGTGAATGCCCTCACTTCCCCTACAGCCACCAAAAGCTTCACTGTTGCAGTTGCTCTTTCCAGAGCTAAGGAGAAGGTTTTTGGCCTGCCACAGCACATGGCCCCTGAATCACCAACTAGGTGTGGGAAATGATTCCCAGGAGAAAATGTTCATAGCTTTCACCAAACTCTGCTGGTGCCTACTGGGAGACCTGAAGCTGTAAGGATTAATAGGGCAGCAGAGCTGTGGTTTGTGCTAGAACACTGCATCATGCAGGAACTGAACTTCTCTTTGAAATCCTAGTCAAGCCTTTTGGTCCCAGTCCCAGCCCTCATGAGCACTGAGTTTTGGTGAAGTACTTATTAAAAACCTGAGACAATGTCTGTGTGATCCCACCTGGCACTACATCATAGCAGATTTCATATTGCTCATGAAATACAAATCCAGGTTAGGCCTGGGCTTTGCAGCAGGCAGCAGCTAATGTAAGTACAATTCTTCAAGAGGAGAGTGTCAAACAACTGACATTTTCCAAGTGGACCCAATTACAGAAACCATGCAAAATTAGTGGAAACTTACTCTGTAAACAAACATCCTGCTATCTGGATACTGATTAGATGGTATCTGTTATTCTTGGAGTCCTAAAGGTCACAATTTCTGTCTTTAAGGGTTACTAAGCTGCAACCTTTACTTGGCCAATATTTTCCAGTCTCACATTGCTTGAAAATTGCCTAATGAGCTCATGTTCTCTCTTTATCTAACAGGGAGCCTGAGGGAACTTCAAACAGCAACCACTTAGGAATAAAAGGTGAATTTTAAGAAATGCTGTGGCATTTTACATAAGTGGTTAAAGTAGCCACCCTGTACCTGGACTGCTCCCAATCTCGGGTCCTGAACCACAGAATATTATAAAGCTTTTTATCCAGGTAGTTTTCAAGGAACTGATAAAACCAAATGCAATGGATTTACCTGGAGTGAGTAGCTCTTGTTATAGAGATTTTCCACAGGTATGTCAGCTCCTGTCTCTGTGCAGTCACTGTATGGTTTGCTCAGCTTGCGAGACCGAGTCTGAGAACCAGAAAAGAACAAATCTTGGATTTTAGGAGTTTGCAGAGAAACCAAAGGATTCAGTGGCACTTCATCACAACTCTGAAACTGTATATGATGGGGCAGCTGAAACAATTTGCCAATACCTTGTCAAAAGAAGGGGTTTTATTTCTAATATCCATTTCCAAAAACACTGCTCTGGTTGGGTTTTCTGCTGTCTTCCTTGAAGCCTTCTGCAGGAATGTGGGTGGTATAATCATAGCAGGGAGGATTTTTCAAAGCTGAGTAATTCATATGTATGTTCTCTCCTAGTCCTAGAGGCTGTGCATCCTTTACCCTGCATGTTTGTGTTCTGAGAGAGGGGGTTGTTAGCTGAGGGGTTTGGGTTGTTTTCTGTGAGGACCCCCCACCTTTCCAAGCTGTTGTTGCAGTGGCTGCTCTTGTGACGTGGGGAAACAGCACTTGAGGCTCCACTAGTGTTCAACAGCACCTCTCTGGAACCACTCTAAATCAAATGTTTGTGTCTCCTTCAGGCCTTTTTCCAGGTGCTGCTTTGACCCTTCCTCTCGAACACTAATGCCTTTTCCTGCTCTGCAATCTCTACCCAGAGCAAGGAGCTCTGAAATGCCAAGTCTGCTATGAAACCAGGGCTAGGAGCCCTCAGATTCCCAGCACCTGATTCCAGCTGCATTACCGGCTTCCTGCAGACTGCCTCACCTTTCTCAGCCCTTGTTATCTTTCTGCAGTGATTATCCACTTTACAACAGAGTGGCCTGAAACCACAAGAAACATCCATTTAAGAATCCATTCACCTTTCTCTACGGAGTTTAAAATTAGAATTAAAAATTCAATAAAAAGGATCAATTTACCAGGAACCTGAGAAATGCTGGTTACCTCTAAGGCACTGGCTGCAGCTCCTCAGGTTCCTGAGATAACACCTGACAAGAGAAGGCTCTGGGCCTGCACGGTGTGAGTCAGCAAGTTTAGAGATGTTCAAACACCTCTTTGGAGGGAAGGATGTGATTTCAGTATTATAGACACATTACTTCTGAAAACTGAATGAAACCAGCTTTTAATAGGCTTTTAACTTCCCCAAACCATGTAGTGCCAGGACACTGCCTCAGCATGCTTGGGGAGCTTCCAGATGATCATGCTTTGTATAAAATGATTTTGCCACGGCTTATGCTCCTACAAAACCTTACATGTTCCTTCAGGGACTGAAATAATTTCCAAACTAAATATTTAACTAGAGCACTGTAACTCCATCCAAGCAATGCCTTGTTTGCATTCCAAACATCTTGGAATATTTTTGGAGGTGCAGGGGCAGTCTTAGTACCCAGCAGAAACTCATGAGCGACACCCAGACCCTGACGCTGCGTCTGGAGCCCAGCAAGCACCACGGTGTGTGACACACCTTCTGTGTCCTCCTCTGTGTTCCTGATGTGGGTACCAGGACTGATCTAGCACCTCAGTGCTGCTGCAGTCCTATCTTGACAACTGTGACCCCACTCGGCAGCTCTCTGGACTTGTCCTTTCCTGGAAGGACCGTGATCCCCAGCTTTTGTTCTGAGACCAGGAGCTGTGTCCGGCACCTATTCTGGCTGCCACATTATGATGCAACTGTATCCCTTGCTCATGCCATGTTTAAATACAGACAGTGAGATGTGCTCAATCTTGTTTCTTGCACTATAGCAACAGTCCAAACCAGGATAATATTACATTAAATATCGAGACTCTGCCTGCAGTGACTGTCCGCTGTATGGTATGACGGTTAGAGGAAATAATTTTGTGAGACTTTGCCTCCTCACATCGACCCGGTTTGCAAACCTCCCAGCCACGTTTGACCAAGCAGTTCCTGCCACAGCTTTCCAGACAAATGGAAGATAGTTAACTATTTGCACATTTTAAAACATCAGCCCTCTTTTAATGTCTTTCTGATGCAGGGCCTATCTTGATGTGGCACACCCAGATAAGCAGGATGGCCGATGCTCTGACCCGACCATCAGGAAGAAAGGCAGAGTTGAAGTGCTCACTTAACAGCCCATCCAGATAAAAGGGGATCTGGCACCGCTTTCACTGCCCTGCAGAGGAACGAAGCCCTTTGGGTCAAATGCCTTGTTTGAACTACACTAAATAGGGATAGTGGGAGCTGCAGCCCTCCCTGCCTTTGCCAACAGTGGGCAAGATATTTCACTATGCTGGCAAAAGGCAAAGCTGCTGCCCACGAGGGTGCTTTTACCGCTGAGATAGAGAGAAACCCAGCAAAATAAGGCTTACACCCACAAAAACAGTTAAAGGAGCTGTGCTGCTGCCGCAGCCCCGACCCCAGGGCGGGAATTCACGGCTCCTGATCCCTGGGACCCGCGTGGCATGAAACTCCCTGCTCATTCCTAAAGCCAAACGAGGCACTTGACAACGCATTTCTGTGGTTGTGGATTTTGCTGTGAAAACAAAATCAAAACTCCCCTGGAAAGCCAAGGGGTGGGAGAAAAGGGACAACAAACAAGATTCCAGGAGGTGTTGCGTTTTTAAGGACCTGATTTTCCCACGGCTTCTTTAGTTCAGAAAAGCGCTATCACAGGATTTTCCTCGGGCACTTCAGCTGCTGAGTGGGAGGTATTTAGAAGCCTTCCAACCGCTGGCTCCTTGCAAACTCCCCATCAATTCCTATTTACAACTGTCCCAAGGCAAAGGGGCACCTGGAAAGGAGATTGTTGTCACTCACAAAGTGCATCCCTATGGAGGTGGCTGCTGCAGTCTCAATTTCTGTGCCGATGTCTTCGATGAAGGGATACTCGTTTTGGTCATGGACAATGATCTTGGCTCCTGTGGACGTCACCAGGAAGGGGTTGTAGTCTGCTTCATCAATGTATAGAACAACCTGCAATCCTAAACCAGAGACAAGGTAGAACAGTTACACCAGGAACCAGAGCTGCGTTTTCTGATCAGGAAGGGCAGAACAGTTTATTTAATGTTATCTGCCCTAAGTAGTACTGTAACAGCCAAACACAACCCCTGCTGGGCCAGACCAAGACACTTGCAACCAGTAACAACCCTCGGTGGCCTCGAGTACAGCAAACAAATAAAACCTGACGAGACCGTGGCTGAAACTGACTTTAAAAAGTTATATAACTGGACAGCAGTAATTTCAGCTGGAAAACATTAGTGATGCAATGATATTATCTGTATTCTCAAGCAAGGGTTTGCACTAGTTCAAACAGGCATTTCCCCAATCAGCTGTACATCTACAGCCAACACATCGCTCATGCTCCAGCGGGATCCAGTTCGCTGAAGCGCTTGTTATCAAAACAGTTCCTCTGCAAACCGCCCAGGAACAACACACGTGTGCCAACTGCCCAGGAACAACACACGTGTGCCAACTGCCCAGGAACAACACACGTGTGCCGACTGCCCTGGAACAACACACGTGTGCCAACTGCCCTGGAACAACACACGTGTGTAAACTGCCCAGGAACAACACACGTGTGTAAACTGCCCAGGAACAACACACGTGTGCCAACTGCCCAGGAACAACACACGTGTGCCAACTGCCCTGGAACAACACACGTGTGCCAACTGCCCTGGAACAACACACGTGTGTAAACTGCCCAGGAACAACACACGTGTGTAAACTGCCCAGGAACAACACACGTGTGCCAACTGCCCTGGAACAACACACGTGTGCCAACTGCCCTGGAACAACACACGTGTGCCAACTGCCCTGGAACAACACACGTGTGTAAACTGCCCAGGAACAACACACGTGTGCAAACGGCCCTGGAACAACACACGTGTGTAAACTGCCCAGGAACAACACACGTGTGGAAACTGCCCAGGAACAACACACGTGTGCACAAGCTGCCCTAGAGCACCACGCCTGCGCCTGCTGCCCCTGCTCACCATACTCGCTGCCACCCGTGGAGGTGCTCAGGATGGTCCCGTTCTTGCCACTGTTGAAGGTGTAGCAGTTGCCATGGAGCGGGTGATGGAAACGAGTGAAGTGCCTGGAAGAAATCAAATATCGTGACATTGCTCTCTGCAGTTCTGTCTGTGAGAGAAAAGAAGTACATCTGCACTTTGGTTTTGGCAGAGACAGACCAGGATTGCATGAAGGATGTGTTCTTTCTTTTTAAGAAATTTATTTTGCTGAAAGGTGTGTGTTTCTTTCTAAGTATCTTGAAACTACATGGTATTATGATCTTCAACAGATCAGGAAAAGGAAATTTGAGATTTTCATGTGGAAATGGGGGCTGAAGAGGTGGGGAAGCAGATTCACAGAACTGGCAGGAAGGGGGGATACACAGAACCCTCTCCCATCTGATAAGTCAAGTGTCTACAGGCACACAAATGTTCATTTTTCAGCAAAGCTGTGCCTGCCTGTCACATCAGGAGGCCAGGGCCATATCCACTGATTCAAGCACACTCGTGTGTTCTGAGCACATCCCCTCGCACTCCAGCAAATCTCTCCATTCCAGGGAGACATAATCCTATCTACAGCTCTCCACCAGGATGCAGGGATGAGTCTCCTCCTACCAGGACACATAGAAATTGCACTGCCACAACCATAAGCAGGTAGATTTAATTCTGCCAAGGATAAACACAGGTTTATCTGAAATGTTGACAGCAGAACACCAAGACAAATAAAATCAAAGTGTAATTAAAGTTCAGGAAGATACAAGTGTTTGCTTTGATTTAAAAAATGGCAGTGGCTCCATCTGGAATTTAGCAAATACCAAACTCCTACATCTTATGGACTTGGAAATCAGCTGGCAGGAATTTTCTGTGCACTGACCTTTTGTCACAAGATAGGCCATCAAAGAAACATGTCAGTAGAAGGTCGTCAGCAGAATAACTCAATTTTTCTTTAGTCTCCAGGGGAATTTGTGCCATGATGTTCATGTAATGCAGCTTGTACCACTCCTGGATAGCATTAACACCCGAACTGAACGTGTACAGGGCACACTCGCTGCTGTTGTTCGCATCACACTGACAAGCACAAAGGGGAAAAAGCATTCACACTGAATGAAATAATGGATTCTACAAAAGACACGTGAATTAGGGTTTCTACAAGGTATGTGTGGTAGGGTTTGTCTTCCATGGAAATAATGATGTATAAAGTTGCAGTGGCACAAACAGGCATCAAAGACCTTTCATTCAGGGCTAAGTGATATGACCAAATGTTTTAAGCCCAAAGGAAAGGTCACAGAAGGCACTAACTTTCTTTGGGAAGACTTCAGGAAGATATTTCTCTCCCAGAGAGCTGGAGGTGAATCTCCAACAGCCATGGCGGCTTGGGCAGAATCACTCACAGGGTGCTCTTCACCACTGTTCACAATAAAGCCACCTGAGCAGGCAATAAAACCGGACAGAGGGACATCCACCCCCAAAAGCCCTTTGTTGCCCCACAGGGAACTTGCTGGCCAGCGCACAGTGACACTCACCAGCTGAAAGCCAATGATGTCATTGGAATCGCCAGAGTTCACGATGGACGAGTCCTTGTGAAAGACACTTCCTTCTATTTTCCTCTTCTGCCCACTGTGCAGGTCAGTCGCAGTCCTAGAGAAGTCCTCGACCTTCAGCAGAGGGATCTGTTGGAAGAAGTCACCCCCTGTGCTGTTCTGCTCATCCACAGACCGGCGCACCTTGGACTTGCCCTCAGAAAATCCGTAGAAAGTCTCCAAAGCTTTTTTTGTCTCTTTGTCCAATTCAGATAAATATTCTTTCATGGCACTGTACCTGCATGGGAGACAACGTGACACAGTGACAGCCCGTCTCACCTCACTGCCCAGCGCTCTGCTCGCTGCACTGCGGATCCAATGGCTTGGGACAGAATTCCTTGGGGAGGTCCCGCACCACTCTCTGACATGGGTGAGGGCACACGCAGCTATGGCCGTGGAGAGATCTCGGAGCAAGGACCACAGGAAGCAGAGCAGACTGAAATACAGAGAAAGCCCTCTCAAGACACCCAAGCTCCTTGTGACAGGAAGCCCGAGAAGGCAGAGCATGCAGAAATAAGACTTCTGCATCTGTGCAGAGACACCAGAGAGCTGGATGGCCTACAGGGACTGGGCTGGGGAGCTGGCAGCAGAACAGACAGCAGCATAAAGTGTGATTTGACAGGGAAAAAGGTAGAAAAGAGGTAACAGAGCAGCGACAGATGTGCCCTTTCTGTTCTTCAGATGATGCCATCTGTAATCATGGAACTTGTGTCCTGGGAAGAAGGGAATTTGAAGAGAGCCAAGCAGCTGACCAGGGACTGTCTGGAGCACAAACCAGAATGGACCGAGCCGAGCTCAGCAGGTGATGAGTGAGTGTAACCCACACGTGTCTGAAGAGATCAACACAGAGGGGGGACGTGGCACTCGGAGTGCTGCAGACGGAATACGCTTTCACACGGCTGGGAAAATGCTGATGAGCAGCACCGGGACAAGCCCGGGAAGGGGTTTGGTGCCGGGTTGGTGGGGGATGACGGACACACCGGAGCCCCGACCGTGGACCCGCCACGTCCTCCTGTCAAGCCCCCGGGTCTTACTTGTAGGGGTTGATGTTGCAGATGGTGACGGCAGGGAAGGGCAGCTTCTGGAACTGGACGGTGACGGAGACCGAGGCGCTGTAGTAGTTCATGAGGAGCTCCGCGCACTGCCAGAGGATGAGCCCCACGGCGCTGAGGGTCAGCAGGATCCAGAGCAGGCGGCGCAGGCGGCCACGGGACACCACGATGCGGCGGCAGCCGTGGGTGTTGGTGTTGAGGCAGTACCAGCGCATCAGCTCGCTCAGCGTCGGCGCCTGCGGGCCCCGCACCGGCAGCGTCCGCTTCAGCCGCGCCGTGATCTTCTTACCGGGGGCCGTGGCGACCGCTGCGGGCGGACCGGGCGCTGAGGGGGCGGCGGCGGGACCGGCGCCCTCCTCGCCCCGTGTCCCGCCACACCGCGATCGCAGGTCCCGTCCCGCCCGGCCTCGTCATCCGCCGTCCCACCCCGCTCTCGGTGTTCGACCCCCGAAACGGCCGTGCCCGGGGCCATCGCACCCGCCGCGCCTCACCTCGTCCGCGCTCCGGGCCCGGTGGGGCCATGCTGCACTCCCGGCCCCGACGCGGCTACCGATGGGGCGGCGAGCGGCGGCGCCGGCACCTACCCCGGCCACGGCCCCGCCCCGGCCCGCCCCATGCCCCGGCCCGGCACCGCCCACCGCGCTCCGCCCCGGCCCCGCCCCGGCCCCGACCCCCGGCCCGTCCCATGTCCCGGCCCCTCCCCGGCCCCTCCCCGGCCCCGGCCCGTCCCATGTCCCGGCCCCGCCCCGGCCCCTACGCCGGCCCTTCCCATGGCCCTCCCCGGCCCCGGCCCGCCCCATGCCCCGGCCCCGCCCCGGCCCCTCCCCGGCCCCGGCCCGCCCCATGCCCCGGCCCCGCCGCCCCTCCCGCCCCGTGGCCGGGCAGCGCCTCCCGACGGCGACCGCGGGGCCTGCACGGGCCGGGAGGGCCCGGGGCGGGGCCAGAGGCGGAACCAGCCCGGGAGAGCCCGCCCCGCGCCGCGCCAGCAGCAAAGATGGCGGCGCTGCGGCGGCGTCTGCCCGGCGCTAAGGTGGCGGCGCGATCACGTGGGGGCGCGCCCCGCCCCGCCCGCTGCATGGCGGCGCCGTGAAGCGGCGGAGCCGCGGCCCGACCCGGCCCGGCGGGATGCGGCGGCCGCCGGGCTGAGCTCCGGGCCGAGCTCCTGGCCGAGCGGGCTCCGGGCCGAGCGCCGGCACGCCGAGCGCCGCGGGGGCTGAGCGGGCCGAGCGGGGATGCGCGCTGCGCCGCGCCGCCATGTCGCGGGTGAGCGGCGCCGGGCCGGCCGGCAGCGCCAAGGAGAAGCGCTCCTTCAGCAAGCGGCTCTTCCGCGGGCGGGCGGCGGGCGGCGGCGCGGGCTCGGCCCCGGCCGCGGCCCCGGCCCCGGCGCCGTCCGGGCGGTCGCTCGGCGGGTTCATGAGCCGCGTGCTGAAGACCCTGTCCACGCTCTCGCACTACAGCAGCGAGCCCGAGCCCCGCGGCGCGCTCGCCCCGCGCCTGCCCCCGGCACAGGCGGCGGGCGGCCTGGGCAGCTGCTTCCCGCCGGGCCCGCCGCGCAGCCCCGAGCCCCCGCCGCGCCCCGCCGGCACCGCCGAGCCCGTGCCCGGCGTGGCGGGGCTGCGCAACCACGGCAACACCTGCTTCATGAACGCCATCCTGCAGTGCCTCAGCAACACCGAGCTGTTCGCAGAGTTCCTGGCGCTGGAGCAGTTCCGCGCCGGGCCACCCCCCGCCGACGGGCCGCCGCCCGCGCCCGGAGAGGTCACGGAGCAGCTGGCGCAGCTCGTGCGGGCGCTCTGGACCCTCGAGTACACCCCGCAGCACAGCCGCGACTTCAAGGTGAGCGGGCCCCCTGCCCGCGGTCCCGGGGAGCCCCGGGGTGCCGGTGCTGGCCGTGACACCGGAAAACGTGTCACACACATGGTCACAGCGGTGTCCCCCGCCACACGGGCACCGCAGGCGGCCCCGTCAGCAGCTGTGGCGGGTGCCCTGCTGCTGCTCCGAGCACCCGCGCCGTGGGAAGAACCCTCTGGCCTCGCCAGCTGCGTGCCAGTAGCTCTGGAGAGCTGCTCCCGTCCTGCCCCCGGGGCAGTGCTGTGGGCACCCCATGCGGATGGCACCAGGTTTTCTTGTAGAGTGAGTTGGAGAGGAGGTGCTCAGATGCATGAAAACAGCAAGAATGTCACTGACACGGTCTCAGGCTGTGTTCAGGTGGGGTGCACAGCAGGTGGAATCGGCTCTCTCTCAGCGCTGCTGGATGTTGGATTGCCCAAGAGGCTCCTCTGAGCTGTCAGTGGCCTTTGTCGGATGCACGGCCAGCACCTTTTGCTTCTCCTGGGTGGGGACTGTTCGTGGGGAGCTCGGCTGTTTGCCCTGGAGCGAAGGCACAGGGACCGTGTGAGGCTCCGGTGCTTTCAGGAGAGACGGTTCTGGGGGAGTGCTCGGGTGGCAGATCCGCTCCGTGTGTCGGGCTGTGGCAGCATCGCGGGGCAGTCGCCTTGGCGGCCACAGAGGTGCTCCGGCAGGAGAAGAAATTGTGTTCTCCTGAGAAATAGCAGGAATAAAAGGTTGTGAAAGCAGAACTTTATTCTGCCAGTGGAACTGATAGAAGGGAGAGCAGCCCTGTTTCTAGGCCAGGCTCATCTGCTTGCACAGGCTGTGGGAGTGGGGCTTGGGTACGGGTGACAGCAGGAGGAAGAGCAGCAGGGCTGGGGATTAAATTAAGGCCATTTTCCACAGGCATTTATAGTGAAACTTTGCTGCTTGCAGGCATCACTGGCAGTAAGCAAGCACTGTTCTGCTCGTGGATGGAGCTGGCCTCATCCATCTTCTGCCTGCCAGGAGAACCTTGGAGCTTTTAAAAAGCCTCTTGCTGGGGGGATCCAGTCCAATTGGTCCAGTTGGTTCAGCACTGCTCAGTGCCATCAGCTCAGGTCCTGCTGTGGGACTGTGTCATTGTGTCAAATGCTGTTCCTTACATGGGTCAATTACTTCTAATAGGAAATTAACACCTCTAAAGACAGTTAACTTGTGTGAACCTGTTGTTAAATTCAGTGTTCTTAGTTAAATTTTTTCTCTGCAGCAGATTTGCACAGTTCATTTACAGATGTAAGTAATAGGTTAAGACTGGAGAAAGGCAAAGATTGGTGTTTTCACTCTGGAAACTGGTGCTTCTCCCTAAAACAAGGAAACATCTCAAGCTTGCTCTGGATAGAGGGTGGAACATTTCTGATCTGCCTTGCTGTAACTGTTTTTAAGGGTGAAGTGTTTTCAGGAGAGTCATTCTGGCTTTTTCCTCTAACAGTAATAGCCATTGACAGTAATATTTATTTGACAGCCAAAAAGCTCTTTAGCCAGCATACTTAGAAATCCATGTCTTGGGGTTTTTTTGCTTTTTTTTAAATCTCTTTTGGCACTGAATATAACTGGGTGAAGGCACATTCTAATTCCTAAGTACTTCTCTGCAGAGGCTAAATGTATTTTAGGATAAAGATAATACTTATCTTTTTGCTTGTTCTCATATCTGTAAGCTTCTCTCTTGGAAGAGAGGAAATTATTTTTCAAGGGAGTGTGTCTTGGCATCCTTGTGGACAGGGGCCTTTTAGGGGGTGAATTTTGGGATGCTCTTCTCTCAGCTGTTTTTTCTTGGTAGTGTTTTCTCACTTTTGAAGTTGATCTTCAAGAAATAACCCATCCCTTGGGTTCCTGATTCATGTAGCTGCTGAAACCAAGGAAAATGCAATTCAAGCAAGTGGTTTGTGTAAAATGGTTTGTCTTGTAATTTCGGGGTGAGGGAGAGCCTTGTGGAGAGCTCATGCCCAGTGAGGGGAGGTCTGGAGTGCTGGCAGAGAGGGGGAAGCTGGGGGAAGCAGCAGATGTAGAAGGCTGAGGCAGTAGGAAGAGGTCTGGAAAGGACTGCGGTGGGAGGTGGAAGCAAAGGGGTTTGGTTTCTGGGCTGGGAGGAGAAGGGAACCTGGGCAGTCCTTCCTGGGAAATGGAATGAAAGCACCGTGGTGGAGCTGGTGGTTCCTGGGTTTATCTCTGCTGTGAATTACCTTCCCATTGGTCCCGTGCTCCATTGCTGTTTACTGTAACAATCCTTCTCTTCCGATTGCTCAGTGGGTTTTGTTTTCCTGCCTAAACAAAGCTGCTGCTTTCATAACAGGGACCAGTATTGCAGCTTGTGCTTCCTCCTTTCCCTTTGTGATGATGTGACAATGGTGACAAACATCTATTGTATAAGTGGAGCTTCAGGCTTGTTTTTTTCCAGGGAGATGTCCTGTCCTGCCTACAAAGTTCAGTCAGGGAGGACAGAGCACCCTTTGTATTGGGAATCGGTCTGCGACACTTGCAGGTGATGGTGGGGTCTTCAGCAAGAAGGATTTTGATTTTAACTAATTTGGCTTGAAAAACTGTATGAAAACTCTCTGAAAGGCTGTATCTTATGCAAATTCATTGCCTTCTGTGGAGTTCAGGTCTACTGTGGATGACAAGGGTGTTTTCTGTTTTGAGACTTTGAGGCTATAAGGCAGTTGCACACTGAAGCATGTCAGTATTTAACAAGACCTGTTGCATGCCAGAGCTGGGATTGCATATTTTTCCTACAAGACAAAGATGGCCTTAACTGTGGCCTGCAGCATGTACAGCAAATGCAGCACAGTCACCATAACTCAGTTGGGCTGGATTATCAGAACTTGATCTGAACCTAGAAAGTATCCCTGTTGGTAGAGCAGGGATAATTGTGCCAGGTAAAAGTGCTGCTTCCTTTTTATATGTATTTTTGAACCTGTGTTTGGTGTGAGATGTCACAGTAGCTGTGTGTAACTTCTGTTTCAAGGTGTTTGGGCAAGTGTCTCAACTGGGACAAGCACTCTGCCAGCTTTGTTGGGCACTTCTTTGGGAGTGAATCACTAACTCCCGAGTTATGAAGGAGTTCCTGCAAAGTGTGGATGTGCTCAGATCTTTGCCTCCTGTTGGAAGTGCAGCGAGAGCCATTCTCAGCAGGGGCTGCTGGGGCAGTGTGGGCATGTCCCCCACCCAGAGCTGTCAGCCTCAAGCCCTTCTGCTCATCAGAGCCCTTGTGCTTTGCTAACGGGGCCAGTGATGTGTGAAATGAGATCTCTCAGATCACATTTAATTATCTTTCTCTCTACCCAGCACAGGATCAGTTATTTTGTTCTGCACAGGGTCAACTGCTTATTCCTAAAATATTTCTGTGGAGAGCTGACTGTCCTCCCTCTGCACAGAAGGATGGAAGAAAGGGCATGAAAGAAGAAACACGAAACCCTTCACCCTTCCCTCAGGGTCCCTTGGCTCTTGCTTTCTGGCAGTCATCTAAAAGGGCTTTGAGTGAGGCCAAGTAACATGGAATCTTGAAGTGCTTCTTCCAGTTCAGTCCAGGTACTCCCAGTGGTGGCATCACACTGGGGAGACTTGTCCTAGAGCTGCTCTGAGATATGGAGTTGACACACTTTGCTTGAAATAAAAAGCAAATGAAATTTTTTACATCATCATTGTGACAGTTTTTGACATCACTGTAATCTGTTGCACTGGGATCCCAGAGGTCTTTGACCAGCTTGCCAGGTTAGACTTATCTTTTTTTAATGTTAATGATCAATAAGATGCAAGTCCATTGTTGTGTGTGGGGTTTGTTTTGTTTTGCTTATTTCTTTGCATATATTTCCTTACAATTGTTTTATTTGCCCTCCACACACACATAAACCTTCTGGGAAGGGTTTCCTCCAGGGTTTCCAGATCCTGGTTGCCTTAAGGCAGCAGTCTGACTTACTTATGAAATCCAAAGGCTTTTCCAGGGATTTCTGGGTTATGCCTCAAACTTTGATCTGAGCGAGTGCAGCACGAGGCTGGGGAGCCGGGGCTGAGCAGCAGAGTCTGGAGGTCAGGAGTGGTTTGCTGAGGATGCTCTGCAGGAGGGGGCAGCAGGAGTGTGGTGTGAGTGCTCCCCTCGAGTGGAGGGACAGGCGAGGGGAGAGACCCCAGTGTGGAGCAGCTCTGCTGTGAGGTGGCCCTGGGGACAGGGAACCCTCTGTAGGGTTGGAAGGGTGACTGTATGTTATTGCTAAAAATGTGTTTTCTGTCGTCTGAGCTCCCAGGTCCTTATTTCCATGCTGCCCATGCAGGATGACAGTATGGTGTAAGGTGAAAGTATGAGAGCCATGTGTGCCTGGCAGCCAGTGAAAGGGATGAGGGGAGGTGTGTTCCCAGGCAGCTTGATTGGATCTGTGTTGCTCTACACTGGCCTTTGGCCACACTGGATTGGGATGATTCTTGCTGCCAGTTGAGCAAAGCACTGCTTAATGAGCTCGTCTGCATAAGATTGTGTCAGTTTGTTGTAAAGTGCAGGGGAGACTCCTCAGAGCAGTAGTGATCAGATGCCCCTCATCTCAGGGTCTGCCTGAAGCTGAGCCTGGAGAGTTCCAGGTGTGCAGCTGGAGCTTGGACTTCTCAGGCTGCCGAGCCCAGCCCTCATCTCTGTTCTCTATGTCAGTATTTACTGACTCTACTGAATTGCTTCATACTTGTGGCATTCCCCCACTCCTCAGTCTCTCACTCCTTTGAATCCCACTGATCGCTCTGCCAGTGTAGCAGGAAAACGAAGTTGTTGTTGTTGAACGAAACGAGGGTTTCTGCTCGTTGTAAGGATGAATTCTCCCAGCAGCCAGCACTGACTCCTGGCAGTGCCTTCTGGCAGGCAAGACCTGCACTGCTGTGAAGGGCCCGGGAAGGAAGGTGCCTGTTTGGGAATGCAGCACCCACAACCCACCTCCGTGTCCATGTGTACACACAGCAGCCCCGGAGAGCATCATCTGGACAAACTTGGCTCTCTGTGTTAAAGGAAGGTGGTTAATGAGTATGAACTGCGGCGTCAGCCTGGAAGGATGAGAGTAGCTGCTGGCAGGAGATCGATGTCAAGCAGGGGCTGGTGGGGTGATGCTTCTTGTCCAGGCTTGTTAAACGTGGTGGAGAATCCCTCTGGTGCTGCTGTGCTACTCCCTGCCCTGCTCCTCTTGGCTTTGTGTTCTGAAGTGTTCCCGTAAGTGGTTGTGCCTCTTCCCCTCTGCAGTGGGCAGGGCTTGGCTGTGCAGGGACACTGGCTGCCTGTGGAGCTCCATGTCCCACAGGGTGCTGCCTGCAGAGCCCCAGCACTTGTGAATGCCCACGGGATGAGGGAGAAGTGTTTTGTCCTGCCTTGGCTGCTGTGACAGACCTGCTGTCATCAAACCTTCCTTTTGCCTGTCTGGTGGCTGTGATAAGTCTCAGCCCCCGGGGATCTCTTCTGCCCATCCTCGATGCTGGGTGGGAGGTGGGCAGGTGAGCCCCGAGGCCTAAACCGTGTTGCTGCTTGGGTATTACTCTCTCCAAAAAAGAGCATCTCCAGAGAGGGGAAAGTGCTGTCTGTGTGTGTGAGCAGAGAGAGTAATTTAGGTAAGCTCTTCGTGAGATGTCTATTGTAGAACTTACCCAAACACAGAACTGTGGCTGTGGGTGTCAAAAAGAAGAATCATGTGGTTGAGCTTAACTTGCTGTTCAATGGAAGATAAAGAATAGCCTTTCTCTCCTGCTCACGTGTGTTACTGGGTCAGGTCTCTAATGAGCTGGGTTCATCCGTTCACGTGCAAAATCCTTCCACAGCTACTTCCTACCAGGGCCACACTGAAAAATAGCAGACTGGCATTTTTCCTCTAGTTGTCTTTGTGATCTGGAACAACAATAGCAGCAAAGGAGAGGCCATGGATTTATTTATTGTATCTATTTAGAGCAGTAGATGAATGATTATTAAACTTGCAGTGGACTGATAAAACTGTAATGTGTCTTTGCTGTAAATCTGCTTTATGGACAGGCAGGGACTGATTTGGTTGCAGGGCGTGTGCATTAGGGGGAGGTAAGTGAGTGGGATTGATAGGAAGTTCTGATGTCCCCCGTCTTACTTCTTTGGATCGTGCCACTTCATTCAGGGTGCCTGTGTGCTGGAGCTCACACATCTGGGGATCAGAGGATCCATCTGCTTACTTCTGAGCTGGTAGGGTCTGAGCTGAGGAAGGGTTGGAGGTGCTGTATAGTCATGGAGGGTGTTGGGGGGAGTGTGAGAGTCTGTGCCTGCTCCTGGTGCCTCACAGCTGAAACAGCTGCACCAGAATCATTTTGGAGTTGTTGTTAATCCCTGCAGTGCTGGATGGAAGCTGGTCAGATGTGCCACCTATACTTACAGAAGAGCCAGATTAGGGGCAGAGGTTAAATGTCATTGGGGGTTGGTAAATATGGTGCTTTTCATGTGTTTTTAAACCATTTGTTTCTTAAATCTGTATCTTCAGCCAGTTGCAGTTGCTGTTGCATTACTGCAGGACCACCAAAGTGAGGTGTTGTCTTCTCTTCCATGATAAGTGAAAGAGAAGGAGAAATTTGGGATTATGGCAATGGTGGGAGACTTGCTGCTGACTTGGAAGGGCAGTCTGGGAAAGTAAATATGGAGAGGTGCTGGAAGGCCAGTGCTCAGTGATGAAGTACTTGCTTGTTTGTCTACTTTGCCTGTCAGATGTTCCCAGAGTTGTTAAGGAAGGGCCAGTCTGGCTGCCAAGGGACTGTTTTTTCCCACCTATAGCACAGGGCCATGTGCCTTCCCAGGAGCAGAGTTTAAGCAGTAACAGACCCACGTGTGGCAGTGTTGGCAGGAAGTGGGAGTGACGCTGGGAGCACGCTGCTGTTGCAGGAGGGTTTTTGTAATGGGCTCTTGTGAGGAAATTGCATCTGGTGTTTTGTAGTGCTTCCTGAATGACTTCCAAAATCTTGTAATGTGTCTCCACAGGCAGCTCTTTGTCCTTTAGTCCACTCAGGCTGTGAGAGTGTCAAGGAAACCTGAGCAGTTATCATAGAGATGCTTCCTAGACAAGCAGTGACACAAATACAGAGCAAGGCACGTGGCTACTGTGCTCGGGGGTGGTGTGGACTGGCAGCTCTCTGTGGGACAGTGCTTTGCCAGGGACACACATCAGGAACAGCCAGGGAGGGATCTTGCTTTGCTTGATGGGAAATGGGAGCAGAGAAGGCTGTTTGGTCTCCATTTACCTTTGAGTGCCTACAGGCTACTTCAGATTTCTCTCCCCCATAAGCTGGTTTGCAGCAGCATCCCAAGCTGAGGTTACACTGAGCACTGAGCTGGGGTGCTGGGGTCCACACCTGTGTGGCACTGAGGTGAACATTGGCTGGAGACCACTCTTTTGGTTGAAGTGGTGTGCACATATTTCATGTGGGAGGGTGCTGGTCTCTGTGCAGGCAAGGGCAGTAAATCTGCTGTTGGAAGGGCTGCACATATGTAATGAGAGCAGATTATTTCTGTTTTCCATTATTTTGCTGCCTTGAGGTAGGTGGACAGATTATAGAGGATAGAGAGTATATGTTTATCAGTCCTTTCCTGTCTCTTTCATCACCACTCCCCCCTCAGTGACCCCATTTTCAGAGGGATAAAGCAAGTGGCCCAACCTCATTTCTCAAATCTATTGCAAAGTCTGATTAGAGGAGCAGAGGAACCCTGTTTTGGGGTGCGTATGCAGCCTGCCAGGCCCTGGGCCCCTGGCTCTGCAGCCTTCCCACCTGTTCTGCCCTGCAGGTACTGTCTGGCCTCTGCTGGTGCCCCTGTCCCTCTTGGGGACCCTGCTCAGTAGGTCAGTCCCGTGGGAGCACTCTGTCTCTGCCGATGGAAGCGGGTGCTGCAGGGAGGTTGGGGAGATGCTGTGCAACTGGCAGAGGCTTTACTTTGAGCCTGGTTCTTGCAGAGAGGCCTGGTATTGACTTTGGGGACAGAATTGCTGGAGTGGGTGTGTGGTGGTGACTGCCCTGTGCCCAGGTGTTTTGGGAGGAGCAGGCTGGCTCTCCCTGCCGCAGCTGATGCGGGCTCGGAACGCAGACTGTGCCGGCTTTTCTGTGGCACTGGTGGTGTCTGCTGCTCAGGAAGGAACCCTAGCTCGGCTGATGGGGTCTGCCCACCCCAGCATACTGCTCCAGAGGCAATTTCAGCTGAATGCAGGTGCTAGTGCCTGGCTCCCATTCTCCAGAGCCTGTGTTTGTTCCCCACTGTGCAGTGAGGAGAGCTGGCCAGCTGTTCGGGGCAGGTTGTGGAGGTAAAAGTGGGGTTCAGAGAGCTGGAGCAGAGAAAGTGTTTCCTGATGATGGAAAATAGCCTTTCCCACTGATCCTGTGTGGGCTCCTGGTGGCTTTTCGAGGAGGAGGAGGAGATGCCCTGAGGAAGAAGCACATAGGGTCCAGCTGGAGGGGGCAGAGCAAACATTGCCCTGATGTGTCTCCAGAACTGCAGGGTAAGGGTAAATCTGAAAAGAGCAGATTTTGTCTGCTGATGAGCTTAAAGCCCTTCTTGTTTGTGTCTGTAAGAAAAAAACAGGTCTGAACAAATCGCTTGGGTTGCTGGTGTCCTTCTGAGGTGGTGTTTCTGGAAATTCAAGAGTAAATTAGATGGTTCCCCAGGCTCTCAGCATGCATCCCCAGCAGTGCCAGCTGTGCCTCTTGCACCTCTGGCTGAGTCCCCCTGGTTTGGAGTTCACTGGTTCAGCAGCACTTGTTCTGTGCTGTGCTGCTCTGCTGTTGGTCGTTCTGGGACACCTTGGTTCCTTGTGTTCAGGGAAAGCTGCACCTGGCTGGCTGGGATGACAATAGAAGATGGTATTTAGGGTGAGCAAGTTGGGCATAGTGGACTCTTGTTATGCAGTGGAGAAAATTCCATGGTGACTGTACTGTTCTGGTGCTTGAGAGGGTGGTGATGGGGAATAATTTTGCTCTACTTGCGGGGTGGTGATCAGACTGTAGAAGCATCTGTGGTTTAGATGACCTGATCCTCACTGAGTCCAGGAATTGTAGACCTAAATTAGTATAGAGCATCTAGATCAAGGTTTTGGGATATCTGAGACCTCACCAAAGCTGCAATGAATGAGACAGTGAGTGAGCATTAGAACATTAAATTGCTGTTTTGTTTCATCTTGAACAAAGAAGATTTCCTGAGGGGAGCAGTGTCAGACCCTGTGGTGCAGGGGTAGGTGTGATGGAAATGGCCTCAGCTCTGTGTTGGCATGGGCAGGGCCTGATACTGTTGCTGCACCTCCATCCATTCTCTCTGCAGAACATCGTGTCCAAAAATGCAATGCAGTACCGTGGGAACGCCCAGCACGATGCCCAGGAGTTCCTGCTTTGGCTCCTCGACAGAGTCCACGAGGATCTGAACAACGTGGTGAATTCCAGTGGCATGCCTCCCATCAAGGTAAGGGATTCTGCTGGGAGCCAGCATGGGAGAGCAGCTCTAACTTTGCACACAGGCTTCCCTTTTAAAGTAATTCTCCCCACTGGCTTCTCAACTCCAATAGTTCAGATGGAATAAAAGCTTGGGTGAAAATACTGTTTGTTTCTGCCCTGGGAATGTAACCAGCTGTTCCACTAATCACTGGTAAGTGTTCCCCAAATGTGAGTGGCCACAGGCTCTGCAAGAGCTGGGAGGTGTTACCTGGGACCTGCCAGGCCTCATCAGGTGCCCTGCCCTTCCCTGGGCTGCCCTGCCTGCCTCACCCCCCTGCATGCCCACCCCTCAGAGGAGAGTGCACTTGGTAGTTAAAAGTCTGGTGGTATTTTTCTGGTGGTTTTGGGCAAGGAGGGCACAAATTTGACTGGAGTCCTGGAGCCACCTGCTTGGTGCACCCCCACAACCTGGGTGTGCATTGAGGATTTGTTTCTCTCTTTTCAGCCACCTCTGGAGGATGATGTGCTGCTCGAGGGCCCAGCCTTTCCCATCAGTAGCACTTTTGTGCAGGAACTCTTTCAAGCCCAGTACAGGTATGGTATTTTGTAAATGTGGAGACAAAATTGCATGTGCTGGTGACCCCAGCATAATTCTCAATTGACACTAGCTCCCAGTACAGTTGGGACTGGTATCACTGTGTTAACAGCTGTTTCTGAATTCTTGTGAAGGGAATCTGAACTAAGACCTTGCTCCAGAGGAGAGAGAGAATTTCACAACTTCAAAGTTAGCATAGTCTGTGTAAATCTGCAGCATGTACCTCTACACATGCCCTGATGCATTGTGAGAGTGAGTCAGTACTCAGTGGAGTGAAGCCTCAGGAGAGCCCAGAGCTGTGGGGCTCACCCTGGCTATCGAGGGGAGAGCCCACGGCGGGGTCTGGAGGTGCCTGGGAGTTGCAGATCCCTGATGTGTGCAGAGTGCCTGTTATCTGGCACTTGGGGATTCTGAGCTGAAGCTAACACTGTCCCTTCAGGGTTCTCCCATGAGTTTTCCTACTTTCTTGGAAGTGAGCTTTCTAATTTCAGAGCTAATAGAAGAGAACAGCTGAATTGCCAGTGTTCCCTGATGGCTTGTGCCTGTGCTGCTGTTAGAATTGTAATTCCTGGGCTTTCTCCCCGGTATTTTTCAAGTTTTCTGTTGCAAAGGAGAAACCTTAAGCCTGGTCTAAGACACAAAGCCAGTGTGAGTGCAGGTTAATTCTGAATGAGAGAGAATTCTTGTCTGGAGGTTTTCCCCTCTGAGTAAGAGCTGTGTGTCCCTCAATGCTGACTGTCACTGTCCCTGTCCCATCACTTCACCTCTCTCCAAAGACAAAACCCTTTCAGGCTGTCCACATTGGAGCTACTGTTGGTTAATTCCCAGTTTTGCAGTGATGTTTATTAAGAGGCACATTCAGGGACTGGAGTGAAATCTTTTCTTGGCATGCCATGTAATGAATTTTGAGACTAATTACTTTTAAAGGGTTTAGAAAGGAGTATCCAGGTTGCCATGTGAAGGCTCTTATTTGGGATGTGATGGTTTATACATTCCTGATGAAGTGAGGTGTGTTACCCTGTTACCCATGTTTGTCCCAGGTCCTCCCTGACGTGCCCTCATTGCCAGAAGCAAAGCAACACCTTTGACCCTTTCCTCTGCATCTCGCTGCCGATCCCTCTGCCCCACACACGGTAGGGAACTGTCCTGAACTTAATGTTGGCTGTTTCTCATGCACGTAGTGTGGTTTAATTTGCTGCAGCAGGAAGAAAGATGTCAGCAAAATTTCTCTGCTAGGTCTCTAAAAAAGACAGATAGGAACATATGGGGCTTTAATTTTTTGCTTTGCAGGTAAATTGGAAAATTGAGCCTTTTACTTGTTTCAGAACAGCCCTTTGACCCCACCCTTCCTATAGAATTAATGTTGGGGGAAAAGTCTTTTATTCATGTAACCAAAATATTTTGCTTTTCACTTAACTTATAGCATTTTAAAATTAAAAAGGGGAGAAGGATGAAACACTTCTTTGGTTTTTTGGGTAGTCTCACTGATTGCTCCAGTTTCAAAGAGTGAAGTTAAAAGCTTTACTGCAAAACATTTTGCTTTTTTGAAAGACAGCTGTTTGAAATGAAGTAAAAAGCTCCAGGGAGGGGAAGAAAAGTCCACATAAAAAGTTCAGAGTGAAGATAAAGAGATGCACAGAAAAACTACTTGTGGTATAAACAAACTCTTTCACCTCATGTGTTGCTTCCAGAAGCAGTGGAGCAGAGTGATGACAGGATGGATTAAACATAGTTCTGTCACATTTGCTTTGGAAATCCCTGCTTCACCACTGGGTGGAGGCTGAGTGGGCTCTTCAGGGAAGGTGCCTCCCCTTTTCTCTGCCCAGGTAGTGCTGCTGGCTGCTGTTGGAGGCAGGATTGAGGGCTGGAGGCAGCCTGTTTGCTGTGGCAGCTGTCCAGGTGCTTTAAGGTGCTCAGTCTGGATCCTTCCTGGAAAACTCTGATTGTTTTGTCACAGACAGTGTTGGTTTTAACTTTGTGGAGTTTGAGATGTTTCACTTTTGGGAGTAACACCAGGCCATGTAGTAAGAAAGAGTTTGTAAATCAAACACACTTGTCTGGCTGTGGCTGAACATAACTGCAGTGTGAGGTGGATCTAGACAGCCAAGAGGGTCCTGTACCTGGTGGGCAGCCTGGATGTGCCCAGGTTGGGCTGAGGCTGCTCCAGGCAGTGCCCAGAGATGCTCAGCCCAGCCCTAGCCCCAGCAGTGCTCCTGTGCTTTCTGCAGGCCACTCTATGTCACCGTGGTGTACCAGGGCAAGTGCTCGCACTGCATGCGGATTGGGGTGGCTGTGCCCATCTCTGGAACGGTGGCCAGGCTGCGGGAGGCTGTCTCCTCAGAAACCAAGATCCCCACGGAGCAGGTATGGGTAATGGGCTGGGCTGCTCACCTGTGTGCTCCCCTGCAGTGGGAGGGGTGACAGGGCTTTCATCCCTTGTTGGGTATGTAGGAACTAAAATCCATTGCCCGTGGTTGAATGCAGGAAGCAGCGTAGTGGAAAATCTGGATGCTTTTCCCTGTGTGTTGGCTGCTTGAAACCCAGTGATGTTGCAATAGCCCTCAGTGGAGTGTACAGACCTGCCTGACTCCCTGGTGATCTGTGCATGCTGGCAGTGAGGGAACCATTGGGCATCTACAGGGAATTCCTCTGTGGGAAGGGCTTCAGGAAAGCTCTTAGATCCCACCAAAACCTCTCCATGTGTTTCCTTTACCTTGTCTTCTCTTTTATGGCCATCCTTTTCCCTGTTCCCTACTGCTAGCTGATGCCAGGATGTTTTGAGGGATGCCATCCCTTAGCAAGAAAATCCCAGCTGACAGATGTGACAGCCCAGCTGGACCAGGTGCGGGTGGTTTGATGGGTTCTAGTTTGCTTCTGCCGCCTCCAGATTGTGCTGACGGAGATGTACTACGATGGGTTCCATCGCTCCTTCTGCGACACTGATGACCTGGACACCATCCATGAAAGCGACTGCATTTTTGCCTTTGAGACCCCAGAGACCTTCAGGCCCGAGGGCATCCTCAGTCAGAGAGGTGAGTCGATAACTCTGCTTAATGCCCACCTCAGGTGACTACTGAGGGAGACTTGTGTGGGAAAAGAATAAGAGTCCCACAAGCGGTTGATGTTCTGGTGTATTGATTTCAGCTCTGACTTTGTCCAGGCTCATTCCAGAAGATTTAATAGTGTTGTCAGTTGGGAGGTTATCAAGCAGTGCTGTACACTGCTTTCTGCCTCTTCCCAGGGCTGATGCTGCAGGCTAGGCTGGCTTAATGTGAAAACTCTTGTCAGGCTTAATTGAAAGACCTGCCAGGGACCAGATGAAGCCACCGAAATTGTGTTATTTAAAATCAGATTGCCAGTGATGAATAAACAGTCTCAGGAATGAACAAACACTTTCCAAGCTCATACCCCTTGGCCTGTCTGCATCTCCCCTCAGTGAAAGGGAATCATGGCATCCTAGGCAGATGGAGTGTAATCCAAGGCAAATATTATTATTGAAAGTAACAAGTTGGGTTCCTGGCACTTTAGTTTTTCTTGCAGGCAGTAAAAGCTGTGAGTGCTTGTACAAACCACTGTGAAAAATCAGGTAGGGGATCACTTGGATATAATGCCCTTCTGTAAAGAAATAGTTACTGTGAAAGGTAATTGCTCTTTGAAGCCATTGTACAAGTGATGAAAATGCTCCTGATTCCATACTGACCTGCTCCTCTGCACTCCAAGGAAGATTTCTTGAGAGGCGCATCAGGGCACTAAAGGCAAAATGACATAATAATACATTTCCTTTCTCTTAATTTTTCAGGAATACATGTGAACAATAACCTGAATAACTTGAAATGTGGCACTGAGCACTCCCGAACAATAGCTTACTCTCAAGGAATGGTGAAGTCTGGAAAACTGGAACAGTCTTCTACTAAACCAGCAGCAAATGACAAGATTGTCTTGCTGGTGTGTAACAGAGCATGCACTGGACAGCAGAGCAAAAGGTGACTGGCAGCAGATGTTTGGAGTTACTCTTCTGGCTGCTTCTTAAGTTGACCTGGGTTTTACTCTCCTGTAGTGCAGACACCAAATGAAGGAGCAGCAGCTTGCATCTCAGCTCACATCAGGGGCTAAAGAACATGTTGATCAAAAAGCATTAATGGATGCAGCAAAATATTTCTGATTTTGGTGAACTTCAAGTAGTGCATTGTTACTGGAAAGTGGCAAGTGCTGCCCAGTTGGGAGGACACACCACCTCTGTAGAGCTGCCTGGTTTGAGAGCAGCACAGTTGACCAGACCCTGTAATGGGTGGGAATTTTACACTGGAGTGAAAAGAGGGATGGAAGGAAGTGAGAAACAACCAGGCAAAGGCATTTATATCATCTACAGCCTGAGAACTTCCTCAGCCACTGAAGCTTCACAGAACTTCACAGGAAGCTCTCCCAGGCAGATCACAAAGCTCTGCAGCCTGGAGCACAGAGCAGGCCTGCAGCCCCTCTGAAGGGTCATCTGCAGGGGCTGGCTTAACTCTGTTCCCTCAAAGCTAAGCCACTCTCCTCTGCACACAAGTTTCTAAATGCCCTGTTTTGGGGAGTGGGCTGAGCTCCATAGGCCCTGAGACAAGGGGAGGGGGAGAGTGGCAATGGCAGAGTTTGGGAATCCAATTGCTGAACAGGATAATCGTTTAGTTGCTCCCTCAAATGCTTCTCCTTCCCATAGGTTTGGCTTGCCCTTTGTGTTGCATTTGGAAAAAACAATTGCTTGGGATATTCTGCAGAAAGAAATTCTGGAGAAGATGCAGTATTTCCTGCGGCCTGCAGCCTGCTTGCAGGTGAGGTAAATGTTCTCTGTGGTCACTGCAGAGGAGCTGTTGGGTGCACAGCCTCTGTTGCTGTTCCTCACCCCTCTGTCAGCTCCTTGACCTCGGCATATTTGAGACCTTGTACATTTGCCTCCTCATGTCAAACGCATATTCTGGGATGAAGCCCTTGGCGGCCAGTGCTGAAAGCAGTTTGCACATGGGCATGTTGGGTTGAAGCCCCTGAGGTGGCCTCTGCTCTCTCTGTTACAGGTTTGCCCATTCAGCTTGCGAGTGGTCAGTGTTGTGGGCATAACGTACTTGCTACCTCAGGAGGAGCGACCCCTCTGCCACCCAACAGTGGAAAGGTGAGCTGGCCCTCGGGTCCTGAGTCCTTCCCAGGAGTGGAGAGAGGCTTGTCAGCAGGAAGCTCTGTGTGTAGCTGTGCCGAAAGGGGGGGCAGTTCTGGCATGGATTGCAGAGGAGCAGGAAAACGGTGCAGTGTCCTCAGGAAGCTGTGTGAGAATAGCTCAGTTGTGTGATGTGCCATCTGGAGTCTGTCCTCCTCAGAAATGGACAACAGAATGAAAATATTACTCCTCTCATTTTAATTTTTTTTTGTGCCTGTTATTCTTTAGAAATGTTGGTAGATGCCTGTTCTGTAACAAGTGTACAGTGCCTCACAGAACTCATGTACTTGGGTGAATGCTTTTGCCAGCTTTGCCATGTGTTTTGCTGTGGGAATTCCTTTTACTGCTTTGCAGACTTGAGCTGTGGGAGTGGAGGAAGGATGAAGGGCTCGTGGAGTGAAATTTATATGCATGTAGAAGATAACAAAGGCTTCAGATTGAAAGATGGTCTGACTTCTGTCTGCTTTTCTCTGCAGGGCATTGAAGTCATGTGGACAGGGGGGAACTTCTCATGTGAAATTAGTGGTAGAATGGGACAAAGAAACTAAAGATTAGTAAGTATAAACTAAAAAACTTGGAAGTGTGTTCACCTCATGAGCACTGCTTGTGGCTTGCTTATGTGAACTGTGCACCCTTCAGACTCCACCTGTGCTCAGACCCTGGCTGCAGGGACAGCCTGGGGAGTGGGTGGATGTGTTGGTAAATGTGGTGTCTCCCTGATGCAGCTTGTTTGTGAATACAGAAGAGGAGTATATTCCAGACTCCGAAAGCGTCCGCCAGCAGAGAGAGCTTCATCATCAACCTCAGATCTGCACTTTATCTCAGTGTTTCCAACTGTACACCAAAGAGGAACAGGTAGGGACAGGCTATGTGCTTTGGCTGGTCCATGTGCCACCGGAGCTCCCACATTCCACAGCAGCTCTTTTCCACAAACAGTGATTCCTTGAGACAGAGTAAATTTGGAGCACAAGACTACTTACTTGTGCTGATAATGGAGTGCCTCTGCAGTGAGGAGGTGCTGCTGCTGGGGTCTTTACTGCCCAGATGTTGATAGGAGAACTTAGTCAGACCTCTGTTTGACAATTTCCTTCCTGTAAAATATTATAAACATTATAAAGGGTTAGAACAACATGGCTTCTTCATGGGAATGTCCTGCTCAGTTCTGGAGCAGTTGTGTCTTCCCAAGCCTGAGCAGGGCTGGGGTGAACTCAAGGCAGCCCCCACTGAGTAGGATCTCCTGCACAGCAGCACAGTGACTGCTGAGTTCAGTTCTACAGGAGTGTGGCTGCTCCCTTGCTCTGGATCTGCTTGTGGTGTGGAAGGCTGAAGAGGCAGGAGCAGTGCTGTGCTGCATGCAGGCTCCAGAGGGTTCTGACCTGGCCCTTGCCTGGCATACAGAAGCAATCTGCATTCCTTGGGCAGAGTCTGTATTCTGCTGTACAAAGGGCTGGTCTAGAGATGGTCTGTGGACCCCATGATTGAGCTTTAATAATTTTGGAGTGTCTCTTACTGCTTCCTTCACAGATGAGGAAAGGGTTGTTTGGCAGCTTAGAGTTCTGTGGCTGCTGAGTTCCCTGAGCACTGGGCTGTGGAGAAAGGTGCATGTCACGTTTGTGTCTTTGAAAGGACACTTGGTGCATGGGGAGAGTCTGCAGTGTGTAATTCTGTGCCATTGAGACTAGGAGGGAAAAGGGTTTCCAGGTGGCAGCAAGGTGTCAGAGATGACATCCAAGGTACACCTTTCTTCTTTCTGTTCTCATTCTTTCTTTGCTGCTGGTTTTCTTGTGAGAATACTTTTTCTCAGGCTGCCATGCCTGCCTGGCTTTTGTCTCAGTTTTTTCCTTCTTCCCCCCTTCAAAGAGACTGGTGTTTATAAGGTACAAACAACTTCCCTGCACAACAGAGAATTCTGTCTTGCAGCAGGAAGTGCCTCCTGCATGAAGCACATATGTATTTGCTTCTCAGTGTCTGAAAAACATCACTGGAACCTTGCATTTCCAGTGAGCTTGGTAAAGGCTGCAGGGGATGAGACAGTGGGATCAGTGTCTGCACTGGGGCTGGCGCAGCAGAAGAACAGTGTCATGGTGAAAGTGTCCTTGGAATTTGAAAACCAATACCCACTCCCTCCTTTTTGTTATAGCTTGCCCCAGATGACGCATGGCGATGCCCACACTGCAAGCAGCTGCAGCAGGGCAGCATCACACTGAGCCTCTGGACCTTACCTGATGTTCTCATCATACATCTCAAAAGGTTTAGACAGGTAAGGGCGCCTGCAGTGTTGCTGGAGGACTGCTGCAGAGCCAGGGAGTGACCTGAGTAGACTCCCCCCGCCCCTCTTCAGAAGCAGCTATTTTGCCCTGTACGTCCCTCTCCTGGGTTTTGTTTTCCCACTTGTGGTGGCCTTGAGGCACTGCGGCTCATGCTGTTCTCTGCACACAGGAAGGAGACCGAAGGATGAAACTTCAGAACATGGTTAAATTCCCCCTGAGTGGCTTGGACATGACTCCTCACGTTGTGAAACGCAGCCAGAGCAGCTGGAGCCTGCCATCACACTGGTCCCCTTGGAGGAGACCTTATGGCCTTGGGAGGGATCCTGAGGACTATATCTATGACCTATATGCTGTCTGCAACCACCATGGCACCATGCAAGGGGGACACTATACAGGCAAGTGTCCTGCAATGTTATCTGTGGTGGAACTTTTCACAGAGAAAGCAGTTATATTTCTGTATGGATTCAGAAGGGGAGTCATTGATGGAGGCAGAATGCCACAAGTAACAGAAGGTGAAGTGAATGGAGCCACCCCAAATGGTGTTCTGTTCTGAGCAGTAATGTTGGACAAAGAAAGTCTTGAAATGTGAGCTGTTTATTGTGTTCTGGCAGACTCAGGCTCCCATCTTGCTAGTCAAACTGGAGGATGATGCATAAATAAATTGTTCCTTTCATTCTCCTCGGAGTCCTCCATAGCAAATAAGGTCATGTTAAATATCATACAGCAAACCTGAGAGTAGTAGGAGTGAGGAAAGTCTCACAGTAATGTGTTATCTCTCAGCATATTGCAAGAACTCTGTTGATGGCCAGTGGTACTGCTTCGATGACAGTGAAGTTCAGCAGCTTTCTGAAAGCGAAGTCTGCAAGCAGACAGCCTACATCCTGTTCTACCAGCGACGCACAGCGATCCCCTCGTGGTCTGCCAACAGCTCAGTGGCAGGTAAGCCTTGCTGGCACTGTCCAGGGCTGGCTGTAAGTTGTCTTCATGGATAGTTTGTCTTTCTGAGGAATTTTCCACCCAGTTCTGCTTCAGCCCCAACTCTGTGTCCCAGAGCTCAGCAAGGGTTGTCTGAATCTGTGGCTGTGCATCACACAGCACACTGGGACAAGTGCAGTTATGCCTTTTTCTTCCAATTATAAATGATCCAAAAGAGTAAAGCCCCACTCCCTCAGCAGTGTCTGGATGCTGTGGCCGTGTGGGCCAGCTCCAGGCTCGGGATGTCTGTTGAAGCCTGAGCAGTGTGGTACGTACCTGACTCCCGTGGCCTTCCGGGGTTTCACCTGTGCTGCAGCCGCACACTGCTGGCCTGACGCCTGTGCCTGGTCCTTGCAGGCTCCACGAGCTCCTCGCTGTGTGAGCACTGGGTCAGCCGGCTCCCGGGCAGCAAACAGCCCAGCGTCGCCTCGGCCGCCTCGTCGCGTCGGACGTCCCTCGCCTCGCTCTCGGAATCGGTGGAGCTGACTGGGGAACGGAGTGAAGATGATGGTGTGTAGCAGTGGAGGGGCGGGGCAGGGAACTGGGCCACTCATCTTTCTGTTGTAAAATCCCTACTAAAATAGCTGCAAAATCTGGTTACAAGGGGCAGTTGTTCCAGTAGCTGGGGGAGGCAAGCACTTGATTGATAGGAGCACAGGTGAGCTTCTATCTGGTAAGAAGGGATGCAGGAGAACAAGGTAGGAGCCTTTCAAAGAAAGCAAATTGTGTCAATGAAACCTTTCAGTCAAGAACTTGTGTTTGTGTTTTCTCTGGGTTACTGCAGCACCTTGGCAGGGAGGCTGATGCAGCACTATGGCTTAGCATAGGCACTAATTGCCTGCTGCCATGCTGCTGGCTGCTTCCAGGAAGTGGGGAGGACTCAGATTCACTTGTGTGCAAGTAACTCTTCAGTTCCTGGCTTTGCCTCACTCCTCCATACAGTGCCTTGTAACATCTGAGAATGTGGAGCTTCACAGCTCAGTTGGGGCATTTGGAAGCAGATGTGGACACGTCCCTGCAGCAGTGCTGTGACAGCTGTCAGATCTGGCCATGGAAGTCACACTTCTAAAATGCTAGTAGTTATATTTTCTGTTTGTAAATACAAATGCATCACTTGAACTGGAGGTAGGAATCCTACTTTGCCTTTCACAGGGTGCTCCGGGAAATATCCTTTAATACAGAATCATCGTCCTAGCTGGTGAACCCCTTGCCAGTTTCAAGGACTTCTGAGGTCCAAGCCCTGTATTTGGTCTCCTGCTGCTCAGGGATAGAGAATATCTTAGTTTTCATTTACAGGCTTCAGAGAGTTACTCCTGGGTGAACACTAGCAAATAACAGGTGTTGGATTCCTTATTCAACTTTTGTCCATGAAGCTGTGCCTGCAGCAGGCATGGAGAGAGACATAGTGTGATGTGGGTGGGCTACATGGCTGTTGCAGGGAAATGTGGATGGGTGGGATAAACCAGTTGCATTCTTGACTTTCGCATTAAGACTGTTGCTTGCTTTCTCTGTAGGAGGATTTTCAACTCGACCATTTGTAAGGAGTGTCCAGCGTCAGAGCTTGTCGTCCAGATCCTCTGTCACCAGCCCACTGGCAGTGAGTGAAAATGGTGTCAGACCCTCATGGTCACTTTCTGCAAAACTGCAGTTCCGCTCCAACTCCCCATCACGCTTCTCTGGAGATTCCCCGGTACATACATCTACTTCCACCCTGGAGAAGATTGGGGAGGCTGCTGATGATAAAGTCTCCACCTCATGCTTTGGCAGCCTGAGGAATCTCTCCAGTAGCTACCTGGAACCTTGTGACAGCAGTCGGCGAGATCACAGGACGGCTCGCAGAGCCCCTTTGGCTGTCATGGAAGGGGCATTCAGGGAAGAGTCTGTTGTAAGGACATCAAGCTCAGACCTTTCAGATGGGTATGGTAAAAGCTCTGTGCAGCCAGACAGGAATCACCCTGCTCTGGACCCTTTTGATAACAACAATCAAATTGCCTTTGTTGACCAGAGCGATTCTGTGGACAGCTCCCCAGTGAAGGAGGTGAAAGTCGTCCCTTGTGGGACGGGGCTGGCTGCAGAGAAGGCACGTGACACCCCTAAGAAGGGTCACAGCTCCAAGGGAGCTTCTGAGCCAGACACAAGTTTGAGAAAGGGGAGGACGGTCTTATCTACCCAAGAGACCAAAGTCTCTCACTCTTCTCCACTGAAGAGTTCACAGAAAGTTTCCCGGTCTAGAAGTAAGACAGACTCTTCTAGGGCCAGTGGGCGACATGGGTCTCCTGCTCCTGCTCAGGCTAGGAAGGACCACAGCACGAAGCCACTGGAGGTGTCTGTCCCATTGGTGCAGCAGAAGCAAAAGTCAAGTTCTTCTCCGTCCTCGACAGCTGCCAAGAAAACCCCATCAGGTTCATTGACTAAGGGTTCCTCCACTGGGAAGAGCCGGACTTCTGACCGCAGTCTCAGCAGGGAGGGCTCCAAGATAAGTCTGGGGTCTGATAAAACGAGCGTTACCAGCAGCTCAAGAACGAGCTCCCCACGGATTAGTCACTCCAGGAGTGACAGCAGGGCAGTGGACAGCAAGCACGTGCGGAGTTCCTCCATGGCCAGCCTGCGTTCTCCAAATGTAGGGGCACGCTCTGGTTTGAAGAGGGACAGCAAGTCAGAAGAGAAGGGATTGTCTTTCTTTAAATCAGCCTTAAGGCAGAAGGAGACCCGGAGGTCGGCAGACCTGGGGAAGACAACAATGCTCTCAAAAAAGACAGGGAGTGTCAGTTCTAAGTCAGGCAGTAAAAACATGCTGGAGGACAAAACAGAGAAAGGTGTTGTCCCACCAGCCTCCCAAACCAATGCCAACATTACTGCAAAAGAAAAACTTGTTTCAAAGGATGCCACACTCAGCAAACATTCTCTGCTATCCAGTCGCAAGTCCAAGTCTTCCCAGCTAGATCCTGGAGTCCAGTCTCGTCCTTCCAGTGGCAAGCAGTCTGCTGACAAGCCACTGAAAAAATTACCTTCCAGCATGCAGGTGTCTGTACAGCCTTCTCTGGAACCTCAGTGAAATGCTGCAATCCAGGTGTCTTTTCTTCTGCTGAAAAGCTAATTTATTCTGAGCTCTTGGTTTTTTTGTTATGTGCCTAATGTATGTTTTGAGGAGAAGTTAACTGCAAGTTGTTAAAGCGCCTTTTGATTCTTCCATCAAACCAAATAGCCACAGGCAGCCAGCACTGGTGCAAGTAGCCTAGCTGGAGTCATTGTTGAACATGAATGCAGCTGTCCAATAGCACTTGTACAGGAGTCTCTGTTGAAAGTGCAACAACTTTCTTCAGATTCGAGGGTTGGAATCTGACCCCTGGTTGTACTGACACTTGTGTGCTTTGTAGAGCTGTGAACTGATATTCCTTTGGTCTTGTTCCAAGTGGGCTGTGTCCACACTGGTGTATGGCCTTGTTCCAAACTGTGGAGGATGTGAAGGAAACTGGAGAGACTGCCGCTTCTTTCTGCTCTCAACCCTGTCTCCCTGCTCCCCTCCATTTTCAAGCTTTCTAAAGGGCAATATTTCAACACTAATGTTGTTTCTCAGGTATATACTCAGCCAGTATAGGAGGGACTAGCATTAGTGGTGGACAGAAAAGTACCTGTGTCTGTGTGTGCGTGTGTCTGTATAATAGATTTGAGTTTTGCATTCCAACAACAGAACGTTTGGGTTTTTTTCCGTGAAATGTAACCTGCATTTTTTGTTGCTAAGTTTTGAAGAGTTTTGCTCTGTCCATACCTAAGGCAACCTCTACCCTGTCCTCTTTAACTGTTTTCTTCTGAAACACTCTACTAAGTGGCAGAAGAAATCCCTGGGCAGCAGCTGGTGGCCAGCTCATGTGTGTGGAGGTGCTGTGGAAGCAGTGCCATGGGAGAACTTTGTCCACACACCTGGATGGCAGTGGTGCTCTCAGGACCTCCCTTTCAGACTCCTGGGAAGCATTTCCTAATGTGCTCAGACCCTTATAGTAGTGGTGTGATTAAGCCTCCATTATCTGTAGAGGTGATATTTAGATCAAACATGGTCCTGCCCTCTCTGAGCACACTTTGACAGCCCCTTTATGTCGATTGGAGGGGCTGCACCCAAACTCCTGGAGCAGTTTTCCTGTTCTCCAGAGTGCTGTATGTTCCCCCCTCTGGCATGCTTGTTCCCTCTCTGTGGGTCTGGCTGCTACATGTCCCTCAGCAGAGTGGTCCCCTTCTTGACAGTCTCCATCAGGGTCAAAACACTACATCTCCTTTGTTTACATGCCCTTTTTACAGGGGAGATTGCTCAAGTTCTGTAAGATTCCTCTTAAGGTGGATTCCTCAAGTCCTTTTGCATACATGTGGTGTAATCATTTTTTGTTTTCTTAAACGCCATAGTTTTCATTGCTGTGCTGCGTATTGCTTATGTCCAGCAGCAGTCTGTTGTGTAGATCATGACATGCTGGGCAGTGTGCTGGGCACACCTTGTTCTGGGCAAGGTCTGTGCCCGTCATGCAGTCCCATGGCAGAGCTGCTCCAGGTGTAGCTTGGGGCCAGGCAGGTGTGTGCTCTGTCCTGTCAGTGTAACAAAGTGGCCCGTGCCACCTCCTCCCTTGCTGAGGGGCTGCTGCTCCTGCAGGCAGCCTTGCCCCTGGGTCTGCTGGGCACCTTGCTGCTCCATGATCACTTTCCTGCTCACTGCACACCTGCAGCAAGCTTGGGAGAGAAGGGTTGTGTGTTGCTGGCACCTCGGAGTGTGTGCAGGACTGAGCTGGGGGTGCTGTTGAGCTGGGGCCATGTGTGAGAGTGAGCCCAGCTCAGTGTCACCCTTGCTGTGTCCCAGTGGTGTCCCCCTGCATCCTGCACGTGTAACAGTGTGCTGGGCACTGTGCCCTCACTGTTCTAATCCAACCTCACTGTCCCCTCAACATGTTCCTTCTGAGTGTTGTTTCAGTCTCATTTATTGCAGCGACAAGAAGCAAAGATTACATTGCTTGCTTCTGAAATGTATGACTTGAATTATTCTTGGATTATTTTCTGTTATATCCAGCACAGCAGATAAGACTTGCTTCACATTGTAGTACTTAAATTACTCCCTGAAATGTTGATGTTAAAGTATTTGTTTAAGGTTTTATCTGTATTAAGGTCTTACACTGTCTTGGCTCTTCTCTTGTAACAACTCTTGTAGCAAGAATGTAATTCCAGCAGCTTGTGCTGGCTCGATTTGGGATCTTGTAATAGACAGAACTAGTTGCTGTGAATTTTACCATGGACATTTGTGAAAGGTTATTTTTATCAATTGACATTTCTTTTCTTGCCATCGCTCACTGAAGGAGTTTGAACTGGAAGCTGGTGTGTGGGTTTAGGGGTGGTTTTGCACTTGTGCTGCATGCCTGAGCTGAAGGGAATTTGAAGCCATGTCTAAACTGGCGTTTTAACTGAATGCCAGTTCCATGTTTGTATGTGGGGCAAGAGAATCGTCCTTGGAGCTCCCATTTGGACAGCAGGGGAATGGAGGTCCTGGTATTCCAGCACCTGATAAAAGCAGTTGAACCTCTACAATCCCATGAGATTCAATCTCAACTCTCTTTCTGTGTATTCCCCGTAGTTCCTCATGGGAACTGCTTCCAGCCCCATCACTGCTCTCTGTAGGCTGCCATCTCTCTCTGTGGAACAGCAGCTGTGGTGCACAGGCTCCTCACTCTGCAGTGGAGCAGGAGTCAGCAGGAGGCCTGCGCCGACAGTGCCCTTGTCTCATAGTGGGTAGGATGCTGCTCCTCTGTGGTGGGTTTTCTCCTCTGGAGGGCTTGACTTGGTGTCCTCAGACAAAATGGTTTGACTTACAAGGGAGCACTGGAGTGTTTGTGGAATATAAGGCACACACTGGGCAAAATGTGAAAAGTGTGCTTATGTAGTCCCTGGGAAGCACAGTCCCTGCTCCACGGCCGTTTTGTGTCAGAGCACTTGTCACTCTGCACCTCTGCTTGTTGGTGTCACAGATCTTTGGCAGTAAATGAGCTTCCTTGCACAGGATGGGGTTGAAGGGAGAGCACCCAGGAAACACTGTTCACTGGGAGTGTCAGTCCAAGCCTTGTTGCTGTTACAGTCAGGGCTTCATCAGTCTTGTAGGGTAAATGTTTCTGCAACTGAATATAGGTGATTGCTGGTCCTGTTTCAAGGGATTTGGGGAAATGCAACATCAGTCTTGCCTCCTTGCTTTAAAGCAGACTTCTCTTGGCCCTTTCACGTACAGGAATTCCTGTCCACATGTATTGCTGTCCAGCTGTCAGTATGTGGCACGGTACCAAGGAACACTCCAGAGAGACATCTGCCAAGTCCTGGATGCCCACACCACAACCATGCCTGGCTGGGGATGGTGGGGTCTGGGACCCCTGTGATGAGGACCTGGGAGCAAAGGTGTGCAGGGCAGCCTCACACTGGTGGGAAATGCATGGGAAGAGGGAGACTGAGCAGTGTCCCTGCTCCAAAACAGCAGGGTGAGCTCTAAGGCACAACAGGCTTCCAGGCACTGTGTTCCCAGTTGGCTTTGGGTTGGACTTGCGTGCGCCAGCGTGTGTGACTTGTGTTTCACCCCATGTCCCTGGTCTGCCACTTTCTCCTGCTCCTGAAGTTGACCCTCTGGGCACAGGAGAGCAGCGCCTTCATTCCAGTGCTCAATTCCTACTGGAGTCACCTAGAGACTTTTTTTTACCCTTTTTGAGCTGCGTCTTTTGGATAGTGTTTAGTAGTATTAAAGTTACAAGCACATTTTCAATTACGTGTATTGAAGAGGCACCTTTTATTTGTATTAATCACATTTGATAGACAATTTGGTGCCTGCAGTTCTCTGTAACTCGTGTCGCACTTTGGGTGTATAAATTGTTAACCCTTTCAGACTTATCACATATGGCTTAATAAAAACAAGATGCTTAGGATAGAAAGCTAGCAGCTTAATTGCACTTCTCCCATTGCAAGTGCCCTCATCCGCTGTCACTGCAGGGGTTTGCTTTCTGAAGCCAAAACTTGAGCATGACTAACCATTTCTCTCAGTGCCAGGCAGCTTGCATGGCCGTGCTGTCCCTGATGCATGTCCCAACTAACTATGCAAGCCTAGGCCACTTGTGGCTGTGCTCAGTGTTGAAGCCGCTCCGTAGGCTCCGGAGCACCACTTGGAGTCTGTGCTGCTGCCTCGTGGTGCAGCTGCTGCTGGCACACAGGAGCATGTCCCTGGGTTCCTGCTTTCTTTGCACATCTTTGACTCTTTCCTTTGCAGGATTCTGCATTACTGACAAGGCTGGAGCATAGCATAAGGTCAGAGGGATTGGAGCGGGGAAATGAGAACAAACTGATTTCTCTTTTGTGTTGTTTTTTCTTTTGTTAGCAGGGCAATCCTGGTCATAGTTCTGTGTGTAGCCTGCCATTCCATGTGATGTAATGGCATGCTTGGCACTGTCTGAAGGGGCAGGCAGTTGCCTGGAGCTGTGCAGGCGCTCACGGAGCTGCTGTTGAGTGTCCATGCGAGGGGAGTGGCTCCCAGTTGTCAGTGTGCCACCCATACTGGTTTCTGGGCTCTGCCTGCCTTCCCAGGAGAGCCCCAGCTTCCCGTCGGGTGCCTGGGCATCCCCGCTGGGCTGGGTTTGAGCCATGTCCTGTTGGACAGCAGGTCCCTCTCGGGTGGCTGGGCAGCATGGCTGGGACAGCCAGCAAAGGCTTCGTGTGGCTCCCAGGACTTCTCCTGGTCCTTGGCCCTGTGGGCTCGGTGCTCTCCCCTCGGTCAGCCGGCACAGAGGGTGTTTGGGAATGACATTCCAAATAATTGTACTGTTGGGTTTTTGTTAGTTGTTTTGATTTTTTTTTGTATCTTTGTCATTTGCCTACTAATCCAAAAGAATTTGGCAGTATCTGATGTTACTTGTGAAGGGAACTGAAATTTAGTTTTAATCTGTGGTGAGATGAAAGTCCTACATGGTTTTCTCAACAAAAGCCCTGTAAAGCTCCTGTATTAGGAGCTTTATTTTGTAAGAGAAAAGCTCCTGAAGACTTGTAGAAGGTCTGTTAGGTTTAAAAGCTTAGGGACTCTTCTGTTTTCATAAAGGCGATAGCACTCAATTTATCTGCAAATAAGACACAGATTAAAACTAAGTGTAACTGGCTCACTCAGCCCTGCAGCACATGCACACTGGCCTCAGGCTTGTGTGGCTTTTGTGAGTGCAATAAACCCCTTTGGAGGTGCTACATTGCCTTGGGTAGGGTGACACGAGGGAATCCAGGCCACAAGTGGTTCCATTATTGTCTTGTGGCCTTCAAGTATGAATTTGTACAGATTTGCTCACCACCTGTGCCTCACCATTGGTTAAAATTGAATTTTAAGTCCTGTTGCAAATGCAGTTTGTCTTATGGACACAATGTCAGATTTTACACTGGAATATCTACAGTTCTCAAACTGCATGTCACATCACTGTACCTGGTACAGGGACGTGGGGTTTGCCCACACCTTTGATATTCTCCTCTGTATTTTAATGTTTTTGACCTGTACAGTAATTGGAAAGCAGGCTGTCTTTACTTGGGGTTGAACATTGTATCATAAATTTTAAATTATTTGAGGACAAGTGCATGAGACTGTGTCAATGCCTTTTATTATTTATTTGTATGTTTTATTATTCAAGGTGTATGCACTTTTAATATGCAGAATTTATATTTTTATGTTAAAAATCATTTTCTTTCAGAAAGAAGAGTTTGAATATGAGGAATTGGAATTAAGTGCAAAAAGGGGAATATGTAATAAAATACAATAAATTTATTACTAGGCATCCTGCCTGAGTGAGCGTTTTTCCAGGCCGCAGGCTCCAGCCTCGCCGTGCTCCCGCTTGTGGGATGTGCTGCCCTGCCTGCTCCGGGCATGGGATGGGGGCACAGGCTTGGAAACCTACCCCTGTGCCCCGCTCAGAGGCCTGGCTTTGGGCACAGAGCTGTGTGCTGGGGAGGGGGAGGCACAGGCTCCCACCTTCCCCCGTGTTGTCCCTGATGCTTCTCTCTCCACAGAGCATCGGCCCAGGTCCTGCAGTGCTCGGCCACAGTCCCGAGAGTGGGCGTGGGACCTGCTCCAGAGTGTTTGTGCTGGTGAGTTTGGTCTGTGAGCCCTGTGGGCAGAGGGATGTGATCTGGCTCCTCTTTGGGGTTTGGGGGTTCACACCTGCCCAGGCAAAGGTGGGAGTCTTCTCTCTGTGCCCAGCCATGCCTCATGTCTGGGGTCAGCCTCCCATGTGAAAGGACTTGGTGGCTTCCCAGCCCCAGAGCAGTCCCCTGCCACCCCCAGCCCCGGCCCTACCTCCTGCTCACCAGCTCCTGCCACCCACAGCAGCAAGACCAGGCTCCAGGCAGGAGGGACACCTTATGGACCCAAGTCCTGTGGCATTTGGGGCCAGGACATTCCAGCCAGACCCCCACATCTCTAGAAGCCCCTCAGGCTGCCCCTGTCCACAATATGGCCAAAGTCATTGTGGGCAGGGCTGGCCCAAGGGATTTCTGCCTGTTCCCTTCCTGCTATCACCAGACTCTGGAGGCTTGAAGCTTCTCCAGGTCTCTGCTAATTAAACACTACTTTTTCCTTCAGCAGGGTGTGCAGTGGTGTCTCTGGACCCGGAGGAGAGTGTGGCTGCCAGATGGAAATGTGGATGGGCTGCTCCTGCTGCCACCTGCCTTGGCCCAGCAAGGATGAGGATTGAGCAAGGCAGGAGGAGGATGGGCTGCTGCTCCCAGCTGCTGAAGGGAGACCTCTGTCCTTGGTGTGTCATCTGCAGGTGACCCCCTGGGCTGGGAGAGTTGCTTCAGCTGCTGTTGACTGCAGGCACCATCCCTGTGTTTGCTGGGCTGCCCAGTCTCAGGTCAAATGGGCTACGAAATGCTTTAGTGGTCCAGCATCTCCTTGCAGCTCAAGAACAAGAGGAAGAATGGAAGACAAGGTGATTGGAGCTCTCCAGAGGCATTTCCACTGCAGACTGTGATCCTCCTGCTCCAGCAAACCCTTGGATCAGTGCAGCAGAGGCTGGGTTGGGCTTCACAAACTCACCTTTCAACACGCTTTTTTTTTCTTAAGCTTTTTATCCCTCTCCTCCTCCCTCCTCCATGTATATTTTTACATGGTGAGGACTGTTGGCACAGGTCAGCAGCACTGTTGCTGCATGCCCCATGCTCCTTTGGTGCTCACCAAGGTGGGAGTTGCCTGTGAATCCCTCTTGGTCTCCAAATCATCTGCCCTGATCTCCCATTACCTGGCTGTGGTGACAGAAATGCTGATGGCAGAGTGTTTTCCAACAGCTGTGCTGCATCCCCCCCTGCCCCCATGGGTCCCTGGGCCTTGGGGGACATATGGCCCCTGCCAGCCCCTGCATTGCACCTTTGGTGAGTGTTCCATCCATCCTGCTGCAAAAGGAGAGCCAGAGCTGAGCCCTTGGGTGCTGGGCTGAGGAGCTGCTGACTGTGCTGGGCAGTCATGCCCATGGAGTCCCACCTTAACCACGTACCAGAGGCATTGCTTCACTTATTATGTAGAAATGGGATGGCAGATGTCGTATTAAGTCATGGGGTCATCACTTATTTATAGGTGATTACATTAAAGAGAGATTAATATAGCCAAAGGCTTTGCAGAATTAGAGTTAATGTACTTGTGTTTATTATATTTGCCAATATTTCTCTTATCCAGCCAGGTTTTTCTGGCCATGGGATTTAACAGAGCTTGCTGCTCTTCTCCAGCCTTGCTGGGTGGGAGCAAGAGGCCCATGAAAAACACTTGAGAACTTTGATCTGCAAGGGTTCAATTTTATTGCCTCCCTCTTTCTGAGGGTCCATGGCAGGTGCTTGGTGCACAGGGAGGGCAGGACAGGGCAGGACTTGGTGGTGGTTAAAGCTGTGTTGGGAGGGGAGCCCAGGGCTGGGGTTTCCAGATGTCTCTCCTGGCCTGGGATTATGTTGTTCTAAATCAGGATTAGATTGCTGCAGAGCTGGGCACAGGTTTCTGACACCCTGGGGAGGTGGAGGTGTCCCTGGGGAGCACTGGGCAGGGTGGGGGTGCCAGGTATTCCCTTGGTCCCTGTGCACCAGTGCCTACTCTGGGGCTGGTGGGCATGGTCATGGGCTGTTGGTTTCCTGCTGCCAGCTTGGGGCAGCAGTGGAGCCCCTCCACCAATGAGTGAACCAGAGGAGCCAAGAACACCCTGTGTTCACCTGGAGGAGCAGAACCATGTGGGAATGGGCACTGGTTGTGCCAGCCAGGGCTGAGGGTGCAATGGACAGAGGTGCGAGTCGCTGCAGCTGCCTGGAAGGATGTTTATTAACACCTGCCTGCCTTCGAGAGCCAGAACAAAACCCAGGCTTTGGGAGGGCATCAATAAATTGCATCACATTAGGCACTGTCACCCCTACCCCTGGACTCTTAAATTTTGTTCTAATTGGAGTATCGCTTTTCCTTCCTCAGCACTTTTTCCCCTCGGCTGGATATCGATCCTGGCTCTGTGGGGATCTGACCAACTGTTGGCAATTTATGGGAACATAAAACTAGTCTGTTGTAGAGCAAAAACCCAGCTTTTAATAAGAAATGCTGACTCCAGTCTCTGACTGATTCCCAGGTGTATTTACCAGTTTACAGTGGGTGCCCAGATGTGAGGCTCAGGATTTTGATGGGGCAAAGATGGGACCATTAGAAGCCCCTTGGGCTTGGCCATGTTGTGGGCAGGGGTGGTCTATAGGGCTGCTGAAGGTATGGAGGTCTCTTTTTCTGGTCTCCTGTGCCTCTTCCCACGGTGGTTGAGGGTCTGGCTGGGGTCTCCTAGCCCCAAATGCCACAGGGCCTAGGTCCTTAATGTGTCCCCTCCTGCCTGGAGCTTGCTCTCGCTGCTGTGGGTGACAGGAGCTGGTGGGCAGGGCTGGGGGTGGCAGGGGACTGCTTAGAGTGGAGGGCTCTGGTGCTGAGCACCCCTCACAACCTTTTCACATGTTGTTGCTCCAGCTCCCCCAGCCTCTTTGCCACTCTCCTCTGGTGATGGTTGTTGGTGGCTTTGCAGGTCAAGGCTGGTTGTGGATTCCTGTACCTGTTGGTCATTGTCCTACTGGTGTGTCTCTGCAGGTTTGGGGGTGTGGGGTCCCTGGGGAGGAGGTGACCCCTGTCACTGTCCCAGCCCAGCTCTTTCTGGGCGGCATACGCAGTCTCTCTCATGCAGTGCCAGGGCATGTTGTGTTGGGTGTCTTGGTGCTGTAACAGCTGCTCTCCCTGCTGTTTGCTGCTGTCTAATTCTGGTTTTATTGAAATGAGTCTCCTTGTCTGGGAATACATTAGCTCACTGTCTCCCTGCAGTTCACACTCGGTATGGATGGGAGCACCCCGCAGTCGGCAGTGCCTGTGCTCCTGCTTTTAATCTTGCAGAACCAGCTCCTTGGAGAGTGGGCATGTTTCCTAACAGCCTTAACTAGTTTCCAGAGCTGGGATCAGATTGTCTCGCAGGTGGTAACGGGGCCAGGAGGGTTCGCCCTGCGCTGCTCACAGCTCTGTGCTCCAGACTGTAAATCAAGCCGTGTCTGCTGGTGCTGCCCGGCTCCACCAAGAATCCATTTGCTCCTTTAACAGGCAGAGTGTGCATGTTGCAAAGCAATTCTTGGAGCCCCTATGACAGTCTTTAAGCATTTTAGTACTTTGCAAATGATTTATCATGGGTAACAAGCAGATTATAGACTGCACTTGAAGGTATGGATTACCTATTAGAACCCACGCTGAAGGTGTCTGTGCTGACAGGCCCCTGCCGACCAAGGGAAGTACATCCGATCCTTGTGTTACAGGAGGGATCAGCAGCTCCTGCCCCAGCTCAGACAGAACCCACTGCCCCGTGTGCTGCTCTGGGGATGTTGGTAAATACCTGACCATGGGCTGGGCAGCACCGATCCTGCCCCTGCACAGCCACTGGATACAGCCCATCAAACCTGAGCTCTTGTGCCTGGTTAGGAGGGACCTGGTGCTGGTTGCCCCTGGCACTGGATGGGTTAGTGGACTGTGACATCACCTCTCCAGAGTCCCCTGTATGAGGGAGGGAAGGGGGTGCCTTCTTCACTGATTTATGAAGTCATTTGTGTGGTGGGGCTGGTCGTGCTGTTGGGACCTGCTGCACTCCCCTCTCTGTGCATCCTGCTGGGCTCAGGGAGGTGCTAACTGTGGGACACAAAGCTCTGTGCACTTCTCAGTGCTGACTTTCACCCTCTTTCACACCTTTTGCAATTGATGCTGCCAGTCCCAGCATGGCACAGCCGAGCTCTAGGGCCAAGTATTGCCCTGTGGGCTCAGGCTGAATGTTGACAGGGACAGTGTCCCTTGGGGACCCCTCACCCTGCTGTTGGGGTGGGCAGTGGTGTAGGGAGGGCAGGTACTGCCCTGTTGCTGTGCTGGCTTTATTACAGCTGGGTTGATGCTGGTTAGTGGGAGTTCTTTCACCTTTCCTCTTAGTTCCTGAAACCAGCTTCAGCCTGGATTTATTTCCTGACAAATAAATACAAGTGCAGGTTTATTTTGCCTCCTTGTTCATCAGAAAGGAATGAAAATGCAAGCAAAATATTAAAAAATAAAATAGACTCAGTTTTACTTTAATTGACCTTTGATTTTTAACTTAATACCTTCCCCATGTTGCTGCTTCAGCCTTTAATTTCTCTCAGTGAAGTGGCTGTGTTCAATGATTCATTCTGTCCTGAGGCAAAGCACACACTGTAATTGGTTTTTAACTTCCTGGAATGTCAAAGCCAGGATTGAAATTTTACGTATCACACTACCAATTCAATACTGGCTTTAATAATAATGTTGCAGAAAGGGAGGCAGATTTACAGCTGTAGAAAAATGTAATCAAATTTTGAGCCAGAATGCAGTAAGTCCAAATGCTAGTTTTCATTTGGAAGCTTGTTAGATAGATGTGGCATCATCTGAGTGGTTCCCAGCTCGTTTCTGCTGCTCTGTGCCACAGCTGGGGGAGCCAGGGGAGGTAGAGGGAGCTGGGGCACCTGGAAGGGCCAGGGGGCTGCAAAGCCACTGCTAGCAGTGCCACCCTTGGCTGGGGCAAGAGGCAGCTCGGGGTGCAACCTGCTCTGGGGTATCGGATGCCCCTTGCCAGTCCCTGGGACAAGCAGATGGGAAGCAGGTGGAGGGGAGCCCCTCAAGATGGCATCACCCTGAGGGTCCATCCCAGAGGAGCTGCTCTGCTGCCTGGGGCTGCCTGCCTGTGCTGGGCACTGCAGTTGTGCACAGAGCCGCTCTGGGGGCCGGGGACTGCAGGGGAGACACCCCTAGAACACTGCAAACACCAAACAAGTAATCGATTTTGGCCAATTAACGTCTGATAAAAACTAATAACCCTCCTCTCCCTTTCTTATTACTGAATGACCTCCAGCGATCCATTAGTTTAACAAATGATATGCAAGCATTCAACATGGCTAATGACTCTGGATTAAACCTGCTGACATTTAATTCATCAGCGTGCCCAGCACCACAGTGCCCATTGTGCCATGCTCTCCATCACTGCTGCATTTCCACAGCACCTGTCAGCGTGTCCCTGGCACCCCTGCATAGAGCTGGGACTGTGGCCCTGCACCTACTCTGTGCTCTGGCCACAGCCACTGGTGCTGGGCTGGACCTGCAGCCCAGTGGTGCTTGGTCCTGGTGCCATATGCCTATTGCTGCAGGCTCTGTACATCACCCCCCTCCAGCACCCACTCTGCTGCCCGCAGCACTGTGCTCCCTCCTCTCTACTAGGCTGTCCTAAAAAGCTAACTGAGCTGAAATTATTTTCTTTCCTTGGAAAAACCTCTAAATAATGTATTGCCCTCACTTGCTATTGCTGAGTGTTTTAAAAGTCAAGGAGCTTTTTCCGTCTCACTTGTGTGTTGCATCTGTTTGTTGCGGGGCATGAATTACCCTTGGGATGGCCATTGGAAAGTCCATCTCAAGGCCACTGCCCTGGCCGAGGTTGTGACTGCAGCTCTGCCCCTCGGTGCATCCTCTGTGAGGAGCAGAAGCCCAGGCTGGAATCCAGCCCTAGGTGCTCCAGAGGTGTCATTTCCCACCCACCCAGGTACATATGGTCCTGACAGGCCCCACAGCTCCTGTCCTGCATTTGGATGGCAGCAAATTGCAATGAAATTGAAACAACTGAAAACAGGCTCTGAAACCTCCTCTAGAGAGCCCTGCCTCCTGGGAGTGGTGATATGGAGGCACTGGAGGAAGGATAATTAAATTAGGGGGACTGTCAGCACAGCTCCATGCTGGAGCAGTGAGGGAAACGTTTTCTTTTCTATGCCAGTGTTGGATGGGTCCTCGTGTACTTTGTGAGATTTGAAATACTACAACCAAAATTTGCCTGGCATTTCCCAAGCTGCCAGGGTCTTGGTGGTCACATCCTGTTACATGTTGCTCCCTCGGGCTGGTGCTCCTTGTCCATTGGAGGGAGCTCACAGATTGGAGCCACTTTCCTGCCTGGCTGAACAGCCAAACTCATTTGCTACCCGAATATTGTAGGAAATTAAGTTCTGCCCACTGGAAGACCTCCCCACAGTCATGGCCCAGTCCTGCTGACCAGCTGCTGCCAGCTCTGGCAGGGGACTGCACCAGCTCTCAGCTCAGCCCTGCTCCTTCCTGCACAGCTCGTGCAGGAGCCCAGGCTAACTGTGATCCCAGCAGGGCCGGCTGAGCCCGGCGTTGCAGCACCAGGGCTGGTCCCTATTGATTTCAATGGTTGCTAATGGTCTTTTTCATACAATAAGAGGCTTTTGTGGGAAGAACTTAATCCAGTCCTATCGCCGGGTGAAATTGCACTGCTCACTGCTCAGATTTTCAGGACATGAGCTACTTTAATAACAGAGAGAGTTTTATCTAATACATTTAATGCTCCAATATTTTTATGGCATGACAGGTCCTAATTGTGCTGTTGCAATACTGGGACTGTGGGAGGCTGGAGCTCTGCTGGGTGTGAGGAAGCTGTGCTGGCACGTGGTGACTTGTGGGCATTTTGGCAGTGTGACTGTCACTGTCACCAGTTGCAATGCTGAGCCCCAGCGTGGCCACCAACACAGGTAATTGAGGTGAAGACGAGGCTTATGCTGGACATGATGGAGCTGTACAGGGAACAGGAACTTGGTGTTCCCCAGGGGCATTTTTTTTTGTCTTTCCTGTCCCCAGCAGTGCTAATCCTGCTGCTGGGAAGTTGGGTCAGGACTGGGTGGCAGAGCCCTGTGCCAGACAGAGGTGACAGGGGCAATGGACATCTCTTGAGGCAGGGATTCCAGGGCAGGGCCAGATCCTGGGTGCTGCAGGATGTGCTCTCCTGCAGGGCAGGCAGGGCATGCTCTGGACAGGCAGGGTGTGCTGATGTGCTGATGCAGATGTGCTCTCCTGTGTTGCTGGGCACACTCCCCCTGCCATGCATGTTGGCATGTGCTGCCCAGGGCTCTGCCAGCCACACTCGAAGCAGCCGGGCCAGTCTCTCTGCGGCCCAGAGCGGAGCTCAGGACTTGAGATGTGCAGTGGGGATGGAGATGTGTTTCTGCCTTTGAACTATGTGTGCAGAGATATCTAATGGATTGTGACAGTCAAGATCAAAGGTTATGAAATTTCTCTGTGTAACTTATGTAAATGAGGTCTAATGAGGTTTTCATGATTACCTTTAATTAGCTTTTCCACAAGTAGTGGTAGTTTATATGGCACAAGCCAGGATGGGTGGCACATGCAGGTACACACACAGCCAAACACATGAATCTGCAATATGCAAATTACCTATTAAATGCTCAAGAAGAAGATTTTAAGTGGGGAAAAAAGGCAGAAGAAAAGCAGCAGCTCTGCAAGCCCTGTGGTGTGGGCTGTAGCGTGCAGGACAGCAGGGTGAGCTGGGCCATGGGAGCCAGTCATGCCATGGGGGACATGCCTGTTCTTGGGGACATGGCTGTCCTTGTGGCCATGGGGGCACGTGGCTGTCCCTGTGGCTGTCCCACACAGGCAGGTCTGGGGTGGCCCTGCGCAGGCAGCTGTGCCCAGTGTCTGGTGCAGGACATCTCTCTGGGCAGATCCTCTGGTCCCAAGGGATTTGCAGGGAATGCTCCATCAGCTGTGGCTGCAGGTGCAGGGTGTCCCCTTCTTCCCTGACCCATCTTACTCCAAAAGCATCACCTCTTGCTGTGCTTGTGATGTGCAGAGGCTGGTGGGGATGAAGGGAAATGTGCCAGCCCAGGTCTGAGCTGCACAGGGCTGAGGAGGGTGAGCTGTGGCAGGTGCTGGGCAGGCAGCGAGTTCAGGGCCAGTACTGGGTGCTGCTGTAGGGTCCTGGTCATGAGAGAAGGGTGTAAACCGGAGTCAGAAGCAGCTCCTTTTGGAGTTTTCTTCTTGATTCTGAAGAGCAGGAACATGGCACCAGGCAGAAGGAGAACATGTATGAAAAGACAGCAGAGTGAATGACAAGTGTATCCAATTAGCCTGACATTAATCCTGGGCAAACAGGTGGAAAAACCACTGCAAGGTTCAATTAATGGGAGAATTAGAGCCTGGGAATATAAATTTGTGCCTGTCGATGTGGTTGAGCGGAAGTAGATCCTGTCAAACTGACCTGATCTCATTCTCTGGTAAGGTTCTGGCACAGAAATAACAGTCTCCAGCCTGTGTTTCCCTCAGTGCTGTGATGCCCTGAGGAAAGGATAATAAAAGTGGATTAGAAAACGGGGTTGAGGAACTGGGAGGGAATGCTGCCACTGTCATTGTTTCTCTGACGGATGGTGGCAGTGGCACCTTCCCGGGAGCTGCATCCTGCTCTGGTTGTGGGAGTCCTGGTGCTGCAGTGTGGTGGGGCGTGGGCACTTGGTGCCTGGGCAGTGAGAGCAGAGGACAGACATGAATGCTGCTCCTGCTGCTCCAGGGCAGGTACTTGCCTGGCTGGCACAGGAGCGAGCAGTGCCCTCCCTGCCATAACCACTCCAGGGAAAACACACAGAAAATGTCAAGTTTGTTTTATTTACCCAAATCATTATGTGAAGATAATTCTGAGTGTAGCAAAAGGAGTGGAAACTGTTCCTCAGTCTCTGGTGCCCTTACAGGAGCTCCTGTGATGTCCATGTCCATGGCAGCATGTCACGGCTGGAGCAACCTGCCACTCCTGTCAGGGCATCTGCTGGTGCTGCCAGGCTGGAGGTCACTGCCTGTCCCACTCTGCCTTGGAGGATGATGGGCAGCCAGGCTGCAGGATTTGCTCAGCTCCAACACCACCAGTAACACCACCAGTAACTTTTCCATTTTCCCCCTGGAAATTGTTTCTGTCAATATTTTAATTTCATTTTGGCTGAGCAGACGGAGCAGAGGCAGTGCATCCTGAGCAGATCATTTGTCTCCCAGTCTGGATCTCATCAGGGACCTGGCATGTGAGAGGATGCCAACAGCTCCTCATGGATGGAATGACGGAGCCAGCTGGGAGGATGGCCAGAGCAGGAGAGGACTGAGCCCTGCTGCCCCTTGCACCTGAAGCCCTGTTGCAGGGCAGGCACCTGTCAGTCCTTCCTGTGAGGCCACTGAACTCCCCCAGCACCACACAAGCACCATCAAGGCTCATCAAAGCTCCATGTGGCAGAAGGTGCTGTTGGGCTGGAGCACTGTGTAGCTGGGCAGAGAAGGAAGCCCCTCATGTCTCCTCTGCTCACCCAAGTGGCTCCAGGTGCCATCTCTGCAATGAGGTGTGTTTGTCTGGGAGAGGAACAAGGTCTAACCAGATGGCAGGGCTAATAAATTGCTCAGGAAAGGCAAACTATTACATGCAGCCTGCATCTCCTCCACGTCTCCATTGCAAAGTGCCAAAAGAAATCTGTCTCAGGAATTATTGCAGAGAGGGTAATTTCTGTTTCCCAGTTGCTGTCATACATTAGAAATATCTGAAATGCCTCCGGTTGGTTTCCAGTGGTGAGGAGCAGCCAGGGGCTGCCATGGATGAGAAGCACTAAAAGAAAATAAATTAGCCTCTTGCACTCAGCCCTTCTCACCGCCAGACCACGAATGACGAGTGGCTGCTGCTTAAGTAACAGCCAGAATAATGAGCAGAACAAGACCCACAAGGGAATATTAACTCAGAGAAACAACATTTTCTCCCCCTTTTGAAGTTTGCCCCAGCAGCTCCTCTACCGGCATGAAGGTGAGCCATGTCCCATTGGAGCTGGCAGGAAGGGGTACCAGGTGTTAGTGTGACTGTCCTGCGTCCTATGCCACCCATGCTGATGCTCTTCCCTTTCTTTCCCCTCAGCAATCCTATGACAGTCTGTCTCCTCCTGGCTTAGCCAGGTATAAACCACCTGTGCTTCCCATAACCACCCAAACCAGTCACCTGCAGTCAGGGGAACCAACACATGGATGGATGTCGGTAACCAGTGTAGCACTGCTCATACTCCCACACACCCAACCCAGCCCTGCAGCCAGGGAAGGACCCGAGGAGATGGGGAAAAGGCCACACTGGCCTCTGAGCTAAGCTGTGTGTTTGCAGGCAGGCTGGCCCACGTTAATTTAAATGGGAAGGTGGAGCAGCCAGAGCTTGTTAGTGGCCATGTGTGAGCCCCCACAGCCTGGTACAGGGGTGAGGGGAGGTGCTGGTGACAGGTTTCCCTGAGGCAGCTCCATGGGCATCATGAGCCCACCTGCCCGCTGGGCTTGTCCTGCTGGTGTTCTCAATTTCCTAAAGCCACGTGGGTGCGTTTGTCCAATTCCTAACAGAAAAGACCCAGTTCTGAGCCCTGCTGTGTTGGAACGAGTGATTTCAGGAAGCTCATCCCTCTGAGGATGTAAACCAGCAGCACTCCTGAATTTCAATTCCTTTATCTCCTCTGGCTGGCTGAGTCATCCAGGGAGCATTCCCTTGACGTAGGGCTGCAGAAGTGCCTTGTTTCCCAGCGGTGATTAATGATGATAATCTTCCTTCCCACTGAGCCTCACAGGTACCTGTTGCAGTGCCACAATCCCCAGAGTATGCCTGTGCACTTAATGTGTCACCACTGGGAAAACGAGGTGTCCTTCTGCTGAAAATAGACACAAAATAAACCTAAATGGAGCTGTACATTTTCTTTGTCTTGTTTCCCTACAACACCCATTTCCATCTGTCTCACACATGTGAGCAACACAGAAGAAGCTGTTTCACTCTGCTCTTCCCAGCCATCCTTGCCTTAACGTCTCTGTGCATGTGATAGAGCAGTTGGTGCTGATGGGGCTGTGCTGCCACATGCACGGTGCTGGCAGCACCATGGGAAGGGTGACAGCCACTGCCTCACCTGACAGGTGCAGAACATCCTGTCCTGGATAGTGACAATTGCTGCAAAGGGTGGGTGTCACAGCTTGGCTGCTCTGAGGGAAAGAAGCCCCTGGCAGCCCCACTGGCCCCATGTGCCACCCGCTGCTCCAGCAGGGCTGTGAGGCCGCAGGTAAGACGATCCCTCGGTGGCTCCCCTGGCCAAGCTGCTGCAAGCAGTGGGGTGTCTGTTGCCTTAATAATTTGGACTTGCTCTTCTGCCAGGCTTCCTTGGATTGATGTCTGCATGAGATCTTCTTGCTCCTAATTCTTCAGGGTCAATGCAGTGCTGAGGGATCTGCTGTAGCTGCCTTGGCTCGTTGTGGGCTCACTGCCCACCTGTGAGCACTTAGAGCCTGTGGAGAGCACAGAGCCCATGGAGAGTGCACGGAACCAATGGGAAACATGCTGTGTGGCCCCACAGAGCAGGCAGGGTCTGTAGGATGGGCTCATGGGGGCCAGACTGGCGTGCCCAATGCAGAGGGGGGATCTTGTAACACCATACTGTGGAAGTGAGACCATGGCACATCCAGCAGGTCCAGGTCTGCTGGTCCCAAGGGGGCAGCCCTTGACAGAGACAGCCCTTGGCAGAGCCTCCACCTTGGCAGGCTGTGGGCACAGGACCAAGGGCATTTAAATGCTTGTGTTGGTCTGGCAGAGGCAGTGCTGGGTCAGTGACAGGTGATGATTTGCTGAGGAAAAGGGAAATGACAATATTCTCCATCAATATTATTATAGTGCTGTCCCTTAGGGTGGACAGTCCGAGAGCCACAAGGGAGGTTTTTGTTTGCTTTTTCTCCTCACAAGGAGAGTTAATGGCACTTAGTGCAGCTCTGGCCATCAGCTGCCCAGGCACCAAGCCATTGGGGCACCAAGCACCCAGCATGCCACACCAAGCACATGGCAGTGCCGAGGTGATGGTCCCCAGCTGGGGCAGGGGCTGGTGGCGGGTGAGAAGCCCTCCCACTCTGCTCTATTCTGCGGAGACAGCACATCTGAATGAGCTTGTCAAATGAAATTTTCTGTCTGGTTAGAAATGGATTTTCGAGCTACTTGCTCTCATGTAAACATTTTTAGTGCTCCCCAGCCAAATCAGAGCCAGTGAGAACAAACATCAGCCTGAGAAGACCCGGTCCCTGCAGGGAAATCACTGGCCACAGAATGAAACCAAATGCATGATGGCTTAAAAAGGCATCCATCAAAGTGTATGTTGAAGTGATTCATAGTGCTGGTAGTTAGACTTTAATTAGATCTTAATCACGTAATTTTATCTTTGTTTTAAAGATGAGAGCTTAATGACTGCATTGGTCTCATAACTGTGTCATGGCCAAACACAGCACTGTCATATAGCAGCTCTGCAGCATGCAGAGATGGGGCTGAGGGCGTCAGCCTCTTTGGGTATTTTAAATAAATGTGTATTTTAAAGAAGGAAATTTGTTTAAAACACACAAATCCATCAGTACCTGCCAGCACTCAGGAAAAGTGGAAAGGGCAGAGGCATGGAGCCACGTGTGAGCCTGGGCACTGGCTCCCCAGCTGTCACCATCACCACATGCCAGCCAGTGTGTGACAAGGAGAGATGGATGACGGGCTTTCACTTCAGCTGGCAGGCTGGATCCTTCACGGGATTACCAGCAGAGTAATTAATCTCAGTCATTCCTGGGCACTTTCTTGTCTCCATGCATTGCAGTGCGGAGCTGACATGCCCTACAGTGCACAGGGATGGACACGGGGATGGAGACAGGGATGGACATGGGGATGGACACACAGAGGGACATGGGGATGGACACAGGGATGGACACACAGAGGGACATGGGGATGGACACAGGGATGGAGACAGGGATGGACATGGGGATGGACACACACCAAAAGGCAATGGCAGTGGGGACCATGCCCTCTGTTAACATGCGTGAACGCTGGGTGTGTGTCCCAGGAGGGGATTTTCCTCCCTTGCAGCTGTGGGATCCCTCAATATCTGCTGCAGGGGATGATCAAGTGTGCCTCGTATTCTGCTCCTTTTAGCTACTTTATTTTAGTTGAATTAGACGAATTTGGTTCAGGTTTGCAAGGCGAGTTCCTATGGTTGGCAGGACTGGGACAGCACTGCTCAGTGCCATGGGGCACAGAGCCCATACCAGGGGCTGCCCCTTGAGCTGGGCTTCACCCATGCCTGGCCACAGGGGCTGTGTTGCACAGGACATCCGCGACAGCCACACTTGGCCAGGGACAAAGCAGTTCCACTCAGGTTTCGGCTTTTTGCCTCTCTGACCTCTGCCTGGCCCTGAGCTCTGCTCGGAGCTCGTCCCCTGCAGGGAGGCAAAGTGGCAGCTCTGTGCCCCACGGCTGCCGTGCTGCAGTGGCACTTCCCCAAAGCCAAGCGACTTCACTGTCCTTGAGCCCTGCCCTGCCCTTGATGCGACGGCAGCGTCCCTTTCCCACCTTCCTTTCCCTGCTTGTTATGCCACATGAGCCACTTGAACTCATTACTGTGGCAGATTATAGGTCCCCAGGTAATAAAGAGTCTTCAGATAATTACTAACAGATCCTCTAATAGGAATGAACTCAGTTGAATCCACTCAGTCACTGGGTAAATATTTATCCCTAAGCTGTCCTTATCTGCAGCCAGCGGAGCGTGCCGGAGCCGGGGCCGGGGCCGGGGCCGGAGCCGGAGCCGGAGCCGGAGCCGGAGCCGGAGCCGGAGCCGGAGCCGGAGCCGGGGCCGGTCCTCACGCCGCGCTCGCTGCAGAAGCCGCCTGTGCCAGCCCAGCCTCGGGCTGGCTGTGACCCAGCACCCCCCGGGGGACCCCATCCAGCTCCCCTTCCATCCTGGGGGCTGGCAGCAGCGCCCCTGTGCCCAGCCGGGGAGCTACTGCGAGACTGGTGTTCCCGCAGGCTGTGAGGAGTCCCGGCCAGCGCTAAGTGCCTTTGACACTCCGCAGGATTTTGGGGTGTGACACCCACCACCACCGGCTGGCAGAGGGTGCACAGCAGCTGCCACCCCTGCGGGCCCCCCGAGCCGCGGCCCCGTCTCTGTCAAGTGTCAGCCCCCACGGCCGCCAGCCCGAAAGAGCGCCAGACCCCCGGCCCGCCGCCCCGGCTATACAGAAGTCTCTAACTGGACCAGCCGGCTAATTAGGTGTCAGGTAATGAATTATGCAGCGATGCCTGGACTTCGATTTAGTATTGAAGCCATCAGGTCCTCCCATTGTTACACGCTCCTGCTCGTGGAGAGATGGACAGGGCTTGCAGAGGAACTTGGAAAACTTTCAAAGCAAATTAAACGTGTTAATCTGTTTGTGTGCAAACATGTCACCGGGGAGTGGGCACCGCACTGGCACTCGGGCTGGGCTGGCACACACACATCAGCTCCTCCTCTTCACTGCTTGTGTCTCCTCTGCTGCGGGCGGGCAGGGGACAGCCCTGGGGACTCAGTGCCCACGGGCAGCGCCTGCACTCTCCAAGTACCGACTGGTAGGAGTGTGGGGCTGCAGGGAAGGGAAGCAGTGGCTGGTGGTGCCTGGGAGCTCCATGGGAACACCTTTGCCAGGAGAGGTTGGAGGATTCTTGTGGGAAAGGGGAGGGCTGGCAGCAGGGCACAGCCCCCAGAGCCTGTGGGTGACCCATGCTGCAGAGGGGTGACTGTGGAGACAGGGCCACCATGGGCACAGAGCTGGCATCATGGGCAGCCCCTCTGTGTCTCTGCACTGCCTGGGCAGGTGGGTGCTAGCACCACCAGGTGACATCCAGCTGTACCCATCCTGGGCAGTGGTGACAGAGCCCAGAATCCAGCTGGCAGCGTGTCCCTTGCTGCAGACTGATGAAATAATAGGAGGAAACTTGACCTACTTGAATGTATCCACATCCCAGATGCCCCTGGCATCCGCCATCTCCAAGGCGTTGAAGTTTCTGTTAATGACTGTATTTATTTGCTGCCCAGCTCCATGTGGGTGGAAGGAGGTGTGTTAGGAGCACACTCCTGAGCATTGTGGTGGGGGGACAGGGCTGGGGGTCTCCCATGGTCACTGCTAAGGCCTTGCCTGCATTCTCATCCCTGCCACTGCCAGTAAACATGGAGCCAGCAGTGCAACCAAATCATATTCATTAAAAAGAAGTTAATGAAATCAGTGCTCACAGCACCGTGATCCTGCCTTAGTCAGAGGGGTGAACAATGCTCCTTGTGCAGCTGGAATACCTTGGCCCTATTCAATGTGCTGGTCCAGCACTGCAGCTTGAGTTCACAGGAGTCATCATGGTGCTCCCAGGACAGCTCCCACCTGGGTCAGGGTCTTCTCATCAGGACACAGGGAAGGTGAATAACTAACAGACACTACATCAAAGATAAGGTCTCTTACTGGGGGGTCCTGGGATGATCCCAGCAGGGAGGGGACGTTCAGGGCCGTTTTGAGAGAAGAGACTGCTGCCAGGCAGGAGTGGTGCTGCAGCTCTCCCAGATGTAGCAGTGGTTCTGCTCTCCCTGGACAGGGCACTTGCCAGCAATGTGAATGGGCCCCAGGAAGGATTCCCTTGGCCCAGCACATCTCAAGAGCTCTTCAGTGTGAGCAGGATCAGGCACCACTTAAGTCACATTAATTTCATTTAAGTATTCATAAGCTGGTAAATATTAAACAGCTGCTCTCTGGGGTTCAGACCTGAGCAAACCCATCAAAACACAGTGCATGCAATGGCAGTGGCCGTGCAGTGGGGGCAGCCGGGGCCGCGGGACCTGCTGCACCAGGGATGGGGCACACAGCTGTGTGACAGCCCTGAGAGCAGCTCTGTTCCCGTGGCCCTGAGTCAGAGGCATTCGTGGTGGAGAGATCCCAGGCAGGGCGAGCAGGGACCTCCCTCTGGCAGCCCCTCTGCTAGGGGTCAGCTCAGCAAACCAGCAGTGCTTTACATCCTCACCAAAACCCTCCACCCCTACCAAACCCCAGCCCTGCCTCCTTGGAACGCAGATCACCCCCTTGGGGCTTTTTAAGCCATTTTTAACAGCTCCTAATGTGCTCAGCATTTTTTCAGTGCAGAACTTCCCAAGCCCTCACTTTCTCACCCTTTGGAAAGCTAATACTTAGGCACATTTCTGCTTGCTCCATTTGTAAGGACAAATGTAAAGTAATTGTTTGATATCACAGTGGTTTCCTCAGGCTTCAGCTCTAAGTCCCCACTAATACAGTATTGTCAGGGGGATCAATCTAACCCAGCACCTTCTGCCTCCTTGGAGTGGATTGGAAATGACTTATCTACTGCAAGGCTGGGATTTGTAGGTCTCACTGTGAATCTTTTTCTCCTTTAAAGGAAAAATCATGCAAGCAAATATCCCATTTTACTGTCAATGGCTGTTAGTTGCAGGCTCTCCCTTCACCTGCCCACAGCTGCCTCTGGGTCTCCTTGTTGCTGGCTCTCCCTGTGGCTGACAGTGGCAGAGAAGTAGATGGGGCTCTCTTAGATGCCCACTAATTACTTCCTATTTTTTCCTGTTAGAGCTCACTGGTCAGTAATCACTCCCACTAAGGCCTTGCAAACTGGTCCATGGTGTGTTGCACCATCCCCTGCCCAGCCACTGTGCATCACTCTGAGGTTTCCCCAGCCCTGTGCTGGAGGGCGACTCTGGGGAGCCCTGGTCAGGGCTGTGACACAGGTCCCCCGGGTCGTGCCAGGCTGACCCCCTGACCTGCCTCAGCCTCCACCTGCTCCCTTGCCTGCCAGCAGGCACAGAGTCTCCCCACAGCCCCCCAGCTCTGTGTGGGGGCTGCCCAGCCATGCCCTAAAAACAGCCCATGCGTACGGACCAGTGGAAGCCGCTTTATTTACATGAAGGGATCACATGCTGAACAAGGAAACTAGTGCCACTAAAGTACCCGTAACAGCAGGATTCTGTGCTTTATTCACAGGACAAAATATTGGTACAACATTTTCCATAGACTTCTTTGTCAAGCAGACACATCTCACTGTCCTCACGGGTACACACTGCGCACAAGTGACGAAGGCAAAGCGGAGTGGCCAGAGCTCTGCCTGCCCAGGATGTGGGAGAACAGTCCCACTGACACTGTCCAGGAGCACCTATCTGCTTTGGGACACACAGGAGGGATGTGCCTGGAGCAGACTGTGCACAGGTTGCAGGATGGGGCCATCACTGTGGCCCTGGGGAGCATGTGGTGCTGAAAGCAAACAGGACCCAATAGAACAAGCCACAGCACTGCCGACTTGTTCTTCCCTATCTTGGCTTGCTCCAGAGCACTGCAGACTCCCAAGGTACAGAGAAGCCCTCACCTGCCTCTGCTTGCAATTCTGGGCAGGACAAGCTGGGAGAGTCCTGGCTCCAGCCCCTTGGGCCTCCATCATGGAGGACTGCAGCCTCATGTCACTGCAGCTCTGCTCCTGAACTCTTATTCCCACCTGAAGTCCTGCCCAACTGTTTCATAGAATTTGATATTATAAGGTCTATAAAAGTCCCGAAGCTGCTCGATCACCTCAGGGTCTATCTGCACATGAGTCCTGCCCTTGGACTTGCCCAGGCAACGAGGCAAGCCACTGCTCTCTGACTTCTTCAGACATGGAAAGCCTTTCGTCTTGTTGAAGTAGAAGTGCTTGTCTGTGATAACCCGTTTGATGCCCAGGAAGTCCTGGACTTTGCCCATCTCCCCGGCTGGGTCCGTGATCAGCTTCTCCCCACTGACAAAGTGGATCTGGGAGAGGGGGAAGTACTGGAGCCAGCTCTCCAGGTGCACAGCGTACATCCCGATGCGGATGGCGTTCCAGGAGGTGTCCACCAGCCCCAGGCTGCGGTTGCGGAAGGTCAGTCCCTCAAAGGTGGGGATGTCTGGCTTCTTGGAGAGGGTCTGTGTGTAGTCCGAGATGGCCCTGGTGACCGGGTTCCGCACCACCACGATCAGCTTCGTGTCGCGGGACATGTTGAAGATCCGCCGCGGTGCCTCTTTGGTGACAAAGTAGCTGGGGGTCTTCTCCACCGTGATCTGGCTGTCCAGTGTTCGTGGCATCAGGCTCCTGCAAGCAAGGCAGAAGGTGACGGTGAGGAAACAGCCGGGATGGGCACCAGGAGGTGGTGACTGCAGCATGTCCTGGCGGGACAGGGCAGGCACAGCTGGCTCTGGCAGCGCTGTGGAGGACCCTGGCCATGGACATCTCCCAGGCCCATTCCAATCCCCGGGGACACCCTGGACAGAGGATGGGGGCACCAGCAGCCCTACATGCACAGTAGTGGGTGTGTGCCCCATGCCAGGATGCAGGAACATGGGGGCTGTGCCACAGCACCACCAGAGGAGCCATGGGGAGAACTGAACTGGCCTTGGGGTGGGGGGGCTTTGCAATGCCACCAACGGGAGCTGGGGCAAGGGCTGCCCAGGGATGTGGGGCTCATGCCCAGGGGGTATCGCGCATTCCACCAGGACCTGACCAGGTCCAAGGGCTCTGAGATTGGCTCCTGGGTAACCCCTCTGTAGCTGGCGTGGAGAGCTGGGCTGTGAGCCAGGCACGGAGCATCAGGCTGGGGGAATGCAGCATCTCTGCGGCCCAGCTTAGCACTAATTAAATCATTCACTTTGACATGTGAACATCCAAATCAAATAAAAACTAATGGGATGGAAAGATTTATAAATTGGTCTTGAATTACTGGAGTAAACTATCAAATCCACCAGATTCATGGTGCTGTGGGTCCCCAGGCTGGACTGGGCAGGGAGCATCAGTGCTGTGATAGAGATCTGGCACCTCCAGGGGCCCAATAACACAGGCCATGGCCAGTGGCTCTGGGCCAATGAAAGACCTAACTGGGAGGAGAACCAACAGCAGCCCACAACACCCTATGTGACAAGGGGACAAAGATGGAAGAGCCAGGACATTGGAGGGGTCAGCAGCATGTGCTGGGGGCACCAGCCCAGACACCCTCACATGCTCTTGACCAGTTTCCTTCCTCATTTGAGAGAGAACAAACTAATTAGTCAGCAACAATTAGCTGGGCTGGTTCACTGAGGTACCTGAACACAAACAGGGCTTAATTGGCCTTTCCCACTGCTCCACTTCAAACCCCATAAATCCCGATTACGATTCCCGTTGGTTAATGACTGTTGGGAAATGCTAATTCAGCGCAGGCACACAACTCTATCTCCCATCACAAACAAGTCTCATCATAAATCAGCACGGGACAGCTCTGTAAGTGATTCACTATTACAATATATTGTGGAGAATCATGAAACTGCTGTTTCATTAATGGCTCATCCTCAGGCCTGTTAGACTTTCATTACATGAGTTATTAGGTCCATGCATTCAAAAACGAAATTGCAGGTTCTAATCCATTACAAAAAACACAAAACCTCTGCATAGTAAATTACTGAAATGAGACAAGAGTTGGGTTTCTTTAAATGGACTCCCAGTGTTTGCTGCTCCTGAACAACAGAGACTGCTGAGACAACAAAACACAATGCAGGCAGATAAATAAATCACAGTGAAACCAAGCAAGGGGGAGAGATGTCATCCGGGCGTTCATCTTCCCACTAACGGCGGGATCCCCCGGGCTGCAGGAGTGGGGAAACGCACGGCAAAGTTAATTACACCTGACTTCAAAATTGTATTTTGGACCTCTGCATTCACAGTTATTTGCATACAAATAGCATGTCACACAGCTTTACGCCCCAGGCTTGTGTGAAGGCTCTTGGTGCTGGCCCTCAGTGTGCATGGCCAGGGCTCAGCCAGGAGCCACTCCTGCTGCTCCGTGGACATGTCCTGTTGCTCTGCTGATGTCCCCAGCTGGCCCCGGCACTGGCTCCCGGTGTGTGCCGAGCCAGCTGCTGCCACAGCATCGCCAGCACGGGGACAGTGACATATGGGTGACGGTGGTGGGGAGGGATGGCTGGAGCACTCACTCAGCACACTGATCTGGCTGCAGGGACAGCACTAAGTCTTCCTGAATTAGAGATTACTTTCATTAGAGTCACTCAATTCTTAAAGCCCTTTAGTGCCATTTGATATGGGCATTAACACTCCTTTCGGTCCAGATTTAGAGGTTGGTTTTGCCCATGTTAGTGACGTGGGGACACATGTGAGTACAGCCCTGGGGAGCTGCTGTTCCTGATGTTGCCCAGCTGTGCCCCATGGCCCCCAGGACTGCACTGCCCTGTGTGTGTTGGGCAACAGCAGTGCAGAGCCCAGTCCAGCTGCAGCAGTGCCTTGCCCTGAAGGAGTTAACTCCTCACCAGCACCTTTCCAAACCCTGAATTATTAATTTTGTTATAATCTGCCTTTGGGCACCCTGCGGCCCCAACAACACTCCCACATTAAAGAAACATGCACTCCCTCACTGGCTGCACCACTTTGATGTTGAACATGCGTGGAACACTCTCCCAGGGAGGAATTTGTACAAAAACTCATCAGCTGATTGAGATATTGCAGATAGGCATGGCAAGAGCAGTGCCCACTGATAATACCATCACAGCCCCAGCCCTGCAGCCCACAGAGCAGCTCTAGGTCAGTACCTGACCGCTGCAGCCCACTGTGTGCAGAGGCTGGAGGCCGACATGTGTGATCCTGGGCTGCATCCACTCAGCAGCATAAAACCAAACTGTTTAATTTGGCAAAAAATCCCAAGTGCTGGCTCCTTTGATGAGGGCTCTGTGCTTCCCCTCTCCCAGCTGATGTCATTGGCAGGGAAGGGTGGGTTGGGAGGGTGTCTCCAGCTGCAGCTCCATGTGTTGGAGATGAGCATAGAAAGCACAGGCGTCAGCATCAGCTCCAGCTCCCTGCAGGACTGTGCCATGCCATGCTGTGCCATGCCATGCCATGGGTGCACTCAGCTGACAGCACCACCAGCCCTCACCCGGCCCCCTCTGCTCAGCAGGACAATGGGTGGCAGTGGGGGATGAAAGCTCCAGCAAAACTACAGGGAGGTTTAAGCAAAACTGGGTCAAATGATAGAAATCAAGGTAAGAAGAAGATAAAAAGTTCTCCCTGGCTAAGAGATGTCACAGCAACCATCAAGGACACAGCAACATTCTGGCTGAGAGCTGCCCCACAGCCACAGACTGTGAGGGGCTGAGGGGATGCCCCACGGGCACAGACTGTGAAGGGCTGAGGGGATGCCCCTGTGCTGCTCCATAGCCCTTTGTGACCTGCAGTCAGCCCTGCTAGTCCAGGACCAGCTGTCCCAAGAGCAGAGCCACAGAACAGAGAGGGCACCATGTCCACAGCTGGAAACACCACCCGAGGGCCCATGGCCCCAGCAGCAGCTGGCCAGGCCCCACAGCACCACTACCCCCACCCTGCAATACAGCAGCCAGGATTTAATGATAGAGAGGCTGCCTTTAATAAATGTTTATGTTCAAAGAATTTACACCAGTGCTCTTAGATGGCTAATGAGGGACATTTCCATGCATAAAAGCAGAGCGAACACAGTAATTAACTTTGTTGCTGATTCATTTTTAATCATTTAAATGCACCAGAGATTTGCAGTGTCCTTTAAGTCAAGAGATTCTTTTCCAAAGGGCACACTGCCATCGCCCTTCACAGACAGACACCGACAGGTGACTCCTACCTTCCTAAATAACCATCCAGCACTGGTGGAGGGTCTGGCAAAGTCAGGCCAGTGGGATGGGAGTCTTCCTGCGCAGCCTGTGCAGAGCCCAGGTCACAGTCCTATCAGAAGGTACTGCCCTGTCCTGATAGAGACAGACTGGGGTCTCCCCCTCTACCATTTCTAAGGCAACTCCTTCCATAGGTGAAATTTTAAAACTGATTATTAATTTTTAAAACCACCATGTGCCACAGCTGCTGCAGCAATTCCTGAGTGAATGGCTCACATCATTGCCGTGGCACCCACTTGGTGACCTCCTGCTGCCAGGAGCCTTCGAATGGATGGGACAACATGCCAGCACCAAGCACAAACCCCACCAACATGGCAGCAGGTCCTGAAGACCTCCCCACCACACAGGGTGGGCACTGCCTGTCCTAAGAGCCAGCTCTGGTACTTGCTCCCTGGTCCCAGCCATCTCCAGACAGACACCATGGACAGACACTGTGGGCAGTGCCTGGCCCTGCCACGGACACTCAGGGTCACCAGGGCCTGGCATCCTGAGGCTCAAAAGCCTCATGGAGCAGCTGTGCCCGTGGCATGTCAGGTCACCAGCTGGATTTGGTGCTTCCAAAAAAAAGGTGAGAACAAACTGCAGCCTTCACAAACAAGGTCAAGGGACAGAGCAAGCACGTGCATCATTAATGCCGAAGGCTTGGCATCCCATGTGGGTTTATCTCTGGCATCTCCCCTATCTCTTTGGGGAGGGAATCTCTCCTGGCCTGAGTGAGGGTCTTGGCAGAACCTGGCCCACCCCGAGGGTAGGACAGGCAGGACTGATGCCCACAGGCAGCGTGGGCATGGCAGTACCCAGTGAACATGCTGCCAGGGACACCTCCTCACACGAGTCTCTGCCAGGGGCTCCATGTCTGTTCCTCTGAGCCAGGGCACTCTCTGAAGCTGAGGAAATTTCCAAGCATCCTTCAAGCTTGCTGCCTTCCTCTCTTCTAATTAACTTTACCAAAATGCACTGTCAGTCAAGCCCACACACAGCCCCTGTCGCTGGGCAAAGCCTAATGGGCTCCCATTTGTGTGTGCGCCAGCCCAGCCATTAACCGAGAGCAATTAGCCGGGTGGAGCGGGAGCGGGTCTGCGGCTCCCTGTGTGCCCTCCCGCCGGCCCTGGGACACAGGGACACAGCAACGCTGCCTGAGACAGAGGGACACAGCAATGCCCCCAGCTGGCAGGGCTGTTCCCCAGGGCAGTGCAGTGCCCACCTCTCCAAGGCCAGCAGTGCTCCTCATGCTGCTGCAGCACTGGGAGCACCTCAAAACCAGGGGCAAGTCAAGGGTGAGGGGCAGGGGGCAGAGCTCCAGCAGCGAGGGTGCTACAGGCACCTGTCAGCTCGGCTTCCCAAGTGCTGTCCCTGGACGGGATTCAGGCAGGTGGAACTGAACGGGCTCTGCCCTGTGCCAGCACCGTCTCTGGGCTCAGCTATGGCAGCAGTGGGACCTACTAGGCAGCAGCCAGGCTCAGCCTGCCACTGCATCCACAAGAAAAAAACATTCTCTGTGAAAATAATGCTGGAGTGCCTGACAGGGTCACTCAGGCATCCTAAGGAGGAAAACTGTACACCAAGATGTTGCAATTAAAAGTCACTGCTCAAAGTTAACTGCAATTTAAATGACACCATCTTCCCTGTGTTCTGGAAAATATTGAAGGTTATTGGGCCACACTACTTGCAGCAGGAAAAAGCTCAATATTGAACATTTAGTACAGAATTGGTAATGAATCGATATTCCCCAGTAGCTGCTGTTTGGTTTCAGTTGTCTTAAAACAGACTTTGCTATAAATATCTTTCCTGTAGTGTATCTGTATCTAATGAGGTAGATTAGAGACTGATGGGAACTGAAAATGGTGCTGGGGCTCTGGGTCTGGAGTCAGTGAGTGGGCAGCTCCTGGGTGGTGGTCCTACCCTGGGGGAAGCCAAGGGGTCTGACCCTTGCCATGTTGTCCCCCTGCACAGTGGGGAGCTGGGGCTGCCCCAGGCCACAGTAGGAGCTAAGGCAGAAGGCACTGTGGAGCAGCAGCTGTAAGCAAGCACGACATTTGGAGTGGCAAGGACAGGCAGATCAAGATACATTCCCTGCCACTGGCTCTGCCATCTCTGCATCAGACAAATGTCAGGGCAGGGGAAAACATGGCAAAACAGTAACCAACATTTTTGGAGCATCTCTGGCCCAGCTCTCATGCTGCTCACAACTGCATCAAAGAGCAACTTTGTCTCTCCACTCAACTCTTCACTGGAACACAACAGGAGAAGGACAGAGCCACACAGGGCACTCAGCAGCCAGGGGCTACTGCAGGTGAAATCTCTGCTCCTATTGCCTTTCAAAGGGCTCTGTGCCCCAGGCTGCCTGCAGAGACCCCCCCCCTCTACCATGGCACTCCCCACTCTGGGGTCATGCAGGCAGCCCCTCTCAGCTCCCACAGCTGCTGGCCCAGCCCCAACCCTGTCCTTTTTGAGCCATGGTGGCTGCCAGGACCATGCTCTCCTGCTTCCCAGGCTCTGGCACAGCGACAGGAGCTCACTGTGTTGTGGGTTAGACTTGCTCCACATTTAATTGCTCCACTTGCAAGGAGGAAAATCAATTCCACGTTTTATACATTAGCAGCCTCTGTGCTTAAGTTTTGGCACATTTGTCAGGTTAAAAAAAAAAGGTAATAAAACCCAGGAAGTGTCATTTAATTGTTTTAGCTGAACTAATTTGGAGGCTCCGCTGCCTTGGTGCGATCTCTCCATCGATCTGGATGCAGAGCCAGGCCCCAGGCAGTGGCTGCTCCCGGGCTGTGCTGCCACTGCTGCCCCCACCCCACTGCTCAGCCACCCTCACCGCTGCCATGGGCTGCATCCCTCCCGGCCACGAATGAGTCCCTCCACATGGAAGATCCCAGGCTGAGTCATGGCTGAGGGCACAGGCTCGTCTGCTTGGTCGCAACTGCCGCAGCCCCTCAGCGCACAATGTGAGGGGAGGGGGACACGGCTCCTGTCTCCTAGACCAGCATCACTCCTGGTGCCCACAGGTGACCTTACATGCCCGAGGCAGGGTCCGTCCTGGGGCACAGTCCCTTCTCTTCCTTCAGGGCAGGCTCTGTGTCTTGAACCTCCTGTGGGAGCACTGTCACAGGTTTGGTCCTGTGCTGCCTCTGAGACTCCCAGCCCTGTATTCCCCACACTGGCTTTGTGCAAGGGAAGCAAAGAACCCAGACTGCTCACAGACACAAGCACTGAAGGGGGGACTTCAGCTCAGGATTTGGGGGGGATGCTTCCCAGCCCTGTGCTGAGCACATGCGGCTCACCTGTGAGCGAGGGGCTCAGCCAGGACCCATGTTCGGCTCCATCACCGGTCCTGCCACTCTGACTGCTCTTTAGAGAAACCTCAGTTCTTTCATGCCTGTGCTGCAGGCCTGCTCCCAAGCAGCTGGCTTTTAGGGGATATAGGATGGGTGATAGTGCCCAATGTCAGGGAGAGACCTGCCGAGTGGCAAGAGTAGAAGGACACTGCTTCAGCTACTCTCCAAAGGGCAGGAGGAACTGGGCATGCCACAGGACAGCCTCAGGAAAGGGCTTCAGTGAGCTCCACTCATGTCTGTCCTGGCTATCCCATCATCTGCCACCAGTATGCTGCATAAGGACCTGAACATTCCTGGCTGCAGGTCCACCATGACCCCAGTACAACTCTGGACAGCAGCGCTGCAGACAGCTCTGCCCGTGCAGCGCCTGAGCCACCTCCCTGGGCATGAGCCTCGGCTATCAGAACCCCAGCAAAGCTGGGAGTGAGCACCATCTCATGTTACCTCCCCACCTGCTTGGCAGCCACCAAGCACTGCCCTGCTTTGGAACTGGGGACATCTCTTCTGGGAAACCACTACCAAGACAGAGCGCGAGCGAGCTCGATGTGGCCCCGCGGGCTGCCCCCACCACGCGCCATGATGCTCCAACGCACCCACAACGACAGGGTCCTTTTCCCTGCTGTGAGTTCACAGGCACCCAGCGAGGCCGAGCCCTCCTCTGCCTCCCGAGGCTGATGCCCAGCAGAAGCCCCACGGCCTTGCCCAAACGCACCCAGCACAGCAAACACCCGCCGCTGACCCACTGGGTGGGAAGCCCAGGGAGCTGGGGGTGAACCTTTGGTAGCACCACGGGCAGGCGCTGACCCCATGGGCGCTGGGACCCGCTCCCAGCAGCGCCTGCTGCCTCTCTGGGAGCGCCCAGAGCTCATCACAAAAGCCTTTACCAGAATTAAAATCCCACCATCTCCTGCTGGAGACACTTATTAGAGACTCCAGATAGTCCCACAGTTATCCGAGTTCAGAAAGACAGGATGACAGAGGATAGGGACTGTTCCTCTCACAGAGCCAACGATCAGGCCTGGTAGGAGGAGTGTGCAGGTGCGCACCGAGTGGGGCTGTGGAAGGACAGCCATACGTCCCGTGCCCAGGCACACCCGCGTTTTGGAGGACCCTTCACCCATGCGAGTGTCTCCTCGGACGGGATGGAAAACCTGGCATTGTCCCGGCTCCTGAGTGCCGATGGGCAGGGCTGGGGCTCAGGGGGCTGCAGCCGCGGGCTCCGGCGGCCAGGAGGGACCGAGCCGCGACCCGCTGGGCACTGCGAGAAGACGAGGTGAAGGGAAACTCCGGAGGGCGGCCGGCCGACAGCCTCCTCCGCCCGCCGGCCGTACCGCTCCGGCAGCTCCCGCCCTGCCGATGGACCGAGGGACGCGCATCCGAGTCCGCCGGGAGGGGAGGGGAGACAGGCGGGGAGGCGGTGGCGGGTGCTCGGGACGGGGGTGCCCGGCGGCCAGGGAAAAGGGGTGCTTGGAGCGGGCGGGGGTCGGTCCCGCAGTCCCCGCCCTCACCTGTACCACTCCAGCCCGCGGTGGTAGTTCCTGTCGAAGAAGTGGGGCTCGGTGCCCAGCGCGCGCACGTCGGGGTGCACGCGGATGAACTCCAGCACGGCGCGAGTGCCGCCCTTCTTGACGCCCACCACGATGGCCCGCGGCAGGCGCTTGGTGCCCGGGCGGGCCGGCCCCGGGGCGCTGCCGGCCGGCTGGGCAGGGGGCTCGGCGGGGCCCGGCCGCCCGCACGGCCGCGACTGCTGCAGAAGTTTCTTGGCGGCGGCGGCGCGGAGGGGCGCGCAGCGGGCGCGGGGCGCGGCGGAGCCGCCGCAGCAGCACAGGAGGCTGTAGCACAGGTACGAGCAGGACAGAGACAGAGTGAAGAGCACGAGGACCCTCCGCGCCAGCCGCCGGGACGGAGCCGGAGCCGCGGCCGGGGCCCGCCCGCTCGGCGCCCTACGCGCCATGGCTCCATGGGGCCGCGCCGCCGGGCACGGCGCGCCCCGGCCCGGCGCCCCCCGGCCCGGCGCCCCGGCCCCGGCGCGGCCGCTCCGGCATCTCCCGGGCTACGCGGCGGCGCGGCCGGGCCGCCCCGGGGGGCTGTGCCCGCCCCGGCCCCGCCGTGCCCGCCGCCCCGCCGCGGCCATCCCCGCGCTCGGGCGGCCGCGGCTCCGCTGCCTCCGCGGAAAGTGCCGGGGCAGCGGCGGCTGCGCCGCTATTTAAGGGACCGCCTGACGTCAGCGCCTCCCGGAGCCCCCGCGGCCGCTGCCTCCCCCGGGCCGGGCCGGGGGTACCGCCGCGCCGAGCCCGTCCTCCCGGGACCCGGACACGGGGCCGGGGCCGCCCCGCTCCTCGCCGAGTCCTGCCCTGCTCTGTCCTGGTCCCGGTGCGATCGTCCGGTCCCCGCCGCGCCGCCGGGGCCGGAGGCTCCCGCTGTCCTGCCTGGCTCTGCCCCGTTCTGCTCCCGCAGCCCTCGCTGAACCGCCCGAAGCATCGGTGCGGGGCCGGGGACACCCGTTTCTGCGCCCGCAGCCGGGCCGGCAGCGGCACCTGCCGCAGTCCCGCAGCCCCCGCCCGGGAGCAGGGACCGGCAGCAGCACCGGACTGGTGTGAGCAGCCCCCGTCCGGCGGCGGCAGCCGGGACTCGGGGCACGGCCGGTTCTCGGGATGTCCCTGCCCGGTGCCAGAGCCGCGCGTAACCAGCAGCCCCGGGGGGAGCGCGGCGGGGCCACCCCACGGCAGCAGCCGCCTCTGTCCTCGGCAAGGGCAGAAGCAGCCATCGCCGCCGCGGTTCCGCCGGTAAGTAGGAGGGAAAAGCTTCAAAGTGACGCAAGAATTGAATTTCTCTGCCGGTCTGGGGCTGCCCAGCCCCGCCTGTCCCGGGGGTGATGCCTCACAAGCAGGTTGACCCGGGAAGCCCACCGGCTGTGGCAGGGTGTGGGTACGGACTGCTCCATCCCCACCCCCGGCTCCCCCTGCTCGCCCTTTCGCACCCCGACAGCCCAGACTTCTGCTTGGCTGCTGCTTCCGAGCCAAAGGGCTGCGTGCGGCACCGCTTAGACATCAACAGCCATCACTACTGCTTTCTCATCACTAGAAGCTTGTTCGGCTGCAGAAAACTACTTGTCTTGTTCCTTGGGAAGAAGGATAGTAACTGGGAGAGACAGGCAAGAAGTGCCAGCCTGACACAGACAAGGATACCGCAGGTTCCTGGCAGCCAGTCTAGGGCAGGAATGAGGTTTCCTCCTGTGCAATACCCAGAACTCGGTTCAGACAGAAGGAATGATGGAAAAGAACTGAAAAGCTGTGCTGCCTGCAAGCCTCTCACCTGGGCTGGTGTTGGAGCAGTGGCACTGCTCCTCCCTGGCAGTGAAAATGGAGTTTCTTAAGGAAGAAGGAGCCCACTGGCTTGGGAGAGCTTTGGGAGAGCTGAGTCTTCACAGGGCCAAACCTCGTCATCTCCAGTGACCCACAGGGTTTTTGCTTTTGAGACCTTGGATACTGTGTCCACTGCTCTGTGTGGCAGCAGCTTCTGCCCAGGTGGGCTGTGTCCTGGCCACTCTGTGTGGGTGAAGGCAGGGAGATGGAGCCACACGCCCAGCAGCAGCCAGAGGGGCAGGACAGCACTGGGTGATCCCCAGCTGCTGTGAATGCACCCAGGGCTGATTCTTCCACTGCCTGTATGCCCTGCAAAAGAGCCAGCGCAGCACTGGGCAGGGCTCTGGCACTGACAGACCCCATGGGGCTTCAGCCCCCTGGCTGGGGGACACTGCCTTGCCTGGGCAAGGGTGAGGGTACCTGAGGGGCTGGGCACTGCAGGTACCTCTTCCCATGGTGGGAATTATCCATCACTCAGTTCCTCTCCATGACAAACTGCCAGATCTGTGGAAAAGTTGCTTTTTCCATTTTAGATCACCACCTCCATGTGGTGATCCGGCCTCGGCAGCAGACACATTGCCTAAGCATGAAAATTAGAGGTGTCTGGATAAATAAAGCTGCTGCGGATGCCTCAACACCTCCAGGTTTCTCTGCTTGCAAGGGAGGAATGTTTTGTAAAGCTGACAATTTTACTTCCAGTCTTTGTATCTGCACGGGTAATGTCTTTCCTGTGACACGTTTGCTGTTTACACCCCACTCTGCATAAACAACAGCCTTCCCGTGCCATCAGCACTCCCAGCCCTGCTGCCTGTGCTAACGGAGCCCCAGGAGCCAGCTCAGTGTGATCCCCACTGCAGGCAAGCCAGGCACTGGCATTGCAGGAGGAAAGAGCCCGCTGGATCGTTGTGGGAGATTCCCTCTCCTCAGCCAGCACCTCGAAGCACGGGGGCTGGAGGAAGAACTGCAAGCTCTGATAAAGGTTCTGCCTCCCTCTGCCCTCCTCAGCCATTCCTGCATGGAGCTGGCATTGCCTCCTCTGCCAGCCTTACACCATCCTCTCCTTTTGTCTTCTCTTCCCCACCTCCCTTAACCTCTTTTCAGGGTCCCATCGGTGCCCCCACTCCTTTTCATCTGTCTTGGGTTCCTGGCTCTCTTCCCAAGTGGATCTTTCCCATTCTTGCCTCCTTCCTTGCTCTCAAGCTCTCCAGTCTCTGCTGGGCTGGGATTCACCAAAACAGCTGGAGACCCTCTCTGTCTTGCCCAACATGAACCCTGAAGGATTCGTGTGCTCTGTGCCTCCCAGGCCACTTGCAGCTCAGTGCAGCTCCTGGGTGCTGGTTTGCCCAGGGCAGTTTCTTCAATATGGCCTGAGCAGCCTGTCTTGCTCCTCCATGCCCTGAGCAGCACCTGGCTCACAGGATCACAGGGCTCCTGACACAAACACCATGGCAAGGATTTGGAGCCTGTCTTCAGCCCTCAGCCTTTTGCCTTGCTTCCTCTCCAAAGGACTTATCTCCCCATACCATACACTAACAGCAGCAGGAACCAGTGACAGGAGCTCCCAGCTCTGTGGGTTTTCCATGGACCACCCAGACCAGGGCTCATCCTAAGCACAGGCAGCTGCCAGGCAGGTAGAGGGAAAAGCTGCACAAGTGTAGGGATCTGGAGATTATTACAGAAATACAGAGAGTTCGTGCTAGGAGCACATGAAACCTAAAGGAAAAGGGAAGCAATAAAATGCACACTGGAAGTAGCAAATAAGATTAAAGGTGGTATCCTGCCCATGATATCTGCAGGTTGTAGGCAGAAAAGAACAAGGTTAGAATTTATTTCCAGAGCCAAAGAAAGCCCTCAGGGCCGAAGTGTCACTGTTAATGCAGTTTTCTGTGTCCAGTATGTATGTCATTAACAACCCTTTGGTTCTGGGCTGAAAACTGCCACCTCCTCTTGAGCCAGGAATCGAAGGCTGGGCAGTACATGCATGTGGATGGGGGATCCTCAGTGCTATGGGGCAGCCAAGGCTGAGCTGGACAGGTCCTGAAACAGGCACTGGGTCTGCTGCTCAAGTGCCTTCCTGTTCTCCCTGTCCTGGAAGGAAACTTGGAGTTGGATAAAGGACATTTTGGCATTTTGCAGTTGGACAGTGGAAGAAGGGGATGTGGCTGAGCCAGACCCATGGACAGCAGTGAGGAGCTGGGAGCATATCAGTGATGGGGGTCAGATCTGATGGTGCTCAGAGACCTGCTGCATGTTCCCAGGACACTGTGAGGGGGCACGTGCCAGCAGGACCCACCTATTCCCAAGCACCGTGAGCATGCTGGGAGTGCATCCTCACTCCCAAAGGCTCCAGCATCACTGCAGTAGCCATCAGCACTTGGGTAGTTCTCCCTTCCTCTCTCCCTCCCTCTCTCTCTCTCCCTTCATCCCTCTCCTTTGATATAACCCTCACACCATCCTGGCCCAGTGAAAGCCTCAAGCTTGCTGCTGTAGAGGATGGAGGTGATGCTCAGTCCCATCAGCTAATGGCACTTCAGCTGCCCTGGCGCCCAAGCTGCTTCTGAGGGCTGCTGGCTCCCACAGCCCTTTGGCTCATCCCTACCCAACCCATCGCTGGTTGGCAGATCTCCCAGTGCCACAGTGCGGGGTCTCCCAAGGGCAGTGGAGTCCCAAAGTGCCCATCAGACAGCAGGGTGGAAGCACAGGCTTTGGAGCTGCCTTGAATTGAGTTTGAACTCCTGTTAAGCCTTGTTAATCAGTTGTAAATGCACTGTATTCCCAATAAGGCCAGAAACAATAAATTTAATTTTGACTCTGACTCAAGCTACTTTGGTCCTAATTCTGAGCCTCCTGCCCAGCCAGAGCAGCCAGCCCTAGCCACGCTGCACAAACTCATTTGATTCTGAAATGCATTTTTAAGCAGGATGGAATGGTGCTTAAAAGCTAAATGGCTTCCCCCAGCTGTAATCACTGCTTGGGAGTCCTGGAATGAAAGGGATAAAATCTGGGGGAGGGAGGAGGATTAAATCTCACTGAGTAGATTACAGAGATTACTGCAATTTAATCTTTACATATCTGTCACTGACGCTGCAAAGACCATAACCAAGGTGGGCAGGGGCGCGGCAGTGCCCTCCGAGCTCCTCATCACAGGGGGCTGTGTGGCAGCTCTGCCACCCACCACACTGGGGGCCACAGCTGATCCCACTAGGATGAGGTCCAGTGGGCACTGACCCCACTGCTGCATCTGGCAGATAAGAATGAGGATGCCAGGTTGGGCTGACTCTCTGTCCCAGCCATGAGCACCTGGACAGGGGAGGCAGCCACTGTGGGACTGTGTACCTGCTGGCTATGCTGGGACTGGAGATACACCAAGACCTGAGGAAGACGAGGGAAGGGTCCTGGGAGCAGGCAGTGCAGTCAGGGTAAGGACGACCCACAAGATCTTCATGTCCTGGCCCTGCAGGGTGGCTGGATCCCCCCCTCTCTCCCCCACGAGCGCCCTTTCTGCCCTGAAGGGAGCCAGAGCCACCTCCCTGGTGTCAGAGGGCTCCAGGTGGCCGTGCCAGATCTGTCAGCGCCAGGCACTGTGTGAACAGCACAGCAAATGATGCCATCGCAGGGTTCATCTCACGCTGCAGCAGGCGGGACCCTGGAACCATCTCTGCTCTCAGCACACACCAGCACGCACGGAGTTCTCCCAGGCTCTCTGCAGCGCCTGCTTATGGTAAATCTCATTATCATTCCTTGGGGATCACAGGGGCAGGAGCTAGTTCTCCAATAACTAGAAATATCTCTCTGGCTCACAGACCTTCACAATTATATTTAACTGCAAATGAGGAATCTGTACTCAAACACAAGCTGGTAAATTTTTTTGAAGCTTGTTTTCAGTGTCACCTCATGTTCAGCCAGCCCAGCTCTTCCACAGCTCTGTAACCCCATCCTTGCCTTACATAAACTTGAAGGCAGAAAATCAGAAGTGTGCTGCCCCATTCCTGCTGAAGGGACAGGACTGGGTAACTCACACTCAATTCCAACACTGCTACCTCCTCTGGCATCATCACTGGGTGAAGGTAGGCCTGCCCTCTTCTTCCTCATTGCACTGGGGGTCCCCCAACCACATGCCAGGAGCAGTCACTGCCTCCTTTGGAAGCCATGAGCTGGCTAAAAAGCCACAAAGACCAGGAGATCAGGGAGTGCTGTCAGAGGTCTCAGGCTGCAGAAAAGCCATGGCTCCAGGAGAAGAAGCCCCTCACCCAGGAGGGGTCCTTGCAGCACCCCAAATCCTGCATCAACCCACCTGCAGCATCCCCAGGGGCTGCTGGGCATCTGGGGGTGGTTCCCTCCTCTTGCTCCTTCTGAGTAAGCAGCCCCATGGCTGTGGTGCTGTGCAAACCCTGGGAACCCCCTGAGCGCAACACCGGGGACCACCCTGAGCCCCACAGAACAAATTCATGAAGAAAGTCCAGTCAATACCAACTTCTTTCCTGATAGCCCTGAACTGCTGGAGGCTTAAAAAGCCTCTCCCACTGCCAGTTGAAGTGTCCTGACTGACCCCACCTGGGGCTGGGATGGCCCAGAGGAGACCTGTATCCACAAGGGCTCAGTGTGGGAACGCTGGGCAGGGGCCTGGCTGTGGGGTCCTGGGGCAGCCCAGGGAGGAACAGGTACATGGCTGTACCAGACATGAGAGGTTGTGACAGGCAGAACAGCAGAAGATTCGGTGGCAGCTTTGCACTAAAATTAACTGATTTGAAAGCAGTTTCTGGTGCATTTCCACGGACGCCTGAGATGCGAGCGAGCGAAGTGCATGGGTGGGAGTGAAGAAGTGATGAGCTCCCCATCTCAGTGAGCTGCAGTCAGGGCCGTGTGGTAAGTGCAGGCAGCTGCTGGGCAGGAATGATGCCAGCACAGAGCTGCAGGTTGCTGCCAGCCCAGTGGGCAGGCAGAGGGGCTGCAAGGCTGGACCAGTCCTGCCCAGTGTCATGGTCTCCTTGCAGCGTGCCCTGCCTGTGGTCTGCTCCCTGCAACGTGCTGGCATTGATGTGGCTCTGTACCTCTTGGGAACAGTCTAAACTGGCCACTCTTGACATTGCAGCAACCTCTGTGCAGGAGGTGGCAGATGTGGTGGCCAGTGGAGGGGTGCTGGGAGCAAGAGCCCCTGCTTGTGAGAGGGCTCCTAGTCTGGGGTGCTCACCATTGGAACTCTCCTGCAGCTCTGCCAGGTAGCCTGGGAAAGAGCTCCCTCCAGCCACCTTCCCCTGCTCACAGTCCATGGGACTCTGGGGACAAGCACTCCTGTGAGAGAGGCTCCAGCTGTGCCCATATCAGTCGATGATGCAGCCCCTGTTGAAGGTCCTGCAGGTGCCTGTATCAGCTGGAGTGGGCACTGACTGCCCCGGGTGGAGTAGTGCCAGGGAGTCACAGCTTCACCACCCTGGCAGGGCTGGTGGTGCCGCAGCAGCACCACACGGGAGGCTGCCCTGGCTGTCCCTGCCCGTCGGGGCTCGGTGCAGCAGCATCACACGTGCAGGCGCGGGAGGAGCCGCGTGGCCTCGGGCGGGGGCTCTCTCTGCCAAAGGCACATTCCCTGGGAGCGCACATCCTTCAGATCAGAAGCACTCTCCAGCAGGAGCACTTTGAACACCCCGCCTGCTATTTTTAATGGGATTGAAAAGAGAACAAAATCATTTAAGAACTTGAGGAATCAAAGCAAGTGTCCCCACGTCACACCCAGCGCTTGCAGCTATATCCTGATTAATGACAAGAAAGAGAGGCGAAACAATATTTAATCACACCCTGTTTATATTGGAACCAAAAATCAAAGTGCTGCATTCCTCTTTCATGAGAAAAACGAGGTGGGCATTTCCCCTCTGGTGATTAAGTTTCCCGCTATAAGCACATCAATTTCCGTGCCTTGGCATGGGGTCCTCGATCACGCCACAAACAAGGGCTTCCTTAGCAGCAAAATATTGCAAACCCCCAGCCAGATCCATACACAAGACACCGACATCCATCTATCATTTTGTCTGGATTATCTCAATATACATCTCCCTGGGGAGCTGGAGATGAGGCGGTTGCAGCCAAACCACTGCTAACGATTGGCACGGCTGCAGGAGCTCTCGGTCGGGGACAGGGCTGGGCTCTGCCCACTGACCCCGTGTCCTCCGGGCACTGTCCTCTGGGGACTGACCCCAGGAACTGACCCCAGGCACTGTCCTGCAGGCATGCAGCCCCACATGGGCCCTGCTCCCCCGTGAGCATGGTGAGGACGGGTGGATCAGGGCATGGAGGCTCTTGGGGGCTGAACCCAGTGGGCTGGACACAGGACCGTGTGGAACCAGATCCCCACAGTGCTGGTGGGAGCACCGTAGTGTTGTTGGTGGCTGGACCCGCAGCAGGACCCAGGCCCCATGTCACTGTGGCCACACAAACCCCTGTGCTGAGAAGGGAGCAGAGCAGGACCCAGCCCTGGCAGTGGGCAGAGGATGACACAGATTCGTCAGGGCTGTTGTGGCTGCTCCCAGCCCAGAAAAGTGGGTCAGGGAGCACATCACCCCTACAATACCCACTCACTCTCTCCAATGATTCCCCCATGCCCCCATTGATTTGCTCTGGATTCCTTGATTAGTTAATTTCAGAGAAATGCGAGGTCTGTTAATTACCCCTGATTAATTAGGGTGAACTTTTAATTGTATCCCTAAGATGAGATGTGCTGTTCAATAGACTCCACAATTAGTGACCCAGCAATCGCTGTTAAACCAATTAGCCCAGTGCAACAAGTGGAAGAAGCCAAGGGCTGGCCAGTGGGTAGGGGTGCCCCAGTAGCCTCTCATAGTGCCCTGCCAGCCAGTGCCAGCTCAGGGGTTCCATGTCCCTGGGGAGCTCCTTCATAGGCTATGAGGCATCTGGTTAAAAACACTATCCAGCCTACATCCAGAGGTCAGCTTGCTGCCCAGCTCGCCCTTCCCCACAATGTTCTTCTGTCCTTCTGTCCTTCCATCCATCCAACCTTCTGTCCTTCTGTCCATCCATCCCTCTAGCAAAAGGCTCTGGCAGGCAGAAGAAAACCTTCTTCCCATTGACATGTTTCATCACCTGCTGCAGTCTAATATTGAGGTCAGGAAGCAGATGGCGACCAGCCTGGCTGTCCTGGCAAGCAGGGACGGGAGCAGCTGTTTCCCAGCCCTGCTTACCCACTCCATATATTGTGCTGGCAGCACCAGGCACTCGCCCTCCCACGCCCACTCTGCCCTCGGCTGCACCGAGCGGGTCGTGCCTCACTGCCGGCCACGCCACAGGGACACACGGACAGCACCGACATCTGGGCCATGTGCTGCCCCAGGAGCAAAACTCCTCAGGGAAACAGGAACAGTGCCCCCTCATCCCAGTACTGGATAGCCCTGCCATGGTGAGCCTTCCCACTTCAAACTCCCTCTGCGCTGGGAGGCTACACCTCAACACAGCTGGGGAAACACTCCAGCCTGCCCTAAGCAGCAGCTGGAGGTGGGAGGCTGCACTGTCCCCCAACCCCAGCTCTGCCAGGCTCAGCAGTGGCACAGCCATGGAGCACACAGACCCCAGCAGGGACCAAGTCCTGTCCTCTGGCTCTGCACACTCATCCCAATGCCTGCTGGTGAACAGTCCCCCCTGCGCCTGCCTGATGCCTGGAAACTCCTGTCCGAACCATCCAGACCCCAGAATGTCATTAGTAATTAATTTGGTTTCTAATCCTCTAATCCAGCTGCTCCTTGACTTGATAAGCAAAAAATCTGCTCTGGCCACATGGTTGCTGTACCATGCACTGTGTCCCCTCAGAGACACTGGCAAGGAGGGTGCTACCCTGGGCCTGAGGGCCAGACCCTGCATTGCCCTTCCCTGGGGCAGAGAACTCTGGGTCCTGCCCAGCTGTGTTGTGCCATGCTGTGCCATCCCTGCCTGTGCTATCCCAGGGGCTGTGGGCTCCACCCTCCAGTGTGGCCCTGGTTCTCCCCTGAAGCAGCACAGTGACACAGGGTCCCTGTGCCTGGCCTGGTCCTCTCCAGCCCCACCAGCACTGTGGGCATGGGGCCATGGTGCTCACAGGGACACCAACCATAAGCCGCCCAGCAGAGCAGTCAGCAGTGGGGCCATGGCACACAACAGGATGAGGGAATATCACAGATGAGAGACCAAATCCTTCATTAAATCCCACATTAATCTCTAAGAACAGCGATGTCAAAAATCTTAGCAGCAAAATTAAATTGTGTAGCTATATTTCAGCTGCACAAAATCAATATTAATTATGGTGGGACAGACTTTACTGAGACGGGGACTGACCCAGTATTTACCACTGCAGTCCAGCTCCAGCTCAAGTACTTGTTTATATAAAATAACTGCACGTGTTTTTGTTGCAAATGGCCTGAATTTGGTGGGTGTTGGGGCTGAATACAGATGTGCTGGGACAGTGAGCCCCTGCAGAGGAAATGCACAGGGAGGCACCAGGGAGGCTGTGTATGGCTCAGCAGGGAAGGGCAAAGGTGGTTGTGGTCCCTGGGGAGGCATCTGCAGGTGGGCTTTGTCCTGGCAGCAGTGTGTTCTGCTGGCATTGCCATCCCTGACTCCTCCTATCTCCCTTCAGCTTCCTGCTGGGGCTGTTTGCCCTCTGTGCCGAGCTCTGCTCCCTGGGGATTTTCTCTCAGACAGAATAAAGCTCATGTCAGAGGGTTAAACCATCTTGTGTTTAAATGTGTTTTCCTTTTAGTTACATTAAAACTGAGTCTCAGTGAGCCAGGAGAACTCGAATAGAATCTGTTGTTTGTCAGCCCCTAGGAAGGCCATTGCCTTCCTTCAGAAAGTCTGTTTTACCCTGTTTTTATCATTGTGCTTTGGTGAGCTCTAGTCAGAGACAAGCTGAAGTGTGGTCTGCAGCTGAGTCTACCCGTCTGCCCTGTCTGCCCTGCCTGTGGGCAGGCGAGATGGTTTAAGGGAAGGGATTGGTTTGGCAAGGCTCCCATCCAGTGTGTGATTTGGAAGTGGAGGGATATTGTTGAACTTACTCATGGAAACGTGACTCTTTGGTGCAGGAGAAGCTGCACAGGGAGGATACCCCTGGTCAGGCTACTGTAAAGAGGTGCCTGCCTTAAATCCAAACCCTGGACTCACAAGGACCAGGCTGCAGGCTGTGTGTCCTGGTGGTCACGGCTGCACAGCTGTCAGGGACACAGAGGGATGTACCTTCTGCTGGAGCAGGGCCAGGGTCACATCTGGCCAGGCTGGGTCACATCTGGCCAGGGCAGGACCCTGCTGCCTGGAGCGTGGGCAGCCTGTGTGGGAGCAGGAGTGTCAGGGGTGTTCCTGTGTGCCCTGACCCTGTAGCTCCGATCTGGGCTGCCCGATGCTGTGCTTGCTGGCACAGGGGCTGGCTGGTCAGGCATGGGACATCCCTGGTGCCTGCCACAGGCAGTTAGTGTCATCACATTTGAGATGATCCAGAACAGGGAGTTCAGGGGCAAAGGAATTAAAATGGGAGGGAGAGTTTTAATTAGAGAAAGAAGTCAGAGCCTGTAATCAGCCGAGTGAATGACTGCCCGCTGTGGGGAATTCTCCATATGTCAAATGGCATCAATCAAAATGCCACTTCTTATACAACGGCCTCTGTGCAGGGGGAGGGGCTGCTGTGCCCCCATACCCAGGGCAGTGCTGTGCCTCGGGCAAGGCATCCCCCCACTTTGGTCCCTGGGCTCTTGGGCACCCCACAGCACGGGGGAGTGGGGCCAGGGCCAGTCTACCCTGTGCCCTGGGCTCCTGCCCTGGCATTGGTGGCTGTTGTGGTGGGGATCTGGAGGTGCCCTCTCTCAGCCTTCAAACCCGAGCCCTGCTCCAGACATCGGAAAGGTACAATTTCTTTGGGGCCATAGTCAGCCCCTGAGCTTCCCTCCAGGCTCATTGGAGATACCATAACATCACTTGCTGCAATCCTTTGCAATGGTCAACAAGAAAAGAGGAACATGTGCCCCAGTGTGCTGGGCAGGACTGTGTGCTCAGCAGGAGACTGGTCTGTATGTCCCTTTGGTCCTGTGTCTACTCACAGCTGCAGAGACCCCTGGTTGCCCATGCCCACAGGCACCCAGCAGCCCTGGTGATGCCTGTCTGGGTCACAGGAGAGGGGCTGTGGGGTGGGAGCAGCAGGGCCCAGCTGAGCCCAGTCTGACAGTCAGAGCCCAGGGGCAGCACCAAGGCGTGGGAGAAGGGCCCTGACACTGGTGGGGACCACGGACTGGCTTTGGTCCTGCCCTTTCTGCTGTGTGCTTCCTGCTGCACCTCACACTCCAGTGGCAGACTCTGGTGACTCCCCATCTCTGCCAGGCTGTGCCCAGTGAACATCTGTGGGTGTTCCTCTAGAAATTTGTTTCATGCACCAATTGTTTAACACCGTGGAGGAGAAATGGTTCATGCTCTGCACTCCTCCAAGGTGAGAGTGGCTTTCCTGAACGTGGAACAGTTGGAGTGGCAAGAGGAGTGCTGCTGTGTTGGGGCCAAGCCATGTGGGAGGTGCAGATGCAGTGGGAGTGACGTGAGGCCAGGGCAGCCTCATGGGGAATTGTTTCTCCTGTGGCACAGGACATTCTGGACACTGAGATGCCACATTTCCCAGGATCTCTGCACTGTCCCCTCAGTGCTGCCCAAGTACATGGGCTCAAAGTGTCATGAGGTGCTGCCCCCTGGGGTCCCTGCCCTCTGGCCCCTGTGCAGAATGTCTCACTGTGCCAGCAGCTGAGCTCAACACTTTTGACTCTTTTTATTACTAAAAAATTATGCAACTGGGTCGCATTCCTGCTATTTTTTATGCATGAGCCAAGCAGCAAATTCCATTATTTAAAAAAAACTGTTTTAGCTAGTGATGCACTAGACCACGCAAGTAAATGCCCAAAATAATTCCAGCTGACACCTTTATGAAGGCAGAGTGAAGTTTAAAGTCTACACAAGCCTTTCATTTGCAATCTTCCCTCCCTCCTAACAGGTACCTGGAAGCTGTGCTGCTGTCTGGCTCCCAGATCCCCTTTGTTGGCTGTGCCTGTGCCCAGGGAGGGTGCAGCCCTCCAGCCTTGGTGCCTGCCACACACCCAGGACAGACTTTGGCCTGGAGACCCTGCTGTGAAGGCAAACAACATTTTCAAACACCTGCAAGCATCTGCAAAAAGTGCACAGGGGCAAGAGACAGAGTGGGAAGATCTTTAAGGGCAAAAAATCATGCAATGAGGTGGCGATAAGCTGAGCCCCCCAGGTGAGGGATCCTGGAGGAAGATTCTGGGGGGTTCCTGCATCCTGCTGGGTGCCCTCTTACCCCTGCAGACTACATGGGGGTCCCTCCCAGGCAGCTCCCAGCGAGAGCTGGGGACAGGGCAGGAAATGCAGACACTCCCTCCCCTCACTGCCCATTGCCTCTTCTCCTTATTGATGGGAGGTTTTTAGAATCACCTCTGCCCACAGCTGCTGGTCAAATTGTTTGTTCCTTGAAGGCTGGCTGGGCTGGGGGCTCACTCCAAGTGGCAGCGAGGCCACAGTTAATCACACCAACCTGATTATTTCCAGCTCAATCCCACCCTTTGGCCTGACCTTTCTACTTTAATGAACAGGACACTGAGGTTTTTTGTACCATAAAAAATTTTGGTTGACCCCAAAAGTGAAAGGTGACAAACAAACCGTAATATAAATAATCTGGTCTCTGGGGAAAGCAGTGAAGGTAACTTACCAATTAGCCCTTCTCTCACTGGTAAATCACCAGACTGTGGCACCTGACCCTGGCGTGGCCAACATTTCTATAACCCATTTGCCACTGTTCATGTATCAAATGGCTTCCAGTCACCCTAAATTTGGAGATTTTAATCTCCTATATTAAGTCAGTGTTTCTTAGTAATTCAGTGATTTTATTTTTATAGGCTTTGTAAATCAGAGTTATCCATGTCAGTGCCCGTGGTCAGCGGGAGAAGCGTTTGTCTGTGAAATTGGGTTGACACAGCCCATTGAGTGTGATGATAAGAGGTGATTTGCAGAGCTAGCTGGACAAGCCATTTACACCCAGAAGATTATCATATCACAATACAGAACTTTTGTTACTGCCAAAACAGTGGAAGCTGCAGCACAGGTAGTGCTGAGCCCCTGGGATGGGGACAGGACCCTTCAGGCACACAGCAAAGGTAAGGAGGAATAACACCTCTGACACAGCTGTGTGTAGACTCTGCTCCGACTGACCTGTGTCCCCAGGCCACTGGGAACATCCTCACCTGGGAGAAGAGGCACTTCCAGACACTGAACATGTGCTGTTTTTAAAAGCTATTGTGATATTTAATTGGTTTCAGGCTAAACATCAATTCTTGCAGAGAACTGGGTACCCCTGGGGAAACAACCCACAATTAATATGACTGCTAGCCCACTGTGGCATCAGCACCAGGTGATGGCACAGGTGGGCACACCGCATGGGCAGGATGGCATGTTGGCCTCTGCCTGGCTGCCCTGTGAGGAGCACCTGAGCTGCATGAGGACCTCCAGGAGAGCAGGGCTGGAAAAGGCCTGTCCCCATAGCATGGCTGTATCCTGGTCCCCCATGGTGGATGGAGGGTATAGGGGCACCCCAGATCAGTGGACACTGCGGTGCAAGGCAAGGGCAAGGAGGGGCACTGAGGCAGGGCTCCAGTGGCACCAACCCTTCCCAGCAGCACTGTGCTTCCTGGCAGCACGGCTCATAAATCTGGGGCTGAGCAGTGGCTGGAGAGGTGGCAGAGAGCAATGATTAACAGAGCTTATGGAGACATGGCAGGCACCCCGGCCAGCTCTGTTGGGAGCAGTCAGTGAGGGCTATTGTGGCTGAGATTTACACACAGGGCTGGTCATAACTGCCTCTTCTCGCAGATGTGTTCCACAGAGTGCTCTGGGATGTACTTCAGAGGGTTCCCCACGGATCAGAAGGGATGGGGCCAGGAGCTGGGAGCAGATCAGCTTGGGTTGGGAGGAGCAGCAGTGGAATGAGGGTCTGATTGGCTTTGGGGGACCCCAGCGGTGCAGGGCTGTGCAAGGCTGAGGTCCCTAAACAGTCAACACCAGGAATTGAACTGCCAAACCCTATGGGCAGCTGCAGCCAGGGACCAGGTGGGTATGGACCTGACAGATGGTTGCTGGCCCTGTGCAATGTATATAATGTATATAGCACATTTGATCTGTTGCACAAAGCTAGTTATTTAATAGTCCTTCACAAGATGTGGAATGAGGGTGGTGAGGGAGATTATGCCACCTTGTCTTGCAGATCAAGTTGTAAGAATTGTCTGAGGCTGCCACTCACCCCTGTGGAGATGCTTGCCATGCCCAGTGCAGCTGGAGAGATGCTGCGAGGCCATCCCTGTGGGGGTGCTCGGGATGCCTGGCACAGCTGGAGGTGCTCAGGATGCCCAGCACAGCTGGAGGGATGCTGCAGGGCCATCCCTGTGGAGGTGCTTGGGATGCCCAGCACAGTTGGAGGTTCTTGGGATGCCTGGCACAGCTGGAGGGATGCTGCAGAGCCATCCCTGTGGAGGATGCCTGGCACAGCTGGAGGCTCTTGCAGCTGCTGGTAAAACACACTGTGTGGTGTTTGGGAGCAGCAATTCCCTGGCAGAGCTGAATAATGTCATCAGCTGTTGAACACGTGTCAGATGACCTTTCCCTGCACTCTCAACAAAATCCCATTAATCAGAAGAGAAGAGCAGAGCTAAGAACTCTTTAACAAAATTGTTGTAATCTCTGGGTTTCTCATTCATCACGCAGCAGCTCAGCAGCCTCCACACTCCCTGGGAGGGTCAGAGGATGCCCCTGTCTCGGCTGCACAACACCTTCACCTCCTACTCTGTCTTTCAACTCTGCAGGCCTGGGGCTCCTTCCCTACCAGAGCTTTGCAGATTCCTGCTCTCTGAGCTCACAGGTTCACTCTCTTCCCTTTCGGGGTGAAGATCTTCCCTGATTGTTGGTCATCATAAACCAGGACAAAGTCAAATTCTCAGGAATCTTGTGGATGGGACAGATGGGAAGAAAGTGAGTTCAGAGGCCGTGGAAGGAATGTTTCAGTGGGGTAATGTGAATGTGATGGTGTCTCATAGAAAAGCTGGGACAAAATAGCCAAGAGAGCTGTAATGAAAGTTGGCATTTATATGTCAGATCATCACAAGTTTTTCCACTGAGAGTCGCTGACACTTCCCCTCAGAACACCTGTGTCTGCATGGGTGGTGGGAAGTGTTTGGCCAAGAGGGTCTCACTCATCTCCAGGGGAGTTGCACCCTGAGGGGAATGAGCCACCTCTTGCCTGCTCCTACCACAGGGCTTGGCAGCTCCTGCCCCTGGTTTCAGGTGTCTGAGCCCCCTGAGCAGTGCCCCAGGGATGGGGCTGTGCTTCAGCTGCCCAGGTCTAGTCTCATGAGTTGGTCATCATGGGCACTAAAACTCGTGGTGGGTACCTGACACCAGTGTCCCCAGCATCCTCTCTGCCCTCTGGCCAGGGCAGGTCACCTTTTCAGGCAGGTCTCCACCCTGGAGCAGCTGATTTTTTGGCTGGGACTGTCAGATCCCAGAGCTGCTAATTACCAGCTCCAGCCTGGCTCTGTGTTTTAATGCACACAACATCTCGAAGAATTAATTTTCAGCTGTATAGCAGCATTCAGGAATTTCCCCCTGGCATTTCTATTCAGGAAATCCCCAACTGCATGGCCTGCCCTTATTTAGTCAGTTAAACACTCCTCAGTTTTGCTCAACTGTTGTAACTCAAGCCCTCTCATGCTGCGGGTCCCCATGCAGGTCCCCATGGACACCAGGGGACGTGCCAGGCTTGTGGCAGGACTGAGCTGAGGGCTCAGGGAGCTGATGGGAGGGGCACCCCTTGCCCAGACCCCATCTTACAGGGTGGTCCCTGATGCCAGCTCTGTGGTAAAAGTAGCAGCAGTGATGTGGCTCTGCCCACCAGATTTACCAAGCCAAGCTGGCAGAAAAGTGGGAAGCAAAGGATGGGTAACTGACAGGACCAACTGAAACGAACATTGATGACTCAAATCCAGCAATTTCAAAAGGCATCCATCACAGCAGAGCAGTCTGACCTCTGGCCCCAGCCAAGGCCACTTATTCATGAGCCATCACCAGGTATAAGCACAGCCCGTTAATAACGCACCTATTGATTGGCTCCTGTGGAGCCCCAGCTGGGCTTGGATCAATGGTCCTGCTACGTACACGTACCACAAAACTTCCAAGAAATACCACTCCTGCACTTTAGCACAGCACTGGGCTGTCACCTCGGCAATTTATTAACCAACAAGACTCTCCCATCGCACCCACTTCCAGCCTGGTTCTTCCTGCCCCAGCAGAGACCCCTTGTCCCTGCTGCTCCCGAGCATGGCCTTGTCCCCATTCAGGGGATGGGAGCCCAGTGGCCACTGACAGGGAACCTGCGGTCATGCAGGGGAGCAGGATTGGGGCACAGGGATGTGCCAGAGGGTGCGGAGTGTGCAACACCCTTAAACATGAATTCACACTGCAGCACCAGGAGCACAGATGAGATTAGCTCCATGGACCACATTGCTCAACAGTTTATTTCAGGGCTGTTAAACACTGTTTTACATATTTATTAAATTGAAGACAGTTTCTCCCTGCAATTACTCTGTCTGACAAGCTGCTGCCGGTGGCTGGCAGCAACGTCTGACTCACAGCATTTGGGTTTTGGGTATTACCCTGCAATGATGCTGCTCTGGCCACTCAGCAGCAGCCAGGAGCACTTAGAGGCAATGGCTGAGGGGATGATTTAGAAGAAAACCATCACGATGCTCCTGGCCCCAGGGCTCTGCACTCCACACACCCAACATGGCACCTCTGATGGATGAGTCCCGCACTTCACTCCAATCTGTTCGGAGTTCGGCAATGGCAATCATTTTTTTTCAAGCCTTGTCATATATAAAAGCAATTGAGTCAGCAGGCACCAGTTGTCTGGCACAAGAAGAGATTATATTTTTACAAGGTTTTGCAGAAGGTCTTTGAAAGTTTGTTCTTTCTTTAAAAAATAAATACAGATTTGACAACGTCTCTCTGAAAAAAAAGGAAAAAATTAAACTTGCAAATGGAAACATTATGTCTGCAAGAGATGTGCTTAAAGAGGGTTTTTATGGCTGATAGGAAATGACAAGGATTTTGTGTACAAACTGTGTTTCAGGCCAATGCCTTTGGAAAACTGGGAATTTCCTTGATAGTTCTGGTTCTGGATTGTGAAAGCACTGCAGTTGCTGTGAACTTCCTCTCACTGAGGAGGGCAGCCATGCCCTGCCCCAATGGTGGATGCCAGGCTCTGTTGGGGTCACCACCAGGCAGCAGGAACAGACATGTTCAATCCAGCAGGGCTGGAGAGGCTGCAGAACTTGTGTCCCGTTTCATGGCAATGCCAGCACAGTGGGGACAGCCAGCCTGAGGCAGAGCTGGGGCTGGCATCCCGGCGGGTACTGTGATGCCCTAGATCCATAAGGAATCCCCTGAGCCCCTTGCAAGGGGACAGTTGGGATTGCCGCCAGGGATGGGAGTGAGAGCTGAGATGGAGAGCAGTGCTGCTTGGCTTGCACAGCACTCAACAGCACACACAGCACCCCACGGAATCCCACTCCTGCCCAGGGAAGGCTGGGTGAAGCTCTGCCATGCTAGTCTGGCTGGGCCCGCAGCTGTCAGCGCCCATTCATTCCCACTGCTCACTTGGTGGTTGTTGGAGCTGTAGGAAATGCCGACATGAATCTGCAGCTATGGATTTTTTTGACAGAAGCCAAGCCCTCGGGATTGCTGCTCATTCCATGCTTGAGCAGGAGATGCTCTAGTTATAGCAAATCTTTTCATAATGATCTTTCATTGTAGATGTAGAGTATTAATTATTAGAGGGTATTAAAAAAAGCATTAGCCCTCTGACCTCTGGGGATGTTACAGGCTTGTCAAGTATCTCCTGCAGATCTATTGGGGCCAGGAGCTGTTCATCAGGACAAGGGCAGGTGCTGGTGTCAAGGCAGAGCCTCCGTGATGGCAGTCACTCCTGCTGGCAGCCCCTTGCCCTGTGTGAAGCAGCAGGACTCCCCTGCTCCTGGTAGCCCCTCGGAGAGGGCTGTGCTCAGCACCCTTTGGGGTCACCCTATTCTGCCCCACCACAGCCAACATCGTGGGGGCAGAGACTGTCAAGCTGGGGGACCCTCTCAGTCCACCTGCCCTGGGGAGGAGGTGAGTGGCACCACGGGGCAGGGGCAGGGGCTGCTCTGGCCCTGGGCACACCTCGGTTCCATTGCCAGTAGCACAGTTGGGTGCTGCCAGAGCACTGCTGGCACCGCAGCACCACCGGCAGCCCAGCACATCTCCTGCCCATTCTGTGCCTGAAATGCATGTTAAAGATTTGTCTTCACCTTCATTAATGTCGGAATTTATTGCAGAAGAGAGAATTTCTTTATTTTACAAAACCTATAGATGGAACACAAGCAAATTGCTGGCTTTTACTAGCGTATAAACTGGGAAAAACCTTTGAGATATGTCTACATTACACTAAACTGCATCCATAATTCATACCTTAAGGAGAAATTTTTAGCTCCCTCCGATGTTTGTGAATCTATTATTGATGGGACTGTGTTAGGCAACAATAGGCTCCCTCATACTCACACGCCATTTACTGGCTGAGTCAGGCTGTGGCTCCTCCGCCCAGCAGCGCCAGCTCTCTGCTAGATTTTTGCAAGGATTTGGAAGGGATTTAGTTAAGAAGCTGAAGTGATGTGGACTGAGTGAGTTGGGAGAGTATTTCTAGATAGGTTTCCCCCTCCTGGGTTAATCAATAGATCGGGAATGTGTAAGACACTTAGAACAATCAGTTCCTATTCAGATTTCAGAGAGCAGCATTTGCTCAGCAAAACTCTTGTGTCTTCTGAACTGGGAATGTTGGATCTGTTACTGGCAGGGACTGCAGAGGAGGTGACTGCAGTGGAGTGGGCAGAACCACCAAGTCTTTCTCTGTGCATAACACAGTGGGCCTGGCAAGGGGTCACCACTAGATCTCACTGTATGCAGATCTTTTGGTCTGTTTCTCTAAACATTTGTGAGAATTTTTTTTTAAATTTAGCCAAAGCTAAAACTCGAAGAGATATTAAGGGGCACCATAAGGGGCAGCACTGGCCTCTGCAAGCCATGGTGGTGGTAGGGTGGGGGCACAGTGTCCCATGCAGTCCCATGGCCAGGTCAGAGCCATGTTTGGGGACACTGACATCCCTGCTCCAGTGCCTGGTTGGAACAGAATTTTGAGACAGAGTAGAAGAAGAAACAGCACAGCATGATTATAAACTAAGAGAATTGTCTGGCACATGCAGGTATTTACGGAGCATGGAGCAGTTAGCTTAAATCTAAGCTAAAGGCTGCTGTTAACAGAAGAATCTCATCCTTCCTGACCCATCAACGCAAAGCTGAATTAGATCCAGGAACCACAATGCAAATCTCTGTGCTGCAAATCTCACTGACGCTACGTTTTGTTCCAAAAAGAGATGCAAAGCCAAGTAAAAAACCACACAACAATCCTTACCTGACAGATTTCCTTTTGATTAGCTTTTAATTGTTCATTAAGATTTGGGTGGTTTATGCCTTTTCTGCATGGCAGAGGAGCAGCATCCCTGCAGGGCCGTGGTGATGGCTGGCCAAAAACTCTGCTCCAGTGAACTCCACTCCTCCCAGGAGCAGCACTCCCACTGCTGGCAGCAGCTGCCCACTGAGCCTGCCTTGGGCGCTGCTCTCCTGTTTGGGAGCTGCTCTTCATACCTCCTTCTCCCCACTGTATTTCTGTGTTGGTCAGGGATAGTTAGCAAGGATGGAAACAAATTACTGCTGTAAGAGCTGCACAACAAAATCTTTCTGAAAGAAAATACATCAGTGGTAACTCAGAGCCAAGGTGGTTATTGCAGAATTTCCCCAGCATTACCCAGATCCAAGAGGTTATGATTTGCCTCTGGTTGCTGGCTAAGGAGGAGCAGGATGCCCAGCACTGGGGGCTGGTACTGCTCTGTGCCTGGCAGAACCCTCTGCCTGTGCTCTCCCAGCTGCCCTGCCCAGGCGTGCCAGGCTGTCTGGGCTGTGCCACAGGTGCTGTGCTTAGGGTGCCAGCTGGGGAGGGCGGGACATGGACACTGCCCATTCAGCACTGGGTGTGCAGCTGTCTGCCCTTCGGTGCCACCACTGCCAGCAGTGCCCACCCTCGCCTCTGTGGGGAGGCGGATGCTTGATTCCTCCCTGCTCCTGGAATAAGCACCCAGATTAGCAGAGACTGAGCATGTCAGGGGCTTTGTGTGTTTGTTTATGAGAGGTTTGCATGAAGTTTTAGGATTTACAAAGTAGTCATATCATTTAATCCTCTTTAATGAGGTTTGGGGATTTATGGGCAAGACACTTTCATTTGCAGCCTGCACAATTAACCTCAGTTAACCTATAAAGGAAACTTCAGATGAGTTTGACTTCTTCAGTTATTAAAGTTGGTTTTGCAAAGTGGCAGAAACCATGGTGCCCTGCTCACTCTGCACAGAGGAGCCAGCACCATCCTGTGTGTCTGGAACAGCCCCAGCATGTATGTGCTTGCGTACACTCCTTCTCCAAGAGTTTATCCAGGGATTAAGTCTTTGCTCTCCCACCAAGACTGTCTCCTCTCCCCACACAGCGAGGCCTTCTCTCCTGGAGAACAGCAGCAGCAGAGGGCAGGGACAGCTCAGGAACATTAAGGATACAGGACACAGACAGCTGAGGTATATCAGGGATGCAGGGCATGGACAGGGCATGGACAGTGCACAGACAGCTGAGGAGCATCAAGAACACAAGGCACTGCTGAGGAACATCAGAAACACAGGGCATGGACAGCTGAAGAGCATCAAGGACCTGGGGCATAGCTGAGGAAGACACCAGGGTGGTGGGAGGAGAGCTTTGTCCTGGCCTCCAGCTTTGCTGTGGCACTGGCAGCCCTGGGGACCACTTGGAGCTCCTGAGTGCCCAGGCTTCCCTGTGCCCTGGCCATGGAGTTCCAGCTCTTTCATCTCCAGCCCCAGCAGTGCCCATGCTGGTGGCAGTGGTTTGAGCAGCACAGATAGTCTCTTGCCTGGCACCCAATGCTGTAGAAGGGCAAAGTAAACCCGCAGCACAGTACAGCATAGAGGGAGAGAATGCCTGGCATGAGAGGGAACACCCAGGCAGTGTCCCCAGCCAGCAGTGACATTGGGGCAGTGCTGCCAGTGTTTTAAATTTCCCATAATTCCATAATAAATCAGTATGGTAATTTCTCTCTGCAATAAAGCCCCTATTCCCGTTGTGAGCTCTCATAACCGACACCTCGATCTTTTCTGTGCTCTTTGCTCTTTATTACCTTTCAATGACTTAAGCCCCTGAACTGAATAACTTCATCAAGGTGTCAACCTAAACAGATTTTTCCCTATAATGGCCCAACTCTCACAGGTTCTTAATGAAAAATATTGATTCCGAAGGATTAGTTGCAGATTTATGTGGTGGATGCTGATCCCTCTGTCACCTGATACCTTATCAGTGGATGAAGGAACTGATCCTCCCCACATGGTTTTAAAAAAGCAATCACAGACTGTGTCAAGCTGAGCTTATTCCCAGAGAAATGCATATAATGCTGTGTCTGGATCAGATACAATGCTCAACAGAGAGCTAATAGCAGGCCTGAGGCACTGCCTGTGTGGCCAGGCCAGCCTGCAGCTCTGTCTGCTGGGACAGCAGAACTGCTGCTGGTCCCACTCCAGGGGGGCACGGCCCAGCCTTGGGCACAGCGGGGCCAGGGTCCAGCAGTGGCCTCCTTGGCTATCTCTGTGCCAGGTGGTCATTGGCTCCAAAGACCATCATGAGGGTTGGTCTACAAGCTGGCAGGTTGTAGTACACACCAGAGGTAAAAGTGCCGTGGAGTGGATTCAGTGCAACAAACCCTCGCTGTGCTGATGCCCCAAGAACACCTGGTGGGACCAGCCTGCTACCATGGTGCTCCCAGGCAGCAGCACCCACTGCCAGGGGCAGTGTCCAGCAGCAGCCAGGGCTGAGCAGGGCATTCCTGCTGGCAGCAGTTTGCCCTGGACCCTCCCAGGGCTCATGGGACGCTCTGAGCCTGCCCCAACGGTGGGTGCCAGAGCAGGGACTGGCCCCTGTTCCCCTGGGAGCTGCAGTCAGGTCTGCAGGGTTTGGGGGTGTGTGGTGGAGGAGACACCAGCAGCCACAGTGTTTAGTGGCAGCCACACATTCCAATTATTCATCTTATTTTCCTCCCTCCAGAAACTTGCAGCTGAAATTAATTCATAAATTACAGCCTGGAGTGAGGCATTATAAATAACAGCAGAAGGGCTTTGATTATTTACATTTTTATGGAATCTGAACTGATCAAATACACAGAAGTCACCAGGCACATGGGAGAATTATGTCGTGTTCAGACATGATTTAAGGCCGTGCAGGAGGGACCCTTCCAGAAGAAGCGATCAGGCAGGGCCGGTCACTCTGCACCAGATGAGTGATGTACAGACAGCACCAAACAAACCTCAGCCTTTGGAACTTCAGGAAGAGAAGAGAAAGGCAGGACTGCCTGTGGCATCAGGCCCGCAGACACCCCTGCATCTCCTGCCATTTGCTGGGTGTGGTAATAAATGTTTTGGCAACAGCCTTGTTCAAAATCTAATGAAATTATTAAGGATTCTGCGAGGAGCCTTGGAAATGGAGGCTGTCCTACAGCAGCCCCGCGTGGCTCTGGCAGCAGAGCTCTGCATTTGGGCTTGATTTAAAACCTCATTTGTTTTTCATTAGCTCAGAATTGCTGCAGTCGAAGGTTTGTTTTCACTACGTGCGTGAAAAGTGAACAAAAATTGGAATTTTGTTTCTTCCGTTTACCTCATGTATGAAGGCACCTGATTTCAGGATGAAAGGAGTTATTTACTTCCAATTACCTAAACACGACTAAGAGCAGGAATGTCCCTTCCATGCTATCAAATAACTTCCATATTACCCATCCCAACAGGCTGCTCCCCCTGCTGCAGCCTGAGCTCACCCCCATCAGCCCACTGCCTGCACCCAGCGCTGGGCACAGCACCCCCAGCCCGTGGCTCCCCTGCCCCAGAGCTCAGAGCCTCTTTGGATTGGGCTGCTCCTCTTCCCAGTTTGCAATTTACACAACAACAACACTCTCTTCTCATTTCCAATTATTTTACCATTCAGGGTAGACAAAACTATTCTACTGATTAAAACAGCAATAATTAAAATTAAGGCTTTGTGCTGCTTCTGCCTTTTAAACATTTTACAAACTCTCCCTAAACTCCCAATTTCAAAGATCCCATCAGGTCCTAATTTCATGGCTAATTTGTAGAGCTGCTGTGGGCATTGAATGGGAAAGGCCCATCAGCCCCTCGTCTGGGCATTTCTACCTCTCATATCCTATCATTTTTGCATTATCATTCTGCAAACTCTGGGTGTTTGTCCATACATAGGGTGGGAAGAGGGGTTTGAGGGTCCTGCTCACCCTTGTTCCACCTGCTCCCAGGCAGCTGAGCCCCCTGCCCCTTCTGCCCTGTGGTCACAGCCCTGCCTGTCCCCTGCCAGGTGTCTCCCATGCCCCCTCTGCCTCCCCACCTGTGGCCAAGCCCATCCCTGCCTGGCAGGTACTTGGAGCTGCTGTTAATTCCCAATCAGCTGCAACTTGGCTGAGCTGTGACCACAGAAGGTTCTTTTCCTGCTGCTTCCCTAAGGCCATAAGGTAGCTTTATTCTGATTTTCCCCCCCAGTCTGGCCTTGCTCACTACTTTCTCCCTGGAAAGCTGGGCGCCCCTGGGCCTGGACATGCTCTTGGCTTCTGATGGGAAGTGAGGAGTGGAAAAGCAGTATGTATTTTGCATGCAGGAATAAAGGAGAATGGATTTTAATTCCTTCTAATTGAGTTTCCAGAACTCAGCAACTTTCCAATCAACACCAATTAACACAGTATACTTGACATTCCATAGCATTCCATTAAATCCCTAAAAATAAGATGTGTAAAGCTCTCCTCCAAGCTTCACAGAGATGATCCTGTCAGATGCTGCACCTCAAAGGTAATTAAATAAACCCTTGCACCAGGCAGTGTTGGAGCCTGTTGCAGGGAGACACACCTGCCCGGTGGAGAGGTGTGCAGGTGCCACAGGTACCAAACTGGGCCAGTGGCTCAACACAGGGCCGGGGCTGCTGGCTGATCCCGGGCATGACGTGAGCTACCTGTGTGGGAGCCCATGCACGGATGCACATCCCCTCCAGCTCCTCATTTATTCTGTGACATGGCTTGAACCCTTTCTGTTCTTGTGCCATGAGCTAATTACGCCAGACCAACAAACAAGACATGGCTTTGGAAGCAAACATCTTGTTGGAAGCCAGCTGAATAACTCCTAAAAATTGATATTTTTCTGCTTGTTGCCATCATGGATCACAGCCCTTATAATTTGCTACCTGCAGCTCTCCACTGGATGTGCATTTCTTGTCCCTAACCTGCATCTAAGACAGAATCCAGCTGTGAAAAATCTTATTTCACTTTATTTAGTGTCATGGAAACCTTTGCCTAGACAACAGAGGCACAATGCCAGCCAGCACAAGGAGCTCAGCTCCAGAGCAGACTCGAGCTGAGGGGACAGTACGGTGAGTCACTGCCTGCGGCCCCCGCATTGCCCTCGGCACCTCACTCGACCTCCAGCCATGGTATGAGCCCTGCTCAGTCCCAGCCATGGTATGAGCCCCGCTCAGCCCCAGCCATGGCACGAGCCCTGCTCAGCACCCAATCATGGCACGAGCCCTGCTCAGCACCCAATCATGGCACATGCCCTGTTCAGCCCCAGCCATGGCACGAGCCCCGCTCAGCCCCAGCCATGGCATGAGCCCTGCTCAGCCCCAGCCATGGCACAAGCCCCGCTCAGCCCCAGCCATGGCACGAGCCCCGCTCAGCCCCAGCCATGGCATGGCCCCACCAGTGAGCCAGCCCTGTGGCTGTGCTTGGGGGGCTGCTGATCAAGACCAGGGTGCCTCCAGCCATAGGCATCCATCCCCTTGGGTACCAAGCTGTCACCTGAGGGCTCTTGAAGCGCTGCACCACCCTTGCTGCCAGGTCTTCCCCCACATCACCCTCCTTCATCTCCATCTGGGTCTCTCCCCAGGTCTCCTCCTGGCTTCAGCAGGTGGGGTTCAGGTTTGTGGGGTCTTGGCCCCCCAAGGTGGGTTCCATCAGTGAGCCCGCTAGAGCCCAGGCTGTAAGGGGAGGGAAAGAGAAGCCTATAAATAATAGGGAAGGGAGGCAGCCAAGGGTTCTGGGAAAGGTCTGGTGAAGCATCCATAACAAATAAATCATAAAAACCTAATGAACTAATACACAGCCTCCCCTCCACTGCTGACCTCCAGCTCTCAGCCATGGCAAAGTGCCAGGAGACCAAAATAGCAAAACCCGCCAATTAAATATTAAACCTCACAAATGTAACACAGAGCAGCAGAGGAGAGGGGGCCCATGTTATCTCCAAAGGCCCTATGGGAGCAGGTTCTCACTTTCTGTAAGCAAGAAGAACAACTTGTATTGAAGACTAAAGACTTTCCAAGCCCATTTCTGCTGAAAACATTCGATGCTGGTGACAGGGGTGTGAGGGAAGCCCACCCACCACTGGGGCTTTTGGCGCACTTACTTCTGACATATTTCGACTCTGCAGTTCCTCTGTGCCTGAATTTGCTCCTCACTGGGCTCTGCCTGCCTGACAGCGCTCCAGAGCCGTGGCAGGAGCATTCCTAGTGGTCCGAGTCAGGGTCTGGAGCTGTGACTGGGGCTGGGGTCTGCCCGTTGCCTCCTCTCCAGCTTCCAGGAATGCCAGCAAGGCCAGACGGGGTGAAGGAGGTTACACTTGCAATGCAAACCACAGGCAGATCAGTCTTGCACAGCCTTTAAAGTGTTACCACTCCTCAGGAATAGGCAAAGGTCAAAATCATTAATGTTTGAGTTCTGAATTAAATCCCCTGCAATTAGCCCTGGGAAGCCAACTGGAGATGCTGATGAGATAACAGAGCAGGTATCTCTTTAATTGATAATTACAAGGTGTAAAGACATGTGCACTTGCTTTGAGAAGCATAATTGTTTCTCATCTGAAGAGATTGCTTTATTGTAATGGTCTGCAATTATTTTTATTTTAGACAGACTGGTGCCAACATCTGTAGCCTCAACCCAGCCCATTTTTCAGGAAATTGCTGCAATTTGCCAGTTTCTCCTCTATGAGAGAATATTTGTGTTGTTAAAAGGGACAGAACCAGGGCTGTTATCTAAACTTCACAAGGAATTCTATGATTCTCTAAAATAACACACCACAAGCACCTCTAGGGGCATTTTTATCTTGCTCCAGTTCTGCCTAAGCTTCAGGTATGCCCAGGATATTTGCTGCTCCCATGTTTGCTGATGCGAGTGGAGAGCCAGGAGGGTGGAGGGAGCAGGACTGGAGCCAGGGAGGGGGCAGAGGCAGTGTTGGGTCCTGCCTTGCAGATGGGCAGTGCAGTTCCAGCTGGCAGCAGCAGGGGGACAGCCCCATGTAGGCCCCTGGGCAGCTCCCTGAAGAGCAGCTGAAATCCTGTTAAACTGGAAAATGGCAATTTGCCCAAAGTGGACACGCTTCATCAGCACTAAGAGGAGCCAGGTGTAACTTCATAACCTTTTACACTGCCTGATGACAGCACATACATCTGTGTTCACTACTGCAGGTACACCAGGCATGGGGACAGAACGAGGCAAGGAGGCTGGAACTCATGGCCAGTCGCTCTTGACCCCCCTGAGCACCAGGGACTGCCAGACTGTGCTGCCAGCTGCGGGAGGGGAGTCACGGGGTGGGGGCTGCTCTGTCCCCCAGCCCAGGCCAAGGCTGGCAGAGGGGCTCCCCTCCACCCGGGTGCCTCCTGCATTGCTGAGCCAACCTTGTAGGCAGCAGGACAGCACAGGGCAGCTGCGAGGACAGGCTCACATGCTGCACACACCACAGCCCCCTGTGCAGCTCCCAGAAATGCCAGCACACAGCCGGGCTTTGCCAGAGTTGTGGTGCGTGCAGAGCTGCCCCGTCTGTTTGCAATGCACAGCAGTCAGGTTTCATTTAAATATTTGCTCTGCTTATGCCAAATGGTTGTTCAAAAATCTTCAGAGACATTAATATTTATGCATGAGTTTTGAATAAATCTGTTATGATCGAAAGGTCTTGCATAATTGTGGCTCATTGCTGCTGTCCAGGACCCTTCAGAGCCCACACAAAGTGGCAGGATGGAGCAGTGCCATGGCCAGCAGGAGCACTGACCTTTGTGAGAGTATGTGCAGGGCTGTCCTCATGTCCTGGTGTCTGTCCTCCTGTCCACCTGTCCTGCTGTCCCCCTGCATCTCTGAAAGCTCTGTCACTGCACCCTGGGCTCTCCATGCCAGTGCACTGCCCACAGCGCTGCCGGTCTGTGCTGCCCTGTCCCTGTCCCTGTCCCTGTCCCTGTCCCTGTCCCTGTCCCTGTCCCTGTCCCTGTCCCTGTCCCTGCCCTGTGGGGTGACACACCGTCCTTGTGCAGCAGCAGCAGCCCTTGGGCTGGCCAGACTCAGTGTTGGATGGTCTCGGCTCTACAGACTTCATGTGGTGGATGGGAGTCCGTTGCCTATACCTTGGCCAGCAGAAGAGCCACGTGGCAGGTGCTGCTGGAGCAGCCGCACACCTTGTCGCCCTGTCCCACTGTCCTCTCTTCCACGTGGGAACCCTGCAGCTCTGGGGCTCCAGCACCCTGGCCAGGGTGATGCTCAGGGGCTGTGGAGGGGCCATGGCAGGGAGCAGGAGGGTCCTCCAACGCATCGCTGCAGCTCTGAAATCACCGAGACTCCTCTCCTGGCAGTGCCTTGGCCCCGCGCTCTTTAGCCCAGGGTAGGCCCTGATTAAAGAGTGATTCATGTCCTGCACAGAGCTCCTTCCAGGAATCTATCTCCTGAACAAGTTCCCCTGGGCAGAGGCAGGTGAGCCAGGGTGGCCTGCAGGGCCCCCCAGGCAGTGCCACCCGGGGGCTGCCATCACCCCTGTGGGGGCTGCCACTGCTGCCAGGGATTTGTCACCCCTGTGCTGCCGACACAAACACACTGCAGGGAAGCAGTGCCACTGTAATTATTCTGCAAATATAATTAGGTACAGATGTAGTGAATAAGTAATACTAAAATATATTTATTTCCCACTATTCTGACTCTTGCAGTCCATTAAAATATGTTATTATGATCATTTGTCATGAAAATGACAACATTTATTAATGCATTAAACTAAATTCCTTGTAAATTAGTAATTGGCTAAACAATGCCGTTCAGATCACTGTGCTGGGGCCTTTAGCAAAAGAGAGAAATGCAAGTGGAAAACCGTCTGTTTTGGTGGGTCCTCCCTCTCTCCTCAGGGACAGCTCGGGGTGGCCAGTGAGAGAGCATGGCCAGCAAGGCCAGGGTCACCTGGTCCCCACAGAGAGCCCATCCCACTGCTGGACATGTGCCCTGGCCCAGCGATGGTGTCCTGGCACAGGGAGGAGGTCGGAGTGCTCTTCAACTCCCTGACTGCAGGTTGGAGCGTGGCCGGGGTCGGGCTCTGCTCCCAGGCAGACGAGTGGGAACAGCCTCAGGCTGTGCCAGGGGAGGCTCAGGCTGGACAGCAGGAGGAGTGTCCTCATGGAAGGGTGGTCAGGCATTGGAAGGGGCTGCCCAAGGAAGGGGTGGAGGTGTCCCCACCCCTGCAGGTGTCCAGGCCGTGACTGGATGTGGCACTCGGTGCTCTGGGCTGCGGGACAAGGTGGTGACACGTCAAAAGTTGAACTCGATAGTCTTGGAGGTCTTTTCCAACCTAAATGATTCTGGGAGTTCTGTGATTCAGATTGCGCTGGGGCATCTGTGTCTGAACCTTCGAGGCCGTGTTTTAAAACTCTCTCCAAGCACATTGCAGCTCTGGGGAAGCCGAAGCCAGAGCTGGTTGGGGTCTGGCAGCAGCTGCCACTGCTCCTCTGGATCATCCACTTCTCCCTTACGCACCAGGGACAAACCCCTCCAGCTCCCCCAACCCCTGCTCTCTACCTTGCTTATTATACAGAAAACAACAGTGATGCAGCAGTCACCTTGAACTGTAAAGCACCCTCACCCCTCCAGAAGCGCCTCTGCTCGTGTGACCCTCCCCGCCATCACCGCCCGCCCTGTGCCCCCTCAGGCCGCCATTTTGTGCCCCGGGGCGGCCCCGCTGCGGGCCCGTCCCGGCTCTGCGGCCCCACAGCGGCCTCTGGCGGGCACGGGGCGCGGCGGCGGCGGGAGCGCCGCGGGGAGAGCGGGGATAACGGCGGGGATAGCGGGAACAACAGCGGGGATAGCGGGAACAACAGCGGGGATAACGGGAGTAGCAGCGGGGATAGCGGTGAGGTGTCTGCCGGTGCGTGTTCGCGATCAGCCTTCCGGGCCCGCCGCCTCCCCTCGCCCGGGCCCTCCCCTCGCCCGGGCCCTCCCCTCGCTCGGTCCCTCCCCTCGCTCGGTCCCTCCCCTCGATCGGGCCCTCCCCTGGCCCGGTCCCTCCCCTGGCTCGAGCCCTCCCCTCGCCCGGGCCCTCCCCTCGCCCGGGCCCTCCCCTCGCCCGGGCCCTCCCCTCGCCCGGGCCCTCCCCTCGCCCGGGCCCTCCCCTCGCCGCCCTCCCCTCGTTCCCTTCCCTCGCTCCCTCAGCAGAGGGTGCCGTCGGCTCGCACAACGCGGAGCTGTGAGTACTCCAGGCGAGGACGCACCTAACCACCTTTTTCATGACGGAGTTTTCCCAACTATCCCATGTAAACCTCCTCTGGCGCAACCGGAGACTCTTTCCTCTTGTCCTATTGCGTGTTGCCCATTGCCACCCATTGATGCCCATTGCTCCCATTGCCGCCCAGGCTGCCTCTGTGTGGAAGACCCATGTGTGGGCACAAACCAGCCCGGTCAGGCTGAGGAGGAGATGTGTCCAGCCAGCCCTCCCCATTGCCTGGTTGTGTCCAGGTGGCTGGAGGAGTCGAAGGCAGGAGATGAGTGGGTAGCACGGGGCTTCCTTGGCAGGTCAGAGTGCCTGCCCTGAGACCGTGGGGAGCCAGACCTGTGTGCTGGCTCAGAGAGCCACGGCTCAGAGCACGGTGGGGAGCAGAGTGGAGGATCAGCAGCCACCTGCCCTGCATGGTAGATGTCAGACTCCAAAAGCAGCACCTGCCACTTCATTCCACTCTGGTAAGCCCCTATAAGTGTGACTGACAGCCTGGCCCTGGGTGGCTGCTGCTCTCTGCTGTTCCATCATATTTTTGCTGTGCTGGCAGCACAGAGCCGAGCAAAGGACGAGTGTAATTGTGTAGAGACACTCACTCAAGCTCCTGAAGTGATGCTGAGGGAATTGCAGCAAGGAAAGCAACAGCTTTGTAGGGAAATCCGGAGCAACAGCTGCAACAAAGCCATCACGGCACAGCTTTCCAAACACTTAATGCAGTCTGGCACCAGGCTTGGGCACCTGGCCCTGCTGATGGGCTCCTGCCCACTTCATGTGGTACCTGACGAGCTGACCTCCTGGCCTGTCCCTTTCCCTACACGAGCACAAGGTGACCTGGCCCTTCCATGGATTCACTGTCCCTCCCTGTAACAGCCAGGGTTGTGTCTTACCCCAGGTACCTGTGAAACCAGCTCCTTCTGCCACAGTGCATCCATACTGTCCCCTGCCCGGGGGACAAGGGCCTTGGAAATGTTCCCATTCATCCCCAAATTGCCAGAGAAGGTCCCGGTGCCAGCAGCTGGCACAGAGTGGAGCTGCTGGAATGGCAATGTATCCCAGGGGCAGTGGGCTGCACTTGTGCATTTAAAGATGCTGAATGTGGGTAGAACTACCACTGATTCCTGATTAAATGGGTACATTTGTCTGGTGTCCCATGGACAGTCACTTAATGGACAGACTGTAATGGATGTGCTGCCCTGATTGAGTGTCTTGGGAACTTTTCTGTCTCAGTAAAGACAGACAGAGCAGCACCTGGTAACTCTTTGCATGCCAAGACTTGTGGGACAAGAGGAAACAGATGGTGCTTCACATTCACAAAAGACGAGAGCAGAGAAGTCTCTTTTGACACTTCGAGTGTGATCTAGGCAAGTTCTGTATCTTCATATAAAATCTTTCCTTGAATATGCTCATGTTCTGGCAAAAAACTTTAAAAACTCAAGACTTGGCTGTCATTATTGGTGTATCAGCCCTTGCCTTCCTGGAACTGAGCTGCAACTGGCAAGAAAGTGCAGCCGATGTCTTCGCAGCCCCCTCCAAGTACTCCTGTTGCCTCCCCAAAGGCATCCCAACCCAGGGCTCCCAGGTAACAGTGTCCAAAGGCTCACACAGCCCCAGCTTTCCCTGGGCCTGGGCAGGCTCCGGGTGTGCATCCCCAGCAGCTGTTTTCCAGCAGCACTGGGGTGGAGGTGGCTGGGCTGGTGGCCATGTGCCACTTGTTGCTAGCAGGTGCCATTACAGCATGACTCCCTGGCCATGCAGGGCTTGGTGGCTTCTGCAATGTCAAGGGAAACTTTGGCATTTTGTGGCTGTTTTTTTTTCTCAGCAGCAACCTGCAGCCCCAGGATGAGATCAGGAGCCTGTGGGAATTGTCAAGTCCTCCCTTTGCAATAAATCGACATCTAATTGCATGTGTAACTTATCAACTTAATGCAATTCTTATACAAAAAGCACTAATTCAATTCCTCTAGAGAGGTGCATCTGATTGGATCAATTAATCTGTTTGCAGTGGAGATTTCCCTAACTTGAACTTCTTCAGTGCAAATTCCTTTTTGAACCCCAAGTATTCTGTGTGGGGGAAGAAAAGGGAGAAGGGCAAAGGTGTCACTGAGGTGGAGAAAAGGCCCTGGTGCTGCAGCTGCTCCAGCCAGGATGGGGAAGGAGTTTTGGAAAGCAGGGTGCTGCTCAGGGGTGCTGTGAGTCCTGCAGCCAGGCACCAACCCCGAGTCTCATGTGTCCAAACCCCACATTGCCAACACACCATGCTGGACATCAACAGTGCTGGCCCCCCTCCGGTGCAGCACATCTGACAGAGAGCTCTGCAGTGCCTTATGGTGCTTTACTGAGTTTCTATGCTTTTTATACATATCCTGAAGAGTAAATTTGCCACATCAAGCTAGTCAAACTCCAAGAAGAGCCCTCTGTGCACTAGAACAGGATGAAATTAAAACAATGATGATGTTCTAACTGGGCACACAAATTTGTAGCCATTATCTTCATAGCTTCTGAGATAAAAGCTTTGGAAAATTAGTAGATATTTGCTTAGTTGCACCAAGATTGTTGTATTGGTCAATGGTGTGTTGGTGAGGAGCTGGAGGAGTGGGAGGGGTAACAGGACACCCTCCAGGACTGACCCAGGCAGAGCTGGGACAGACAGCTGTGCTCTGCAGCTGGCCCAGGACACAGCCAGCTGCGGGCCCAGAGCTGGGAACATGGCACTGAACACCATCCCCAGGGCTGCTCCCACTCTCTGACAGGGACTAAAAAGTATCATTAACATTTGTATTCAGATGTGCTCTCCCTGCCCCTTCTCGCATACAGCAAAAGAGGTGATTTAAAATTTATCAGCAAGTGTCAAGATAACCTGTGCAATTCAGCATCAAAGTGCAAAGAGCGGTGCGAGATGACAGCTGCAGCATCCATGGAGTCACATGTTTTATCCCAGTAAGTACATGAAAATTGCAATGTGCTTTTCTGCTATTCAAGCTGAAGGGCTCCTTTAGCACCGACCAGCTCCTGATATCAAAGTGAATGATTTCTTTCATTATTCCTGGTTATGAAGCCTATTTTCTTGTTATTTGTCATTTGTGAAGCAATTTGGTTTAAAGATGGCTCGAAGCTTTTGTACTGAGCTATCAGGGAGAAAGTAGGGAAGGAATAACTAAGGGGAAGATTGGGATTCTTTGTCTGTTCCTGCATAACCAAATGCAGAATGCCACGTGCAGGGCAGGACCCACTCCTGGCAGCAGGATTGCATGAGCTCTGTGAGGCTCAGGCAATTTCCAGGCCAGTGGAGGTGCAGGAGAGCGGCTCAGCTTGGTGATTTCAGCTCCTTGAGAACTAACAGCTCCTCTGGGACACGCACGGAATTTAAGTGGCTTTGGAGCCAGCAACTTTCTGCAACTCACAAATTTGGACTTAAGAGCCAATCAATTGTGCAGTTGTTTTCACAGCACCAGAAATGGAGTATGGATCTGCTGGAGGAATTTTAGAGGGACTTTTTATCCTCCAATCTGCAGTTGGGCTGCGATTCCTCATGCTGAAAAGCCAGTCATAAGAGTGTCCTGAAAACCAGTCCCTGGGCCACTGCAGGGCTGATACATCTCTCACCAAGGAGCAGTACTGTGGCAGCAGCTAGGAGAGAAACAAGAGACAGAATCAATTCTCCAGCAAGTGTTTTTTGATTTTGTCATAAACCCCTAATATTCTATATTTAAAAACGTAACTGCTCAGCCTGGAGATGAAAAGCTGTGTCATTCAAATGCCATAGAGGGCAGCTGCAGGCAGTGAACGCCTGCTGATTCCCACCCAGGGAGATGGGCATGTGGCCATCTCTGCTGCTGGGCTGAGCCAGCCCCAGCCCCCTCACGTCCTGACCCACTGATGCTGCTGCCCATCCCCTCCACGCGGGTCCACATCCCCTGGTGCTCCCGCAGCCAGAGCTGGTGGGACTTGCTGTCCCCATGCTGCAGAATGGTGCAGAGCTGCTCCCGTGTAGCACATCCCTCCCTGCAGGGGCTTTGGGGCCACCAGGCCTCTCAGCTGGTCAGTGCACAGGGCTAGACCCCTGCACTGCGGGGCTCAGAGGTGTCCCGCTGAGGACTGGGGGGAGTGGGACCACAGGAACACAGGGACAGCATGCAGGGAGCCTGGGCAGCCTCTGTGGGTGTGCCCTGGGTGTCCCCAGTACCCGGTGCTGGTGCTGTGGCCACTGGAGATGCTGCTCACCCTGAAGAGCTAATGGCACTCTGCCCTCTGGATGAGCAGCTTTGCTCTGAGTACAGAAGTAGGAATCCCAGTGCTTCCCAGGGATATTTTTATTGGCCACTTGCAGAGAGATGGCATTGCAAGTCCAAAATAGCTACTGATGTAAAAGCAAATACAGGGAATGTGCTTGCAGAGGCCCCTCCTGGAGGAGACGGATTCCATCTGCTCCAGCACCAAGCACATTTCAAATGGGTTTTAGCCCAGTTTTGGGGATTTGGTTGTCTCTCTGCTCTCTGTATTTAAAGACTGAAGTGAGACAGGGTGACGTGAGTGGGTTTTAGCATGCGGGCAGTATCCCCCCTCTTGCCAGCAGAGCCTGTCGCAGGGCAGCTTGAAAGAGCCCCAGCTGTATCCACAGCAGGTCCATCTGGGCAGGCAGGCAAGCAAGACCTTAGGTAAGACCTACATGTTCTTAATTTAACCAAGATTTATGTTTTTTAAGGATTTTTTTTAAAATAGAAGACTTCTTTTCAGCACTGAACACCTGCCCCTGGAATGCTGTTTCCAACCAGAACAGCTCTGGGGTTTCTCTCATGGTGGAGTCAGGCTCCCAGGACAGTGCCCAGGCTGTTGCTCCCCTATGCTGACTCTGCATGGATGGGGACATGGAGAAGCTGGGGGGGCCCAGAGCAGCTGGACCAGGGCCTGGGACCAGCCCCTACCTCTCCTCCTCCCTGTCTGCACCAAAGGCACAGCCTGAGAGGTTCCTCTGCTCCCTGTCCCTTGTCTCCCTCCTATGCTGCCATCCCACCTTCCTGCCCGATCACGTCTCTCCTGGTCCCCACCCAAAATGTTTGCTGACAGGAACACAAATATAATGATTCTCTTAGAAATGTGCTTTATCAAGTTTGCCTTTCTCTCAGCAAACCTGCAATTAGTTCCTGCTAATGAAGGAAGCTGGTGGAGGTGGGCTGGGATACCAGTAGCAGCCATGCTGGAGCACTGAGAATTAATTATAAAGGCAGCAGAAAGGTGAAAAACTGCAGTAAGCATGATGTGTCATCAAAGCAGTGCCAGCTCCTGTGCTGCCCTCCAGCCTTATGCATCCCAGCCCCCCCCAGCTCACTGGGACCCACCAGTGGGTGCTCAGGCCCCAGGCAAGGGGAGAGGTTACTCTTAGCCCAGCAAAGGGCTCTGCTTGCCAGTGGCTCCAGGCATGACAGCCTGGTTTCAGCACTGTCCCCTGCCTGCTGGTAGTAACCAGTGATAGCCCCCAGGAGCCCTCCCCTGCCTGGGGCTGCCAGTGGGACACCCAGGCTGGACAGACACACACGAGTAGTGGTTCTGTTCAAGTTCTTAAAGTTCCTACAGTCTGGAGGCAGAAAGACAGACACTTCTAAGACTGAAAATTAAAGATACTGCTTCCTGATCATTGTAAAATTGATTTCTAAAAAAGATACTTAATTAAATGAATCCATCCTTCTGATACTACTCAAAAGAGTTAAGTCCAGAAACGATGCAGAGATACTGAGGGATAATGTATTCATGGGGATGGTTATCTGCCTCATAAAGGCATTATGAAAGTAGCAAAAGTAATTGCATTATATTTATGTCGATTCTCTTATTTAACTCGGCTGCAAATGAAGTATTCTGTATTGAACTGCAACCCATTTTAATTTACAAAACCAGCCCTGCTTTGCTCAGTAGTGTGGCATCTAATGAAAAATGACTCAAAGGAGCAGATCTTTTCCATATGAATGCTTGTATAGACCTCAAGCAGGCACTCGATGGATGGAGCAGCTGCTGGATCTGAGGAGTTGTGAGCTGAGGGGACAGAGAGCTCGAGCTTGGTCTGAGACTTGGATGGGTGGAGGGCTCGTCTCTGCGGGTCCCCTCTCCTGGGGGTTCACCGTAGGAGTCCCTCCTGTCTTCTTGGCCCTCGGGAACCACTGCAGTGCTGCCTCCAGCCTTGCCTTGCCGGGATCGAACCTGGCTGCTGTTGTCTCTGCTGCCCTGGCCCGGAATGTCCATCGCGTGACAGGAACACCTCGGGCGCGACAGGGACACCTCGGGCGCGACAGAGACACCTCGGGCGCAGCGGAGCTGCGGAGCGGCAGGACGTGTCCTTTGCCGCAGGCAGGGAGGCAGCGGTGGCAGAATCCTTCTGTCCCCATGTCACTGCTGTGCACTAATCCAGCCTGATGTTTCTGCTCACAGAGGCATTCCTGAGTGTACTCAAACATGGTAATTTATTATTATTTATTTACATGCGACAGAATGTCTTCTGACCTTTCTGTCCCGCCGGGCTGACTCTGAAACTATGGCTCTAATAGCGTCTTGTGCATCTAAAGAAATGCCAAAAGCAGCGCTGTCCTGGCCCGACTCCCGGTGCCTCCCGGCTGCTGTGGCCGCGAGGGGCTGTGTTTGCTGCGGCTGAGAGGAGCAGCAGAGCGGGCAGCGCTGCTGGCGCTCTGTCCCGGTGGTCGGGGGGGCTCCGGGACAGGCAGCCTCGCCGATGGTCGGCTCCTGCTCTCCACCATCCTCTGAAGAGCTTTATCTCCTCTCTCCATCACCTGAGCCCAGGCTCAGCCACCTCCATCAGCAGGTCTCTGCATGTCCCATCAATCTCCCAGCCTAGTACTTTCCATAGTACCTGAGGGAGAGCAGAGGGCCCTGCCACTGTGTGGGCTCTCCTGTATTCTCTGCTGCACCTCCAGCCAGTGATGCCTCAGCACCGTGGCCATCAGCCAAGCCCTTCTCCTCGGTGGAGCCAGGAGATTTGTGCAAGTTCCCATCAGCTCTCTGCAGCCATTATGCCCTCTCATCTTCCTCTTGCTGCCTCTGCTGCTCTGCAGGTGCCTGAGGATGTGCTGCACTGCTCTGCACTTGTGTTGTGGGCAGGGCTGGGAGCCCTGAGGCTGGAGGGCATGTTATGGGGCCAAAGGCTCCTGTCTCTCCAGATCTGTCAGGTAAGGTTTGCTTGCATAACCCTGGGGGTCACTGCTTTCCCTCCAAGCTGGGTAAGCAGTGTTGGGTGCCCTCCCTAAAGCTTACACAACCCCAAGGCCAGGGCTGGCCCTGGCACACCCCACATGCACCCCACATGGGCCCAGAATGCTGCCTGGGCTCAGCTGTCTGGCAAAGGTGCCATGGCCCAACCTGCTCTAAGTCTCTCACCCATCCTCTGCTGCAGGCTCAGGAGTGCAGGTGCTTATGAAACACATCTGAAGGCCACTGCTGGTGGGCAGACACAGCGATACAGAGATTTTCATTGTCAGTGACAATATTAATGTTTCGTGATTTACAGTCTCCAGCAGGCTTGCTCTGCTGGCAGCACAGCAGCTGCTTCGGGCCCATTTGGGTGGTTTAAATCTGTCCTTGAGGGTGTAATAAAGTTATTGAGAGGGTGCAAACATTGATTAATTCATATTGGCTTGTTTGGCAGACATCCTTGTGTGGTTGTGTGGGAGCGAAGTTTTGGGAAGGGGACCATGAAACAGGAAACAGGGGACAGGGACTAACCGGGTACTCACCAGGCACCCCAGAGCCAACCCCACTGACCTATCCTGGAAATGCATCTGCAGTGTGCTGAGCCATGTCCCTGCCACGGGTGTTTGGTTCCTGGCTCTGAGCAGTAGCAGAGCCTAGCCAGGTCCTGTCCTGATGGCACCAACAGCTACTCAGTGCTGGGTCCTTGCGTGGGACCTGCCTGGCGCCATCGGTGCTCACTGAGCCCCAAGGCAGCCACATGTGCCTGCTGCAGCTGACACACACCTGATGGCCTGGAGCCTGGCCCACTTTCCTCATTCCAGCCATTCCGGGCAATTACAGACGTGCTGCTGGTGTGTGGGCTGAAGAGGCAGCGCTGGAGGGAAAGTTATGAACATGTTTCTTGCCAGCATGACTGATGGTGTGACTGATGCCCTACTCCCACTGCACAGCAATAAACAGCTGCATGCAGAGCTGGGGCTGCTGCTGGCAGGGCCGGGTGGTGTGGTGGGTCCTGAGGGCAGGAGGTGGGGGAGCAGCCAGCCCAGCTGCTGCAGGTCAGGCAGCAGAGAAATGCCTCCCTAATCCATCATTCACAGGCACAGGGTACCAGCACCATCTGGGTCCCAGCAGCCCATCGCCAGGTCCTGCAACAGCAAGGGCCGGCCAGGTGCCCGTGGGAGAGGGTGAGGGTCCCTGAGGTACCCTGCCCACCACTCCTGGCTGCTCAGGACCTCACAGAGCTGCAGCTCTGCCTTGCCCCAGCCGCAGCACGAGAGAACCAGCCTCATGCCAGCCCCCATGGTACCTGCCTGCTCCGATGGGCACAGCCCCCCAGGGTGCTGGGCACCTCCTAGGCCAGCAGGTCAGCTGCCCCCACTCTGCCCATGTTCTGGGCATGTGCTGTGGCAGTTCCTGCCCAGTGACACCCCAAGACATAATTGAATTCACACTCTCAGGTTTAAATCATCCTCCTGTCAAGATTGTGGAGTTTCAAATGATTCACAATTGCTTCAGTTATAAGAATTGAGGTATTTAGACAATTGTGCCCACCCTGCCTTTTGCCCTTCCCACGCCTGGTGTTCCCCACTGCCAAGCAAGGAACCCCTCTCTGCTCCATCACTTTGGTCAGAGGAAGGTCTCCCCCGGGGCTCAGCTCTCCCTCTGCCCCCTTCCTTGCCAGGGCACACTGTGTGTGACCCCTCACAAGGTCCCTCATGGGTGCAGTGTAGGGTGGTGCTGGGAACCCGACTGGTGGGTACAGAGCACTCCCCTTCCCTTCTCTAATGAGCAGCATTCACTAAAGGCAGCATCCATCCTGGAAGTGCCCTGCAGTCTTGAAAGAAAATTAATAGCTCTGTTTCCTGCTTTTGTGGTGTAGAATTGTAATTCCAATGTGGTGAAGAGCTCTGCCCATTGGTGCAGTAGAGAGGGACAGGATCAGGCTCTGAAAAAGGACATTTAGAACTGACCTCTGGAAGACATTTATCACTGCAGGACCTGCTGGAATAATGAGTAGCTGCCTATGCACAAGCAGGGGACAGGCAGGAGACAAAACCTGTGGACAGTCCCTGCACAGTGTCAGGAAATGCTGCTGGAGCCCACAGGCAGCTCCTGTGCCCCTCAGGGATGGAGGGCAGCGCAGGGTGCTGGGAGGGAGGGCATTTCCATGCCCCTCTCATGGCCCTGTGAGGGTTTACCCCCTTGTTCAGCTACCACCTACCAAACCCTCCCCATAGACCCTTTCACCTCCAGGGCCTCCTGAGAGCAGAACATCTCACTTTGGTCCATGATTTTTCTATCCAAACCACCAGGTTGATACTGGATCAGTTTATACCAACTTTGGGGTTTTTAAATGAAGAAATTAAAAAATAGCAAGTAAAAATGAAGTTACAGCATTTGCCACTTCCTTGGGACAGAGATATTTTCATTCAATTCCTGGAGAAGAGCCTAAACATTTCCTGCCTGAACATCTCAGCTTGGGACCTGGGCACTTGGTGCTCCCTGTCCCCTGCTCCACAGCCTCTCCTTTTTTGTAGGAGCTCAACTTTGAATCTGAGCAGCCTCAAACCAGGAGTCTCCCTCCAGTCCCCCCAGAATCGCAGCAGGGTCCAGCCAGCTCTGGTAGCTCCCCTGCTCCATGCCAGGAGCTGTCCAGAGCTGCCAACCCATGTGCAGGGACATGCCTTGAATGGGCAGTAGGACAGGCTTTGAGGCACTTGAATGCCAAGGTCATTTGAGGGTTTTATTCCTTCTTGCCCATGTTGCTCTTCCCTTACTGTGCTCTGAAAATACAAACCAGCATCACAATACTACACTGGGCTCTGAAAGTCATCAGTCAAAGGCATGTAAAATATTTATTTGTAACAGGAACACAAATTCATCATCTTTGCACAGTAAATATTTCCTATTTGTAGTTCCATGACAAAGTGTGTATCAAGACATATTATGCAAAATGAACAAGTTAAATTCAATTTGCCCTGAGTTAACATCAGCATTAGAAACTAGACTTCTATATTTTTCAGCTTTTTGAAACTCCCAATCCATAATTTTGCTGGTGGGGTGAGGTCGAAGAGATTGCTTTTGATACCTGGGGTCTCCATGCTTCATGCAGGAAATTGTAATACATTTCCTAAAGTGTGTGGCAGACCAATGCCTGGCACTCCCAAACAGCCATTCAGTGGCACTCACCAGTGTTCAGCACAGAACATGCTCACTGAGTAATCACAGAAGGCAACTGTGGCTTGAAGAGCCCCACTCAGCCTTGATAGGAAACACATAACAATTAGTGGAAACTGTGGTATTTCCTCATGGCAGCAATCTGATGGCAGCAAGGCTGCTCCTGGCACTGCTGGCAGTGCTGAGCTCCAGGTGCCCCAGCTGCAGAAGATCCCTGAAGGGAGCTTCCCATGCCAGCTGCCTGCTGACATACCTGCTCTCTTTCCCCAGCCCCATATGGGAGGACAGCACCTGCGACATGCAACAGCACAGAATGCTCAGCCTCTGCAGAAGTTCCTGCTCACTCCCCTGCCAGCACCCTGGCAAGTGGGCAGTGCTGCACTGGCAGTGCCGTGTAGGGCTGGATCACGGCAGCTGGAATCCATCACACTTGAAGTGTCTTGCCTGCCGTGTTGGACTTTGCTCTGTATTTCTCTGTTATAATACAATATAGTGGATGCAGCTGGAATGTAGTCTGGGAGGTCTGTATGTGGTGACTGCTGAACTCATCAGGAACAATCTGGAATTTCTCCCTGGTGTGGGCACCCTCCTGCTGCAGGCAGGACTGCTGGACACCTGCCCTGTGTGCTTGCCAGTGCCTGCCCTGAGGTGCTCCTGGAGACCAGCAGCACTAGGCAGGCCCTGGGAGAAGCTCTGCCAGAAGGGAGGGAGCACGGGAACCCATGGGGGCAGCCACAAATGCTGAAACACTTTGGGTAAGCATTTGTGGAGGTCATCCCCTGACCTTCTCCAGGTATTTCAGTGCTCAGCACAAGCATCCAGATGTCAGCTGCACAACTCATAGCACTGAAGGAGGGAGCAGGTGGGTGGCAATGAACTGCAGTTCCCATATGGGCGAGCAGCACCTGGCCCTGCACTCCCAGACCTACTTACCCCCAGGGGTGTGGGCTCGGGCTTCATCTTTTCTCCTGTGGTTGTTTCTGGCCCTTTTTGCTGGTGTGATGTTGCTCTCTCACCTCTGGCAAGTTGCAGAACGGAGGTTGGTGGAGCATGCCCTGCTTCACTGGGAGTACAAGAAGCACCTTTCTGCAATCCTAAAGGAATGCATTCACCTGCAGAGTGTTAGCTCAGAACCCCTGGTGAAAGTGTACTCACTGAAATCCATCTCAACTCTTTAATAGAAAAGGTTACTATTCATCTCCAAAGTTTATATAACAAACCACGGAGCTCTGAGCCTTGATCTCAAACAAATACTTATTCAAGACTTGAGACTTAACCATTACTTTTGAAAGCATAGTTGTTATTTTCCTTTTTATTGGCAGAGAAATGCAGAGTGGCTTTTCCAGCCCAAATTTGGCTTTGCTGTGGGTTGTGCTCCAATGTGGCTCGTCCTGTGCCCAGCCAGGTCTGGGGGCTGCACTGCCATCCCCATCCTTGGTCCCTGCAGTCCCCAGTCCACTCCCAGTGGGCAGCATCACTCCTCATCTCACAGGTCAGCCCTTGCCCGAGGCTGGGAGATACTCCAGGGGAGTCTAACCTTGATGGGAAGTTTTGCTCCTGCTGCTGATTTTGGAGCAGAAGTGGGGATGAGGCGCTGGCTGGGACCTGCTCCAAAGTGGAAAAGCTTCAGCAGGGTGGATGCCCCAGCTCATGATGGGGATTTTGGAAGAAACTTGTGACCTAAAGTTGGTCTCAGCTCTGCCAGCTGGTAGACACTGAGTGGCACCTGAGAGTAGTCCCATAGATGTCCAGGTTTTCCTGAAGCTTCTGAGGCATCTCCAGAAGAATGACATGAAGTTTGGCCTCTGAAGCTCAGTGTGGCTCACTGGGAGCACTTGCAGCCCTGCGATGCCGGCAGTGGGACAACAGCTGGTTCCCTATGAACAGTCCACCCCTTTCCCCACACAGATTGGGGTGCTGTCCCCACACTGCAGCTGGGCCCCAGCTCCATTACCACTGGCTGTGGGGCCTGGGGGCTGCCACTGGCACCTCCTTCCAGGCACCTCCCAAAGAACAGGGCAGAAAAGCAGCTGAGGAGATTCATTAGTCCTTACATGGTACCAGAGCACAGACAGGAGCATGGTGTGTTTGTTTTTGAATGGGGCACATGTCACAGTAAATGCCAATGGCCCCAGTGCTCAGAATAATAAATGTGCAAACAGCAATTAACAGTTACATCTTCCACGCACATGCAAAGGACATAATTAGCCAGTTTCATCTGTTAATTATACCTCCTGTGGCTCAGATATTCATATCCCAGGCAGAACTTAGAGGAGAAAGGTGATCTTGAGCAAGCAAACCTCCCCTCATTCAAACATTAGATCCCACGAGCTTCCTCTCGCTTCTCTTAGGTGCTGCTCAAAGGCACCTCAAGCTCACAAAGCAAGGCAGCAGCTCCCATCCCCTGCTCTAGCCCCTCTCTGGGGTGCTCCCTTGTGACATTTCCCCACTTTGGGAGGCCCCAGCAATAGTTGCTCACTGGGAACACCTCCAGAGCCCTTCACAGATGGCTTCCAGAGACAACTTCCCTTGAAGATCTTCCAGGGTGAGTTTGAACAGAACTATGCTGGGGCAGGATGTCCAGGTCAGACCTTGGGCTGAGACTGTGGGCTGATGAGGCTGAACCCAGCCCAGACTGAGCAGGGGTGTTGCACTGCACTCTGGCAGCACTTGAAGCTGGCAGCTCCCCATTTACGTTTTTACCTCCAAGAAGGTGGAGTATAGATGTGCCTGTCTCACTATGCACCAGCTGGGGGTGAGGGTGGAGGCAGCACTCAGCACCAGGGAAGTGTCTGGGGACAGTGCTAAGGAGCCAAGAATCAGGGATGCTGCTGCGGGACATCAGATGGACTGGGGGGCATCAGTCCATCTCCCACGCCTGCCAGGTCCAGCATTAAGAGTAACCCCACATTCCAGTGTGAAGGGTGAGGACCGAGCCCTGGCTCACAGCCCCATTCCTGTGTGATAATTTCAAACAGACTTGTAGGATGTGCTCTCATGGATCTAAGCAAGCAACAGAATCTTAACTATCAGAGCTCCTTGCTGGCTGATAAAATATGGATAAAGGAGCCATAACTTCAGAGCAGCAGGAAGAAAAATAATTGCCAAGGTTGGCTCTCATTTGAATATTGTTAAAACCCTTGTAGCGTGGCGATGGCTGCTGCAGGTTCATTCTACTTCTGGGAATAATTTTACTGGCCAAGATTTCACTTGGCACAGAGCAGTGGTAATGAGGGGTGCCTGTTAATTGCCCCAGCAGCCCCAAGAGATCTGTCTGCTCCAGCAGGGGGAACCTTGGGTGTCTCAGCCACATGCACCATCAGGATGCAGCTGTAGGGCAGCAGCAGGAAATTGCATGAGCCATGGAAAAATAAGGCACAGAGAGAGGAGTCAAGCTTTGGCACAGTTTGGTTTGGGTTGAACAGGCTTCTTTGGGGGGGTTTTGTTGGTTTTTTTTTCCTCCTGAGTTGGTGCAGAGGCTGACAAGGACGGTAAAGTGACACTGACTAATTGAATTCTGAACTAGCAGGAGCAATGCAAATATCTGACAAATTGATTTAATTGCGTTCACGTACAATAAAGCTGAGATATAAAAGGTCAGCTAGAAAATGGAAAAGGTCCCTGAAGTGCTAACAGGAGGAAGCTGACTTTAATATACATTCATCACATTTTATCATCTAATTAGTTCACACAATGCCAGACTGATAGACAGAGGCCTAAACAAAAGTATCGATTGATTATTAGCCACAGATCTATCATATTGCCTGCAGCCAGCTGTCAGTGCAGGCTGCCAACTGCTGCCCAGTGTAGCAGCAGAGGGGGGCACTTGATAAATAGTTTTTCTATAGCAGAATTTGGACTCTGGAAAGTGTTTTACACAGACACTGAATGATAAAGATCCCTGCAAAAGCTGTCTAGCAAAACCACCATCAAAATCCAGCCAGTCTTGCCTGCACTGAGAATATTTATGAGTGTGTGGGCAGCCAGCCCTGCTCGGTGAGGAGTACCCAGCCCCAGCATCGCCCAGCACCCACTCTGTGGTGCTCTTGTGCTGCTCCTCCCTCCTCTAAATCCCCAGGATGCCGATAAACCTTTGGGAGACCTCAGCTCCTTTCACATGCTGGTCCATAGCCAGTGTTTCACCTTTCCTGGCTGAGAGCCTCCCTGCAGAGCCCCACAGGAGAGGGGACAGGTCCAGGGGCAGCTTGGCATCCCCAGGTGCTGTGGGGCTGAGCACAGTGAGCCTCAGCTGTGCTGGTGGCAGAGCCCCTGCTACTCTTCCCTGGCCCCAGAGCCCCCACGCTGCTCGCCCAGCCCTTCAGCCACATTCCCTGGGAAGGCTCATGTGTATTTACTGCTGATTTGTAAGGCAGCAAACCTGATGAACTGTAATTCCATGAGGCAGGAGCAGGGGTGGCTTCCACCACCAGTGCCAGAGTGGCCGGGCCCTGTCCCTGCCAGCTGGGTTGTAGCTGTGGCAGCACCAGCAGCCACCTCTCTGTTAATAACCTGCAGTGGGGCTCCATGCAGAGGGGGAAGGTGATTACCAAGCGCAGCTCTGTGCACCATCACTCCATCTGCCACTCACAGGTGCTACTGGAGCCGGCCCAGAGCAGGTGCCACAGCCTGGGGGATCCTTTGGAGAGGCAAGGGAACCCCTCCACAAACATCCCACAGAACACAGGCAAACCAAAGATGTGAACCGAGTGTGCAAGGTCCCACTCTGGTCCTGCCACACATCTACACCTGCCATTATTGGTGTAACTTTTGTCAGATCATATGGAATGGGACTTCACTAAAGCAACTTGTTTTCCCTTTGACTTTTCTTCAGGCTTTATTAATTTGTGTTCTGGATTATCTAATCATTTGGGCTTTAAATAGCTACAGTTAGAAAACAGAGGTTTGACTGTAGCCTGATTCAGAAGAATTAGCTTCTATAAAGACTGACATATTCAACAGCTGCCAAAATAACATCAACCTTGCAATGAAAATGTCTTCACTTTTTATTGTTAAGTAGTGAGTGGAGTTAATAATGGGAATGGAGGCATGGAATCAGAGCATGGAGTGTGCTGGATCCAGTTGTTCATTAGACAGAAATCAGGTCCCAGAAGCAAAGCAGTTCTCAGTGTGAATGTTCAGCCTGAGTGTGGGTGCAGGTCGAAGCCCCATGAGGAGCCCTGGGCACACCTGGCTCACCTGCAGGGCAGCACCTGCAGCACAGCACCCTCATCTCACTCCCAACCCAGCCCCAATGCTGGGAAAACCTTCCCACAGAGACCTCCTCTGCAGACATGAAGGGCTGGGCACGGAACAGCCCCCTGCTTACACCCCTACCTGCACCTCTGCTGGCGACAGGACTCCCATTTTCTGGAGGCAGAAGGAGCCTGTTCCTGGCAGCATGCAGTAGTCTGAGCCAGCTTCATCTCCCACTGGCATTTCATCATCATCCTCAGTGGCTGTAGGAGGGGAGCAGAAGGTCTTGGGCATAGTGGGACAAGCAAGCTCATGCACAAGGCTGGGTCTGCAGCCTGGCATGGCCTCTATTGAGTCTCTGAACTAGAGAATGCTTCCTACATTCCCATATTTAGCCTGACTCTCATTATCTCACTGAACAGACTACCACAGCTAATTTATTTTGAACAAAGCTAGAAATAAAAGGATAATCAGGTTATCCCAAATGACAGCTGCAACATCTGTATTTTCTGGTACATTGGCACATTTGTTGTACAGAATATTGTAATGAGGCTGAAAAACTTGTCAATGATATTCCTTTTGTCCCTTCCTCAAAGGAGCAATGGCTGGCTCTCCCAAAGAATATTAATTGGTGCAAAATATGGGAAACAGAGTTTTTCTACAATGATATCTGTAATTTGCTTCTGACTTTGTGCAGAGGATCCTTTCCCCACAGCAGTGAGCACATCTGGCCCCACTTTTTCCCTGGCCAATGGGGAGCAGCTGGAACTGCCTTCTGGAACCTTCACATCCCCAGCAAGCTGAGTTTCTAGCCAGAGTCCCTTGCTGAACTGCCTGCAGGCCCAGAGCTCAGCACCCACCAGCCTGGCCCCTCAGGGGTCTCATGCCCAGACCGGCTGGAGCAGCAGATGTCACCGAGCCACAGCACCTGCAGCCACCTGGGGTCCTGCTGGCTCCAGCACCAGCACACATCACGCTGCCAAGCCCACTTGCTCAGCTCCAGGAAACCTGATGATCTGTGCAACTTGGGGAAGAGCCTCTGCTGCCCACCACACTGCCCACCCTCAGCCTTGCCTCTGCCCAGGTGGTGGCACAAGGGTCCCCTTGCTCTCCTGGAGACTCTGCAGGACACTCCCTCTGTCAACCTGGCCACACAGATAATTTCTCTGCACACAGAACCCTCTGTGGCATCTTCTGAGGCCAACCAGGGCTCCCCCATCACCAAAAGTGTCACTGATGGGCATAGGCAGAGCCTCCAGCCCCTGTGCCCAGGATTCTGGGTGCAGGATCTGGTCCCCAGGTGGGGTCTCTCTGCAGGTGCCAGAGCAGCTCCCAGCCAGCAAAGCTGCACAATAATTGCAGATTTTATATTTATGCTCCTTTTTTGCTTTCAGCTCTTTAGCTCTGCTTATTCTGCAGGGAGTATGTGCTACTCACTGCTGGCCTATTGCTTCAGTATTTTAATTCCTTTTTTAGCTATAAACCCACTTTCCACACTCTTTCAAGGAAAGCAGCAGCCACCACTGATTTCTGCTGCAGGGTAGGGCAGCTTCCTCCTCAGGGCCTGGGCAGGGACTGTGCAGGGGCCCTGGCACCAGGAGGTGCTGACTTTGCTGAATGTGGTGGCTGAACTCTTACTGAAGTCCTGATGTAACTTGGGGCAGCTCCCCACAAACAGCTCCTGTTGCAGATTTTTTTTCCAGTCATGTTACTTTTATTGCAATCAGTGGCCGTGGCTCCCTGTGTGCCCGACTGTGGCTGTGTCACTGGGGACACTGCCAGGGCAGCAGGACCAAATGGCATGCTGGCCTGGGGGACAATCTGTAATTTGCTAATTTTCATTTAAATTGAGCTTTGTGCTGCCTTGATGAGGGAATGTATTAAAGCCAGAATGGCTGATGGTTTTTAAATAAATTCCAAGATGAATTCCTTGCATATCCTGCATTAATGTGGAAGGTGGAGATAGAGGCCGGGGTGAGCTGAAGCAGAAAGTATACTGTAAATTGAGGCTTGGCACCGAATATAAATGGCAAAGGTTGCTGGCTGCCAATAACAGTAAATCAGGGCTGAGCAGCACAGCGATAAGCAGCGAGATGGATTGCCTTGTGCCTCGGAGGGAGCGCGGCGGGTGAAGGGATGGCCCTGGCAGTGAGATGGTGCTGGCAGTGCTGTGGGCACGAGGTGTGTGCGGGCCCTGCGTGTGACACGGTGTGCAGGGCAGTGAGATGGTGCTGGCAGTGCTGTGGGCACGAGGTGTGTGCGGGCCCTGCGTGTGACACGGTGTGCAGGGCAGTGAGATGGTGCTGGCAGTGCTGTGGGCACGTGGTGTGTGTGGGCCCTGCGTGTGACACGGTGTGCAGGGCAGTGAGATGGTGCTGGCAGTGCTGTGGGCACGTGGTGTGTGTGGGCCCTGCGTGTGACACGGTGTGCAGGGCAGTGAGATGGTGCTGGCAGTGCTGTGGGCACGTGGTGTGTGTGGGCCCTGCGTGTGACACGGTGTGCAGGGCAGTGAGATGGTGCTGGCAGTGCTGTGGGCACGAGGTGTGTGCGGGCCCTGCATGTGACACGGTGTGCAGGGCTGCAACCCGGCTCCCCCAGGTCGAGGTGGGGTTGCCCAGCTGCCACCTCCCCACGAGCTCATCAATAGCCCCAGAAGAGGCTGAGGCCCTGCAGGTGCCTGTCTGGAGTAGAAACCCGGCAATGAACGCAGTGAGACGGTGAGCTCAGAGCCTGCTGGTATGGGAAGGCACACCCAAGGAGTCTGCAGGCACCTTGGCATAAGCCCAGCCCAGGCTCTGCCAGCTGTGGCCCCACGCAGGACTCTCCATGCCAGGGAGGTTCTGCTGCTTTGCAGCAAACACTACTTCATGCCTTGGCAGGAATTTTAAGTGTCTCTCCTGAGGACACTCCATATGCCATTCACACAGAGAAGAGGTCCCTGTGTCTCTCTGGTGCAAAGGTGTAGGGGTTAAGTAGTTCCTGAGGATTTTGATCTATTTGATCTCCCAGAAAACCTGGGTAGGGAAGGGTGATTTGTATCAGTAGCAGGAAGAGAGAAGGGAGAGAAGGAAAATGGCCACAGAGAGACAGTTTGAGAAATGAGAAGATGGATCAGAATGTTTTTGTAATGAACAAGGAACCTGTGGAAAATTGTTTTCGATTAATCTGCAGTTAACTGAGCTCATTAAATTGAAATTATTTCATACAGGGCCACATGAGAGCTCAGCTAGAGAGCAGGGAGGTATCAAACCTGCATTGCTGGTGATGTCTGGCCCCAGGTCCACCTGAACCAGGGATGTGAGTTGGGGTTCAGCTCCCCAACCCTTGCTCAGCCACTTTCCTGGGGGCTGATGTGTGGTAACAGCAGTGTTGGAACAGGGTGCTCTGGGAAACCTTGCAGTATATTACCTGGGGGGCACCTCCTGCCCATCTCTTCACACAAGAATGCTGTGCCACCGGATCCCATGCCATCAGACCCCATGCACCCGTGCTCAGCCTGGTGCCAGGCTCCCCACATTCCAGTGGCAGAGTGAGCTGCCCAAGCAAGGCAGCAGAAGCCTCAAGATTGCCCAGCTCAGTTCTGCAGCCCCAGGAAAGACCCAGATTGATGGCAGCAAGATGGGACAGCAGCCAGACCTGAGGATCTGAACTGGCTCCAAGGTCCTTGTGTAAACCCAGCTGGAACAGTGTACTGCTGCCTACCCTGGGCTGCAGCACTCACTCCTCAAAGGCTCAGTAGCTCCAAGGTCACTCACAGAGGAATCTTCAGGACTTAGTGTCGGTGCTAATCCTGAGTCTGAGGCTCAGGAACAAGTCCTGGTTTTGTAAAAGTATCCCCCAAATCATCCCTGACAATGCTCTCCCCAAACTGGGTTTTGCTGTGACAGCTGCCTGATTCCTCTGACCTGGAGGATTATTCCAGATATATGCTGGGATGTGAGAAAATCCAGGACTGATCAGGCCTGGTGGGAAGAACAGAAGGCAAATCCCAGCTGTCTTGCTAACGTGTCCCTAATAATTAAAACCTTTTAACATGATAATTTTGCAAACAGATTTATCACAAATGGGTCTGACAGCCAGTATACTCCTGGAAATCAATCCTCCCATTTCTAGCCTGGAGGAATCCATATTATGGGGATTTTGTGATGGCCAGTCCTACCCCACCTTGGCTCGCAGGTGCCTCTCCCAAGGACGCAGAAGTAGAACAGTTTCAGGCACTTTGGATCCTTGGGGTGGGAAAGGCCCCAACCTCCCCTGGGTTTGTGTGGGTGACACTCAGCATGCAGGTGTTTTCCAGGAAACAATGAGCACTCATTGAAACTCCACGGTAGTGCCATAGCCTTGGGTCCTCGAGGATTTCCACACAGATCACCCCTGTCATGCTCTCAGACAGGTGATGTGATTCTCTTCTGTGTAAGCAGCCATAGCTTCAGAACTACTCAGGAAAGACAGAGACCTCAAGAGATGTGTAAATGACTGCCTGTCTCATTAATCAGACACAAATACAAGGCCAGCAAAGACTCTAGTTGCTGAGCTGGAAACTGCTTAAATTCATCCATTGAGACAGCAGGGAACAACAGATCCCTGCCAAGGACTGAGAGGTCCAAAAGTCAGGAGGTGGCCATGCTGGCATTTGGCTCTGGATGTGGCTGCTCCAGAGTCTCTAGAGCTGCTGCTGGTCTGGGCACCCACATCCTGCACCGAGGTCTGCTCCCACCTCGCCCTGAGCTGAGCCTGGCCCTTCCACCAGCAGGAGCATCCTGGGAGCTGGTCCCTGTGTTTTGCACAGAGCCACTCCATTTGAGATTGTGGCACCATCTGCCTTGATCAGCAGGAGCACAGGCATGAAGGAGCCAGGATGTGTCTGCAGCACTAAGAACTGTAGCAAGGCTGTGCCATCCATCCTCCCAGGTTGCCATGCCAACGAAGAGGAGACAAGAAATGATTTAATTTGCAGAATCACCCTCTTGACACAAAATCCAAGCAGCTTGTGAGGAGTAGGTTGAAAGATGTCAAGGGAGCAGGGAGAGACTCTGTGCTTCTCTGAATCCAGTGCATGGCTGCACTTCATTTCCCAGAAAGTTCCCTGACACCTCTGCTTCAGAGCTGGAAATACAAGAGCCAGACACCAGCCCATGGGGAGGTCACCTGGCACTGAGAAAGCAGCTGGGAGCCCATGGAACATCTCAGGACAAAATACCTCAGCACGTGGCACTGCGATGCCCTCGCTGGGTCACTGTCCCAGTGCTTGGAATTGCCTCAAAAGTCTTAGGCTCTCTCCCCATTGTAAGGAGAAGAGGGAGAGAAATGGACGAAATTGCAAAGCCTTTTCTGCTCTTCATCCTCATTGTTGTGCTCGAAGCCAGCTGGGACTGTGGATGATGAAGAGTCAGCATCATTCCTCTCTGACCAGCTTCTGTTTGGACTTGCAGTCCAAGGAGGCTCTTTCCCTGGAGAGATGTCTAAAGAGCCAGAAATGACTGCCTGTGCCAAATGTCTTGCTCCAATAGCTGATCACATCCACGTAGCACAATCCATCATGTCCAGCCATCCCTGGAGCCCTCCAGGTCTGTCTTTGTGAGTGCATATCCTATTTGTATCTTACAGAACGACACTGGAGACACTGGAGCTCCATTCTGTGCTGCCAGATTCAGGACCTGCCCAGTCTTGTTCCTCAGTCAGAAAGACCTATGTAGTGGGGAATAGGGCACAGGCCTTCTTCTGCCATTTCCTTGTTCCCAGCTGCAGGTGTTCCCAACTAGGAGGTCACAGAGGTAAAAAAGAAAAAATATTATTTCCTCCAACATCCTGTGGTGATGCCCCATGTTCCTCTGCAGCAGCCTTCACTCCTGCTGTGCACCCTGCTCCAGCAGGGGCCACACTCCCCACAGAGACACCACCACCTGCCACGTGTCTGGTGTGCCCAGCCAGGGCTATGCTCCTGCCTGGGGTCCTTCCAGACCAGCATGATGGATGTGGCAAACAAGTGACAGTGGCCTCAGTGTCCTAAGCAGCTGCACAACATTTAAATCTGTGTTTCTGCTTCAGCCTCTGATTTGAAATCTGAAGAAATACCATCTGTATTTGGAAGGGGTTTTGGGATTTTATCTGGAGCACCTGGAATCATAGGATCTGGCCCCATTATCTCAGCACTGGGCTGCCATCATCACTAACCAATATCCCAAATTACCTCTTCACACCAAAGGTGCTGTGCTAATTTTCATGGATCCCCTGTGTTTCATGCCCTTGGTGTCCTGTCATGCTCTGGTAGTTTTAGCCTACAAGCTGGAGTGCAATATGCTTATGAGTAATAGCATCTTATTGGAGTGTAAAGATGTTCCTATTTCACTGATTTATCCCGCACTTAAACTAATTCAAAATTCACTTACTTCAGAAGTACTGGAAGCAAAATGCTCTCTGTAAATAGCCTCGCTTTTCTAAACTGATATCACTGAACGGGAAGATGGAATAACTTGCACTATCTATTTTCCCTCGGAGGGAGCATCACTGTATTATTTTGACTGTTTTCCATAACGAGAGCTATAGTTGATTCTTCTCTGAGAGAGGCTCATGGGCTGGCAAGGACTATTTGACCTTTATAGCCGATTCTTTAGAAACTCTGCTCAGGTGAAGCTGAAGTTTGTTTCAGCAGCGCCAGGTACCCACTCTGCTTCCAGCCCCCTGCACGGGAGTCACACAGTGCCCGACAGCCAGCACCAGCCTCCTTGCTTTGGCATTGTGGGGGTTTTGTGCTTTTCCTTTCCTCAGATATTTCCAAGACTCTTTCAAGTTTATGGGCTGTCACTTCTCACATCATGGAAGAAAAACTGCATCTGGCCAAGAGCAGTTGGGTTGCTCAGCTGCAGTGGAAAGTGGCACAGCTGGAAAGGGGAAAACAGGGAAGGGGCCAGGGGATGTCCCCAGCACAGTGCTGGCCATTCACAGGACAGGGATGAGGGCAGCAGATGGGAAAGGGTCCAGTGATCTCTGCAAAGGCATTTCCACTTCCATCTCCATCAGAGGGTCCTTTCCCTGCCATGTCCTGAGCTCTAGGCAGGAGGTAGCTGCCTTTCCTTTGAATCACTGCTCCAGTCTGGAACCAGTCCAGGAGCTCTGCAAAATTCCCCCTGGGGATTGGAGAGGTCCTGGGAGCTGAGCGGCGCAGCAGGGACAGCCCTGTGCCATGCTGACCATCCTGCTGGTGCCAGCATTGTTGGAGGAGGGACTGGAGGCATGAAGTGGTGACGAGGGCTGCTGGTGCTGGGCCATGTGTGCTGCCACCCTCTGCTGCTGCCACAGCCCTGGGGGAGTCTGGGGAGGGCCAGCTGCCAGGGAGGCCAAGCCCTGGTGCTCCCAGCCAGTGGGTACCAAGGAGGAGGAAGGGACAGGGAAGCACATCAGGGCAGCAGGGGTGAGTACAGCCCAGCTGTGGCCCTGACAGCCCTGAGAGAAGGCAGCGTGGGGACATGGGGCCATTCTCCAGGGCTGGTGCTTTGGAGTTGCAGGTAATGCCCTGGCCTGACATGTGGTGACACGAGCTCACCCAGTCTGCCCCTTGGCACACAGTAGGGGTTTTCTGCTCCCAGATGAAGTCAAATGTTTTACATGAGACAGTTCTACCTGGAATTCACTCCTGTAGCTGGACTGGATCACAGACTGAATACATTTGCTGTGTTCTCACAGTGGGGGACAAGCTTAGCTTGCAGGATTCATCAGAGAGGGCTGCATGTGGCAGACTGGTCCTTTTCTTCATCCCTCAATGTTCTGTCCTCCAGAGCAGGACTGTTCCATCCCTGGAAGCTAGGGGATGGGAAATGTCTTCTCCAGGTAACTTCCAAAGGCAGATTCAATTCCAAGTGAAATAATTCAAAATCCTGAAAGAAGGAGTCCCTCAGCAGTCAAGAGAGCAGAGGCCTGCTGAGGAGGTGGCATGGGTGTTTCTGAAGAATAAATCTTAGTGGGAGCACGCTGGGTACCTTGCTACCAGGCAGAGTGATAAATTAGGCAGCTCACAGAAGAGATACAGAAATGATGAGGGGGGTGGAGGATCAATCTAATGAGCAGGGATTAAATTACTGAAATCGGCAGGGCTTGTCTGAGTGGCAGGTGAGGAGGGAAGAGGCACTGTACAGGAAAAGGAAGAGATGAGAGGGAAGGATCATTTACAGGGACTCACACAGGGCATTGCTTTTTTCAGCAAAGGGCTGTAGTGACCATCTTTGCTCCATGACCCAAGGAGGCCACGTGAGAGAGAGGGAGAGGAACACTGAGAAGGAGAGGAAGAGGGACAGCGCCTCAGCTGGTAGGACTCTAGTTGGAGCTCACAGGGACCTGAATCACCTTGAACACATGGCCACAGAAACTGGGCTGGCTGTTTCCTTTCTGAAAGCTATGACAGTGCATGATGAGCACCTCAAAGCTGTGCAAGGTGGAGCTGGGAGGGTGGCACACCTGCAATGGCATTCTGCCATCGACAGTCACTACTGGTCTGTGAGGAAGCACAGAAGGTGTTCTGCATTGAGTGGTGACACTGCAGGGCTGCAGCATGTGGCCCAGCTCCTCAGCCAGCCAAGCTGCCCAGCCAGGGCATTCTCCTGACATGGCCCATGCAGAAGGAAATTTTAGAAATCACAGAGTATGCTGGCAAAAGGCTTCTAAATCTGGCCTCCTGATGCCAAGCTGGCATCAGGCTGTGCTGCAGATGAGCCATGTCTAAGGCCCCGAGTTCTGCACTATTTGGTAGGTACATCTTCCTTTTTCCCAGTTCAGGAATTGCCCCAGTGCTGTAAATACTCTTCCAGCCCCAGGTGAGCAGGGCACTAGGAGCAGGAATCACGGCACTCAGGTGGCGATGTGGGAAGGCCAGGCAGTCTCCTGGCTGTCCTGCTACATCCTTGTCCATGGCTGGCTGACTGGCTGATGGTGTCCTGATGGCTTGGAATGAGCTCCCTGCAGCCAGCACTGTGCAGTCCATGGCAACAGCAGGGCACGGCTGTGCTCGAGTCACAGCTGCCCTGGAGGCAGCCCTGGTTGCAAAGCTGCAGCTGCACAGCCAGGACCAGTCTCTGCTTAATGCACTTTCCACCAGCCTCTGCCAACCTCTGCTGCCTTCACCAGCCTCTGCCACCCTCTGCAACATCTACCAGCCTTGCAGCATCTTGTCCTGGGCGCCGAGCCCTCACCAGGGCTGGGATCAGACAGTGTGACTTCTGAGACTGGGATCAAAGTCTGAGATCACAGGTGATCTCTGACTCCCTCCCTGCCTCAGTTTCCCTCTCTGTACCCAAGCAATTATGCACTCAGACACTTTGCAAATCTGAGACAGCTTCTCTGTGGCTGCTGCCTTCCCCTTTCTGACCATCATCACTGTTTAGTACAGGATGGGGACAGCCAGCTAACACCATGTTCAGCGTGGCTTTGTCATGTCTTTCTGTCAAACAATCAGTGAAGAGCTGCCTGCACAAGCCCTGGTCCTCAGTGTGCAAGAGCTGAGATTAGAGCTGGAGGTCATCGCCTGATCCTGCGCAGATAGAGCTACTCACCCACTTACAAGGATAAGTTCATGGCAGATGTGTTGGGTGCTGCAATGCCCTGCCTAGGGGAAAGCAGCCTGTCCCATGCTTGCCGAGATCAAGGGCCTGGGAGGGAACTGGAGGCTCAAACCTGAGCTTGCAGAGAGGGAGCAGCTCTGAGCTCAAGGTGCAGCTCTCCTCAGTGGGAGCTGGTCAGGCTGAGCCCCTGCTGGGGTTGTGTCCCTGGGGGTCCCAGCTGTCCCAGGCTGGGCTCACTGTGGGTAGGGTGTCACAGCCTTCACATTTCTCCATCAGCATCTCTCCTGGGAGAGGCAAGGCTGAGCACCACAGGGTTCTGAGTGGGTTGATTGTAGGAAAAGCAAGGGGAAGAGGGATAGCCCTAGCACTGCAAGAGGAGGTATAGAGGGGGCAGATCTGTAATGCAGGTGTTCAGCAATAGAAGGAAAATTCCTGGTTTCAATCTTTTCTTGACTTTTCTAAGGACTAGCTTGTCAAAACAGCAACAGCAGAAACCAGAGAGCCTGAAGCTCTCTCAGCCCCCCTGTTTGCCACAGCTGCTCTGGTTGCAGTTATGGTGGGAGCTGGGGGCCTTTAGCACTTCTGACTCTGTAGACAGACTTCAGGGGCTCTTGGGACCTTGAGGAACCACCTAGTTTGTTACTGAGTCACCTGGGAGTACAACTTGTCTCACCTCCTCTCTTGCCTCTGCTAGCTCATGCCTCTCAGGCTGACTGCCTTTCCCTTTGGCTCCACTTTCAGGACTACTTGCTGGATAAATCACATCCCACAACACATTTGTGGCACATGTCCTTTTCCAAGTCTAAGAGCAACTTATAGCAACTGTGAACAGCACACGAATGAAACAGTGGGTTTGGCACCTGAGCAGTTTGCCCAGAGACGTCTTCTTCCACCTTTGGTTAATTTTAGGACAAGAAGATGAATGTAGGTTCCCAGGCTAAGCAGTTTAGATCACAGGAGCTGCTGCTAACAGCTGTCAGAATAACCAACGACTCTAAACCTGAAGCTGTTTCCATGAATGGGAAAATGCTTTGACAGTGTGGAATGCCACTGCAAAACATCTTAAACACTTTCTCGGACTGGAGATTAAATGTCATAGCAGTTTTACTGTTTATTTGCTATTCAGTATATATTTACAAACTTCATTCATTCCCTGAAGGAGGTAGAGCTCTGTGTGTATTAATCCACTTCTTTTCAAGGTGTTTCATGGCTTCTGTGGACAACTAAATAATGAGGAGGAATTATGAGAGGTTAACCTCTGAAGTACCCTGAAAAATATATTCCTAGTGTTTGTAAAAGTCAGGAAATCGAGGTGATAACCTCTGGAACTTACTCCTTAGCAGAAGCAATAATTGGGATATTGGCATGTAGAGATTCTCAGGCCAAACGCTCCAGCAGGGACCACATCCCAGCTCCCAGCTGGACCCAGTGGGACCTGTTCTTTATAAAGACTTCCAGCCTGTAGTAGTTTAGGCCTTAGTTTTAGTTAGGCCTAGTTGTAGGCCTTAATTTTAGTAGGCCCTTAATTTTAGTGTTACATAATTAGGAGGGACAGTGTCACCTGACTTAAGCAACCAAAGAAATATTTCATACCAGATGATGCAAACTAGGATATAAATGCAGTAGAGTAGGAGGAGTTCTCTCATGGCTGCAGTAGAGACAGGACCCGCTGCTGCTGTCCTGCTGTGCTGGGCCTCACAGCTGCTGCTGCTGTTACATTGCACTTTGGTTTAGTAAACATTTGATTGTTATTTTCCTCTCTCTCTTCCTTACTGAGTATCTTTTGGGGTGCTTTATGTATCTGGAGTGATGGGATCTGTTTTCAGAGGGAAGTAGAAGATTGTTGTTATTTCTAACTTGTGTAGGTGTGTGTTATATTGTAGTTTACTTTTAATTTTCCTTTTTTTGTGTAAATATCTAACTAGTTTAAGTTTATATCTTGGAGGACCTTTTCTCCCTTTTCTCAGCAGGGTGGGGGGAGTTTTGTACTTTGGTTTATACTTGACCTTTTGCCAAAGTATTCAAACCAAAACATGGTCACAGTGTAAAGCCTTCCAAGAGAGGTGTTCCACCATACTCCTTCACAAATTATTACAAAAGAATGTTTCTGTTCTTCTTAAAATTCACCCTTTTCACTGCACTCAAATGAGTCTAATTCCAGCATCACTTAGACAGGTCTTGTTACGCCTTTGGTAAATTAAATAGCCCTATCCTGTTAGAGAGCTCCTGCTGTGAGCACTGCCTCTGAATGACAACAGCAGTATGGAACTGGAAGGGCCATCTTGGGACATCAAATCCCATTTCCCTGCAATTGCTGGCAACAATGTTATTGTTAATGGTGGAGAACGCAGGCACAGCCAAGGACGCTGGCAAGTGTCCCAGAAGGTTGGCAGGGTTCCCCGGAGCATTGTTATAGAAACATTCCGTGATATCTGCATTGTTTTGGCACATCCAGAACAAATAATATAAACAATGTTCTCTTGCTACTGGATGCTCGTTTTACCCGTTACTGTTTTTGTGAGTTCAGGCAGTTTCAATTGTACCTGCTGTGAATGTAGCCACTGCAAGGAGAAGCCTTACAGCCAAAGCAAGCTGTCTTTCTCTCCTGCCTCACCTTGACAAAGAGCAAACCCCACACGTGGTGAACTGTGGTCCTTCCTGTGTGACCAGAGGAAAGACACGAGGTGGTGGGACAGGGCATCTACTTCTGTGCTTGAAGTCCAGGTATGGAAATCAAAACGTAAGAAAGCTGGTGAAAAGCTGTCCACATGTTGAAGCAGAGATCCCAGAAGAGAGTCAAAAACAGCAATGAGGCTGCCCTGCCTCCAGCCAGGAGGAGGAAGAAGACAACTGAGACTATTGGTCATTGCTGAACCAGAAGAGTAGCCAAGACTGTACCTCTACACAGACTTGTAGATGACAGCCAGTGCCCCTCTGAGGGTAGCTGAACTGATAGAAGAAGACTAATTGAAGCATAGAGAGGCCCATGTGGGCTGTTGGTGTGTGGCAGGACACTGCCACTTGAGTAGAATCTCTGGAGATTCGTCATGTGGATGGTGTCCTCAGAGTCTGACTCTGCCTCTGGTTCTCTCGCTGTTTCTGTTGCTGGAGCAAAGGTGCTGAGACTGCTGGAGTGGAAAATTCCATGTCTAAGCAGTGAATGAGCCAGCCCTCAATCATCTTTGCCTTGGAGGGAAGTTCTGCTTTCCCTCTTGAGCCAGGCCACTGGCCTTTGCATGGCACAAGTCAGGGCTAGAGCTTGTGCTGCCTGGAGGTGCAGCAACACCTCTGAAAGAGCTTCCCAGTCTATTACATGTGACACACAGCTCTAATTGGAGACTGGTCTTTGAGATGTGCAGTCAGATCCTGCCAACTGGTGCAGGGAAAGGTTCCCAGCTGCCTTCTGTGCCTTACTGCCACACGTCCCCATAACCAAGATTCTGGGACAAATCTTAGGGCTGCTGTCCCTGTGGAGACAAGAGCACCGTAAATGTGTCCCCCAGGCTGGGACAGCCACAAGTCACTCCAAATGATGGGAACATAGAAGAAACTGCATGCAAGGGGAGGCTGCTCCATGGCCAACCACCACAGACTTCCTCACACTTTCTCAAAATCAGCAGCTCTTGAACCCTGCCAAAATGTGGGGCATGAACATGGTAATCCAGCGAAACAACCTGCCCTGGCAACTGGCAATTGGCCTTGCTAGACTGGCCACTTGCTGCTTGCCTGGGAAGCACTCCCATTGCTAACTGATGTGCCTGGGAGGGGCAGGTATACAGGGTAAATACAGAAGCCTTTAAGAGCAGAACTGTCAAATAAAGTGTTACACTCCATCAGCTCCTATTGCATCCACTGGCTGAACAGCACCAGCCGCTTGGATAACACTCAGATCTGCTCACGGATGCGTTTGACATCCATGCAGGAGAAATACATACTCTGTGATGAATCAGGAGCCAGAGCCCAGCAGCAGGCATTTAAGGCTGAACCATTTGTTTTAGACAGCTTTACATTCTGGTTATAAAATTTCCTCTGGGCTGAAAGCTGGTGCCCAAGAAGAAATCGTCTCTCTGTTCTATGTGGTTTGTTGTAAATCCCATTATCTCTTGTGCAGCACATCACAGGAGAGGAGCCACAGGGATGTCAAGCCAGGGCATTCTGCTAAGCACTGCAGTTTGGGTGTGTGCTCAGTGTCTGAAAGGTTTGTCTGATTTCTGAATTTGCAAGAGCCTTCCCGTGGGCTCAGGGAGCCCAGGGCAGGGGCCATTTCCCTCCTGGTGGGCTCTGTGTTGGCCAGAGGGACACCCCAGGCCAGGCACTGCCACCCAGGCACAGGCTGTGCAGCTCCTCCAGCACCAGGGTGGGCACTGCAAGTGGGGACACCGTGAGTGGGGACATGAGACTTTGCATCTGTCACTTCGAGTTAGTCCCCAAACATTCACATTACAGTAATGCAGTTGAAAAGGAAACCGTGAGTTACAGGAAATGATTTACAGGACACAAGACACTGCATTTCAGAGGTCTCATGTGTGCCATAAAAAATATATTATGAAGGAATAATCTCCATTGGAACTGAAGCTGCACAAAGAGAACACATGTCCAGCTGAGAGCAGCATTGAGCTTTTTGTTCATTATGGGAAATGTTGGTGCTCTTCCTCTTTTTCCATGAATACATTTTTCAGCTTTGGATAGCTACTTAATATTGGCACTTCATTTTTGCTTCCAAATGTTGCTTTTGCCATGGGACCAAGTGGAACTGAGACTCCAAAAGCATATTGTTCTGATGAAACTGGCAATCCTGAGGGATTTGAGCCAGGTGAAGAATAAAGTCAGGGCTCTGAATTTTAGAAAAGTAAACTTCCAGCTCTTCAGGGACTTAGTTGATGTGACCTCTGGGAAATTGTCCCCAAGGGATAAGGAGCAAAGCAGACCTGGCAGGTCCTTAAGGACGCTCTTCCACAAGCAAGAGCTTGTGATCCCCAGGCACAAGAAATCAGGCAAGGGAGTCAAGATTCTGGCATGGCTGAGGTGGGACCTGCTTGTCAAATTGAAAGCCAGAAAGGAAATGGACAGGCAATGAAATGAGAGACAGGTATCCTGGGAAAAGTGTAGGGACACCCTTTGGTTGTGTAGAGATTGGAACAGGAAGGCCCAAGTGCAGGTGGAGCTGAGTTTAGCAAGGGACACACAGAATAACAAGAAGGTCTTATATGGGTATGTTAGCTGAAAAAAGGAGGTCAAAGAAAGCAGTGACAGGATAAGGGGGAATGGCTTCACACTGACAGAGGGCAGGGTTAGATTGGATATTGGGAATAAATACTTCCCTGTGAGGGTGGTGAGGCACAGGTGGTCCAAAGAAGCTGTGGCTGCCCTATCCCTGGAAGTGTTCAAGACCATTTTAGACAGGGCTTAAAAGCAACCCAGTCTAGTGGAAGGTGTCCAAGCCTATGGTAGGAAGTTGGACCATATGACCTTTAGGAGTCATTTACAATTCAAAACACTCCATTATTCTACGTTCCCTATGTAACAGCAGGATTCTGAGCATTCCCTGGGCTTCCCCTGTAAAGCCTAGGCCATGACTCATCAGCTGGGGGAGCATGAGGGAACTCCACCAGCTTTCTCCCATCCAGCCCTTGCCCAGAACACCTCTGTGCAATCGAATGCACAACCCAACAGTTCCCAGGAGTGGAAGCAAGTGGAGAATGGTCACTGCCTCCAAATACTCCTCCTGCTCAAGACAGGATGAAGCACCAGCACTCACAGCCACACGAGGCTGGAGACACAGTGCATTTACCCAGTGCTGGCTCAGAAGTGCAGTTGTGGCCCTTGTAATGTGGGAACACCAGCTGCCCTGCAGCTTTTGCCACAGGGATCAGGTGCTGGCTCTTTCAGTGATCTGCAGCACTTGGGTGCTGCTGTTTAGAGTTCTGCTTGTTCACCTGTGAGGGCTTTAGCAAATGTTCCTCAATTCATCTTTGTACATGGCACTGCCAGTGCTGTTCTGCTGCAGGGCACCATGTGGGGCAGAATGCCAAGAGCTGTGATGTGCTCCAATATCACAGGTCAACACCTACAAGGGACAGAGTCCTGGAGACCCCAAGTGAAGAAGAGGAGAAAGCTGAGAGACACTAACACATTTCTTTCCCTCACAAAATCCTTCCTAAAGCCAAAGCTGAGAGCTGGAGGTGGGAAGTGACAAAACGTGGACCTGGGAACAGTGGTGGCTGCTCCAGAAAAACTGTGAAGAGCAAGAGTGTCAGCCCCAGCACGCTCCACTGAGGCTGGGGACAGAGTTCCTGGAAGAGCAGCGTGCGAGGGTGGAATTGGCCTCATCTACTAGTGCAGGCCCTGGCACCTAAACTATGAGGCCTCGATGCTCCAAATGAAGTTCTGGCATGCCCTGCCCATGGTCTGCCACTTCTCCTCGGGCTCCCAGGAGACACCAGACTGCCCTAAGAAACTGTCCCCTCTGTCCCAGATCCCCACAGGGCTGGAGCCAAGGGACCTGGGCCCTGCTGCGCGGAGCTGTCCCAGAAGACCTGCCTGGGTGTTCCTCCCAGGGGAGCTGAAGGCGCTGGGCAGGAGCCACAGGCTGGCCACAGAACGAGCCTTGGGGGAGCCGCAGGGGACCAGGCCAAGGCGGGGGCCGGTGCTTTTGCAGGGGCAAAGGAGGATGATTTGTAGGGGACATCTGCAAATCCTGCAGGAGTCCTGGTGCAATCTGCCCCAGCTCCAGGTGGCCTGAACCCCCCGTGCCGTGAGTGCTGACACGGGTGGATGTGGCACGGCGGGTGGGTCTGCGGGATGGAGCGGGGTGTGGGGCCGCTGGGGGCCGTTCCCGGCGAACCGAGTGGGCCGGCGGGACTCCGGCAGCGCGGCCTGTCCGGGCAGGGGACTCTGGCCACCGCCGGCTCCTCCCGCCGCTGCCCGTGGTGCTGACCGGCCGCTCTCTCTAGGGCTGACCGGCCGCTGCCCGTGGTGCTGACCGGCCGCTCTCTCTAGGGCTGACCGGCCGCTGCCCCGGCGGTGCCGCCGCCCAGCCCGGCCCGGCCCGGCCCGGCCCGGCCCGGCGCGCTCCCCGCGCTCTCGGCGGCGGGGGCGGGCCGGGCCCTCCCCACGCCGGGAACGCGCTCCCGCCTCCCACTCGGCACAAAGTTTCGCGGCAGGAACTCGGGCGGCAACAGTGCGGAGCCAGCGGCAGCGGAGCGCGGCCGCGCCGAGCCCAGGCGCCCCGGTGCCCTGCGGGGGCCGGCGGCGACCGTGCCATGCGGGCCCCCCCCGCGCCGGCGGCGGCGGGGCGGGCGGGCAGCGGCGCCCCATGCGGCCGGGGCGGCCGGGCGGCGGCTGACACCATGTGCGCCCGGTGCCCGGGGCGAGGAGCGGGGAGCAGCCATGTCCCCCCCGGCCCAGCCGGGGGTGCTGGGCGGGCGCGGCTCTAAGGGACCCCCGGCGCGGAAGCTGCTCTGTATGTGCAGCCTCTCCCTCTGCCTGACCTACCTGTGCTACAGCCTGATGGGGGGCTCCGGGCCGGCCGCCCTGCGTTCCCCCGCAGCGCTCCCCGGCACGGCCGCCCCGCGTTCCCCCGCAGCGCTCCCCGGCACGGCCGCCCCGCGTTCCCCCGCAGCGCTCCCCGGCACGGCCGCCTCGCGCTCCCCCGCACACCCGCCGGGCGGCCCCGCCGACCCGGCCCCCTCCGCTCCGCCGCGGGCCTCCAACGGCAGCCGGGAAGGGGCGGCGGGCGCCTGGCTACGGACGCCGCTGGCCCCCGGGGAGGTGATCACGGCGCAGAGCGGAGCCTTCGAGAGAGACCCGCAGGAATCGAGCACCACGGACGAGGAGCTAAGCCGAGCCGGCAGCCCGGGCAGCCGCGGCGGCGGCAGCACCACCACGCCGGACTACGGGGAGAAGCGGCTGCCGCAAGCCCTGATCATCGGGGTAAAGAAGGGGGGGACGCGGGCGCTGCTGGAGGCCATCCGGGCGCACCCCGACGTGCGGGCCGTGGGCACCGAGCCCCACTTCTTCGACAGGAACTACGAGAAAGGGCTGGAGTGGTACAGGTGAGGGCGGGGGCTGCGGGCGGGACCCGCGGCTGGGGCTCAGAATGCGCGTCCGTGCGGGGCGGGGGGTCCTCGTTGCCGCCCCGAAGGGCCCCGTGCGGGGCTGGGCGGTGGGGTCCGCAGCGACCGTGTGAGTCCCAGGACCCCCGCGGTGTGCGGGGACGAGCCCCAGACCGAGCCGCGGGGCCGCACCTGGACCTGGCGGCGGTGCTGACTGAAAGCGCGATGTTCCGCTGGGAAGGCAGAAAATGTGTAAAAACATCCCACTCCGTTACTCAGACTGCTCGAGCAGACAGTACCAGTTCACCTGTACTTGGTGTAAAACGCATCTAAATAGGTCGCTAATTAATAATTAGTGAAATAAACAAGATCGCAAGTTGCTGCAGGTGCTGCTGGGCTGAAGGGAAGAAGGATGCTGTTCTCATTCGAAAGCAGGCTTCACTTTACAAATAAGACTTACCCTTTATTCAACAAGTTCCGTGTCAGGAAGTTTTTTCCATTGACAAGGTCTAATTAGGTTCATGAAGAAGTCTCTAAATATTGTTGTCTGATGTTGGGTAACATTTTGAGAGAATTTTATGCTGAAAGTCCTGGTTATCAGAAAAACTGGACTGCAGTAAGGAAGTGTTAAGTGCCTTGGCAGGTTTTGCAAATCAGTGGATTGTGATGGCTTAGTGTTTCTCTCTCTCTCTCTCTTTAAAATTTTCTGAAAATACAGTGCATTAGTAGAACTTGCAAATTCCCAGTAGCTCTGTAGTTCATGGTTCCAAGCAATTCATACTGGTTTTGATAAGAAGCAGTTTGTGGCTGAGCAGGTGAAGTTTTGGTTGTTCATAGTATGGCAGCTGCTTAGCTGTTCTGAAAGTGAAGGAAATAATAATAAGAGATAGCAAGGTAGCTACTGCCTGGACTATCTGGTCACTCTTTATTGCAGCAGGATAGACGGTCTTCATGTCAGGGGCATTTAAATCTGAGGAGCTTCAGGCAGTTTTCTGTGGCAATTGTGGAAGCAAAGTCTTCATAATGGTTGGTATGGCATCCACTTGGCTCTATGTGATTTTCTGCAGGGATTCAGAGAAAGTGGACTTCAGCACTGAGAAAGTGCAGTGGTCCCTGAGAGTGTTTTCAGTGTGCTGCACCAGCGGGAAAAGGAGCAAAGGACTGGCTGTGGTTATTGTGTTTACAGATATGATTTCAGACACAGGATTTTATTGTACTAAATTTTCTTGCAGGAAGGGCTTACCTTGAAAAGTAAGTTTAGAAACTTGCTAGAAGAGGATAGAAAATGGCATATAAAAAGGTTTGGGTTTATTCAAGACAGGCAGAAGAAGATCAAGCACTGAGTATGGTGAGCAGCTGCTTTTTCATCTTTAAAGTTATGCCACAAGAAAAGGGCCAGTGAGTGGGTGTAACTTCTCTCATGGAGTAAGAGGAACACACAGGTTTTCATTTGCAGAATGCAGTTTGATATTTTCTATCCCTGCAGCAGCTCTGTGGTTTGTGCAGCTCATTTCTAGCCCTGGAGCTGTGCTGCACTGGGGAAGAGGTGGGAGAACAGGTTGTGTCAGAGCTGGTGTCTGAGGGTCTGGGCAGAACAGGCTGTGGGGTGAGTGCACTGGTCATAGGATAAAGAAATGACACTGCTGCTCCATTGCCATTGTGGCCCCGAGTATATGCCCTGGCTGCCGACCTACAGCCATCTTCACACCTGCCCAAAGGCAAACACGTGCTTCTCTCCACTCCTTCCAAGAGTGTTCAGCCTTGCAGGGGCAGGACAGTGCTGGTGGTCCATGCCTAAACAGCAGCCACAGCTTCCCTGGTGCCAGTGCTGGGCTGTTGTCACAAACCAGCTTGGTGCCAAAGGAAAGAACGAGGGAAGATCACCGTCCATGCCAGCAGCTGTTTCTTCCTGACCTTCTCTGAGATTCACCTGACTGAGTGCACCAGGGAAGTTGACAGCTCACAGCTATGTCCCAGGTAGAGTAATTGGAAATTTTTCCTATCCACAGAAATGTAAATGTTCTTTAAGCAAAGAAGCTGCTATTGAAATGTTTAAACCAGCATCTCCTTATGGTGACTTCTATCACTTGTTCATATTTTGCACTTCTTTGGACGCATTATAAACTGTGAGCTTCTAATACTGTCAGGCTTTTTCTTATGTAGTGAAATAAGGGAATTGCAGACCTTCAGCTTTGCTTGCTTTGTGGTTCAGTCCCAAGAGTATCTCCCAGCCTGGCAGAGCAGGAGGGAAGGGAAGCACTTTCCCTACCTCAGTTTCTCCACCTGTGAAATGGAGATAGCTGCAGGACACTGCCATTTCTTTGTGTGGGCCCCATGTCACGTTATCTGTGTCTTTGCTGCCTTGACATTGGTCAGCCCTAAGTGCTGTGGGTCTCTGGTCCAGGGTGTCCATTGGGACAGAGGCTGGAGTTGCTGCAAGCACTGTGGGGCAGGGTGGCATGGTGGGAATGCCAGCTCTGTGCTGCTGTCAGGATGGCAGCTCCACACTGCCTGCTAAGTTTTCCTTGTAACCTGTAGGGAAGTCTGAAGTGTTTTGTGCTATCTGCAATGGCTATACCTCAGCCGTAAAGTTCATGTGGCAGTTGCAAGTGTAGGTCCTTCCACACATGCAGGGGTGTGATCTGAGCTGAGACTAATTTTGGTTAGTTCATGATATGCTGCCAGAATTGTTTGTGATTGCAGTTTGTGGTTCTGTCCATGGTGGGCTGTCTGAAGAACCAGTTCCCTGGTACAGCTTTCCTTAATGGCAACCAATCCCTGCCTTGTACTTTAACTTTTGTTGACAAATTTCTTCACTGGCCTTTTTTCCCTCTAATGCAGACTCAAACAGTGCTGAAGGAGAGGAGGAAGATACTTTTAACCCTTTTGTTAACAGTGTGATGACACCTCTCTGTGGTGTGTGTGCCACTTGCATATCTTCATCTCTCTTTCTAAAGCACAGGACACTGATTCCTAGCAGTAAATACGATGTTTGATGATGAACTGGACTTTATCCCTCATAATATGTCAGAGTTGGGTCCTGCTGTGGCAAGGAGCAAGGCTCTGCTCTTCTCTTGGAAATCCTTCTCTTTCATCTGCTTCTTCCTTCTAATCTGCAGAATATGCCGTCCTTCCCTGCAGAAAGTGCTGCTGATTTTTAACCACTGTCTCCTACTCCCTCATGTGCCCAAGCACAGGGTAACCCTCTGTGTGGCCCCCATGGCCAGGCTGGACTTCAGGTATTTGCTCTCTCCAGTATGATGCTCATGCCTCAGTGGGCATATCCCATGCTGTGAGCTCTGCCCTGAGCTATGCTGCATTTGGAAAAGCACAGGAAGTCTTTCTGAGAGCACAAGGACAGTGGAATGACAGGGAGGCCTCTGAGCCCAGGGAACTGAGGTTACATCCACAAACACTCGTTACCAGCACAGACAGATGCAGCATCTGGGACAGGCCTACGTTCCCTGCCTGGGTGTGGATCAAGGATGCACAAGCATGAAGGGATGTTGTGGCTCATGGGAACTGCAAACTGCCCCCTCAGTGTGTCTCCTCATAGTGCTGGAGGTCTTGGTTTGGTGTCAGAGAGGCTGAGTGTCGGGGGGCTGGGCAGGGGTCTGCAGAGGAGCCCTGGTGTCCGCGTGGTCCCAGTGGCTTTGTGTGACTGTTGGCACTGCTCAGCAGCCATGCTGCCCTGCACCAGTGCTGTCAGTGGTGGGACGGGGGCTCGCCTGTGCAGATGCCAGCACCTGGAGATGCTCAAATGCTGCTGGTCTGGGGGTGGTGAGAGGGAAACACTGCAGGTGACTGTGTGAAAGGGGTGGGGACTCCAAGTACTGGCATGTGGTCCTTTGGTTGTGTTCTTCTGCTTGTGCGAATGAGCAGCACAGGGGACCTCAGCACTTCTACATCCCAGAGACCCTCTGAGCTGAGTGGAACAGCCCAGTACTCCTAGTCCACTGTCTCCAGCTGCCTGTGGGCTCAGCATGGTGAGGAGGTTCATTTCTGTCCCTTCATGCTTTCAAGGCTATCTCCACATCCTGCCTTTTGCAGAAAAATTGGGATTTTGTAACAGTCTTTTGAAGACAAACTTGAAGTTTTAACACAAATGTGATCTCCATGATGCAAAAAGAACACTTGATGGTGGGGAGCTGAAATTGAAAAGTTTTAAAGTTCAGTGATTGGAAGAGTTAAATTTAGTGTATACATGCAGATTGTTTTACTCCTTACTTTCTCCTCGATGGAACCCTTGTGGAGAGGCTGCAGCCTTGTCTGTCATTAGATCATGTTCCCCCTCCATCCTGGGCTGAGCACTTGCACAGGTTGTAGCTGTGTGTGTGGAGTGGCCCCACTGCAGCAGCAGTCACCATGACAGGCAGTGGAAGGTTTGCATGTCTAATGCTATTTGCACTGGCTGGGTGGGTTTTTCGGAGCATTCTTCCAAGCAGTCAGGCCTGTGTGTTATTTGGTGAGCTGATGCCCTCATACAAATAATAAATAATTCTGTCTCAGGGAGGTCTTTGGTTCTCAGGAGCCATTGTCTGTGGCTGTGGAGCCAGTGCTCCCAGTCACATTCCTATGGGCATTAGACTCATCCTTATGGGGAAGTGGCTGTCATGCATGGTTATTGCTGCCATGGACTCTGTTCCCCATGGGGCCTTCTCCCCTCCCCTCCTGTGCTGACCTGGAAGCTGGGCTGGTGGGGCTGTTTCTGCATGCGCAGGGCTGATCCAGCCTCGCAGCACCTGGCTTTCACTGCCATGGCTGCTGATGGTCATGGTGCTGGCTCTGTCTGCAGATGTGTGCTGGGACCCCCCACAGCATCCCCTAACAGCTATTGGGCAACAACAGCTTGGGGCTGTTTCAGCCTGGTCCCACACAGCGTCACCTTGCTGAGAGCTGTAATTGTGTTGCTGGGTAATGCCTGTGCCTCTCTGATCGGCTCAGGGCATTCAGGAAACTAAACCCCTTCCATCAGTGCTGTGAGCCTGTGCTGACAGCACTGCAGGAACACCTACAGTGGGTGGATGGACTGCTGCTGCCCATGGGCACTGCTGCAGAGCCTGGGAACTGCTGTGTTTCTCAGCAAAAGGCCTTCCCAGAGTGTTGTATCTGCCACACTTCTGGTAACTTAGGGAAAGTGTATTGATTTTGTTTCTGGGCCCTGCTGTGAATTGGCTTTTGCTGAAATGTAGTGACTCAGCTGCCTCTCTCCTCTGTGGATCCAGTGCATTGGGTTTATCCTGGGCTGAAGGCTGTACAAGTATTTCTGTGTAACACCTGTTTTAACACCTTGTCCCCTTCACCTTTCTTATGCCTTTAGTCTTTGTTCAATCCTGCATGAGCAAACACATTCCTGAAGCACCAACCTCCCACCTATGCGTGAATGAGCTCTGGGCAGGGGACTGTGAGCAGGGGTCAGGCTCTTTGCTGGTCAGCCCCTTGTTTCACCCATCTGGGGACTGGGGAGAGGCCACTCCAGCAGGGAGGCATGGATTTTCTTCTGCACTCAGAGCTACTGGATTGAATCCTCTGTATGCCAGAGCTGGGGGTCTCCTGGCCCTGCCCCTGCCCTGTGTGCTGGGCCAGGGGAACACACCCTCCACCCTTCCTGGGCAGCAGTTGTCTCCCTCCTTTCCATTCTGTTTCAGCTCAAGGGATGGGATGCAGGAATGAATTGGGTCTCTTTGCAGTGCTTTATCACCTGATGATGGTTATCCACAGACTGCTCAGTTGTAGCCAAGGGAATGGCAGCTGCTCTCAGCCCCCGCACGGGCCCTGTGCACTGCGCGGGCTCTTCCTGAAAAGACAGCAAGGGAAGTGCCAGGGCCGGCGTGCTGGCAGGAGGGTTCCAGAGCACCTGCTCCTGCAGGGCCAGTCACTGCCTCTGCCTCTGTGTGAAATGCATTCGCAGGTGACTGTGGGCACACACTGTGCCCCTTGGCAGCCCCTGGGCACCAGCCCCACTCAGGCCTGGCAGGGAGATGTCCAGCCCCACTCCCTGCGCAGAGTGGACTGGGGGTGACCAGGGCCACGTCCCACCACCCTGCTTGCTCGTGCTCTGACCCCGGTGTGTGCAGGGAGCCTGTGAGAGTGGGAGCAGGTCCACAGCTCCCTTGGGAGGGTTGCGGGCCCAGGGCTCATCACAGCAGCCATGCACGGGGGGATGCCTCTTCCAATGACTGTTGGAGCATCCTTTGGAGCATGTAGGGAACTGGCATATGTCACCAGCCCTGAAGTCTTCGAACTGTTGCATGATAGTCTCAAGAACACCCTTTCTCTAGGAGTTTGTTCAATAACCCACTGAGTAAACACTCTACTGCTTTGCTGCTAACAGTTTAAGTGTTATTTGTGATGTCAAAGTTTGTGAGCTTCACTCTCTGTGTGAGTGCAGTACTGCTTCCATGTGTAGAGAGGCAGAAAACCTGAAAACAGGCTTGGGTAAAAGCAACCCCTTGGAGAAGCAAAAGGGGAAGAGTCGGGTGGTTGCATTCACAGGTTTGAATGATGTACCTGACCCCTGCTCCCTGGCTGAGCAAAACTCATGCTGCTCTGTGCAGAGCCCATACTGGCAAAGAAGGAACAACAGGTTCTCAAAGAGAGTTATGGGCAAAGGCTTTTGAATTTCAAAGTCAAAATCCCAACACAAATTGGTGACACCTTGTATTGACAAAGGTCAGAGTCTTTTGCTTTTCATGGGTTTCTCTTACCTCTTGTTGTCATGGGGACTCCTTTTCCCTGAGTCGTTATTTCATGCACTTCAGCAGAAATTTTATTGCTTTGGGGGCTGGAGCAGCTCATGTGGGACATTTCTCACTGCTCAGGGTGTGATACACAGAAGTAATTTCTTTCAAATGATTTTTCCTTGAAGTTATTTCAATGAATTGCAAAGGCTACGAGGGTATGAGCATGAATGAATGGCTGAAATGCTCATACAGAGTCCAGGTGGGGAACCTGCATGATCAAACTTTGCAGAGCATCTGGTGTGGATATTGTAATTTCCCTGTGGTGTGCATGCTCATTTTAGCCTTTTTATCTACTTTTTAATAAGTATTATTTAGAGCTAGAAGTGGTTTAAATTGGTTTCCCCTCTGTTTGAAAAAGTTTAAAGAAAACACCTAAATTATAGGAGTCTTTTCAACCGCAGTGAGAAATTCCAGTTTATGTCAAAGGTGCATAGAGGTGAGTGGCCATGCAGGCCTGGGCCCTGACCCCACCAGGAGCAGCTCCCCTCCCTGGGCACGGCCAAGCTGCTGCCCAGACCCTACTCCACACGTGATTGCTCGTGGGCACCTCTCCTGCTGCTTGTTATCTGGGTAGCTGCTATTTCCAAGCTGAAGGAGAGTATTTAAAAGCCAACTGTTGAAGTCCAGGAAAGGATTCATTCTTATCAAAAAGAAGAAGTAAAAAGCCAAAAAAAGCCCCTCCAAAAACCTCTCCAACCTGTTCTTTCATATCTTCCATTTCTCTCTCCAGAGTCAACACACTAATTTAGTAAGTGTTGCAAGGTGCAGTATTTCCCCCCTTTTCATATTATACATCCAGGCATCAAGGATGGATCATAAACTTGCTCTTTATGGCTTTAACATTTCAATTGCTAGTCACACTTTATGTAAATGAAGGTATTTACCTTGACAAGCTCTCCTGTGGAGTACAGTATTTCTTTAAAGAATATACTTGGCAATATAAACAGGCCAAATGCTGAGGGTGGATGCAAAATTCACAATTGATTTATACAGCTAAGTAGGATCCTCCCAAAATATACCGGCAGTTGTCTGCTCTAATCTCCTCAGTGCCTGGAGAAACTGAGGCAGGGGAACCTGGGGGAAGAGGAAATAGTAAAGGGACATCAGTTATATCCACTGACCTACTAAGCAGAACTGGCTTTGTATAAAAATAGCTCCATCTGCCAGACTTTATTTTGTATTATAGAGATTGCTGTAACACATATCAAGCCAAAATCTGATTTCCATTCTCCCCAGAGCTGGACTGGACTGGAGTTGGCCCTTTCATTTATTAGCAGTAGTCATTTTGGATCTGAGCAGAGCAGCACTGCCGTGGTAGCCCAGATCTGCAGCCCTCCTTTGTTTTAGAGCACATTTCCTTTCATCTCTCATTGAGATGGGTACAGTGATGAACTATACATGTTAGTGCTCATCCACACCTGCAAGTAGCAGTTTCGGCCTCAGCTCTGCCTTTTCTATCTTTGTTCTTGGTGGACACTCATAAAATTAAGTCGAGCCACAAGCATGCTCATGGGAAGTTGCTGTCAGCGTCAGGAGCAGGTGTTAAACTGTGGTTGGACTCAGCAGCTGACAGCAGGAGACAAACACCCCCAACCTGTGTGACACCTACACGGGGATGCACCAGCCCCAGAGGCTTCAGGGCTCCTCCAGGTGCCCCTGCACGCTTGGGAGGCTCAGCTGCTGTCCCCTGACCAGGACCCACTCCTGAGCCCCACATGTGTGACAAGGGGTCACCTGCTGGCTCAGCTCTGGGTTGAAGGGGCAGTGTCACCTGTTCAGGTGACAAACAGTCAATTACTCAGGTCCGGTCCTGCTTGTTCAAGAACAAACTGACCCTTTTCCATGCAAAGTGCTGAATCAAGAAATGCTGATGGCAGACCATGGATCATGAAGTCGTTGCTGCTGGAGGTTTTCAAGTGGCCTTTGGTTCATCCCCCCTTAGTCTGTCCCCTGGGGAGCACCAGCATTGATCCAACTGCCTCTCCCGTGCACTGTCAGCACTTGCATATCTGAGCTCATTTCAGGGCTTTTTATTTGAACATTGTTAATCCTAAATTACCAACTGCTGCCCGTGCTCCCTGGCACTGGGGGCCTGCAGAGCCAGGGGTTGCATGGGAAGACAGTGGTACCTCAGGAAAGGGCTCTGCCTCCTTTACCTGAGCCATTCACATCACCCAGAAAAGCAAATCCACAGCCAAGTATGAACTGTAGAGGCTTCAGTGCACCAGACAGAGCAGTGGGGATGGCGCTTTCACGGTGTGAGGGAGGATGTCAGCACCATGGGTGGTGCTGGTTCTGACCCGGCAGCAAAGAGATGGCACTCAGAAGCATTCCTGCTTCTGATCTTGTTAATGGATCCCCCAGAGAAATTGGGTGTCTGGCCAAGTGAGCAAAGTGCAGGGCAGCTGGGCATCTGCTGCAGCCACTGCTGTAACCGTGTGCATGACCTCCTGGGAGCTGGGGGTGCAGGGCAAATCCCAGCAGGGCTGGGGCACCAGGGGGCCCTGGCAGCCCCCCCAGCCGCAGTGTGCAGGGGCAGAGACTCTGGGGCTGCACAGCCTCCCTAAGATGGGGCAGCTGCTGCTCAGGCTGCTCATTCTGTGCTGCCCTTGTAGGGAGAAGGATGCAGGAACTGTGACCTGGGTCTGCTGCACACGCCTGCATTACCAACAATGACGGCTCCTTACTCAGCTCAAAATCCTCCAGAAACCCCCCAAAAACTCAAAGCACTTTGGAAAAATGCCTGAGGCAACAACTTTATAGGTAAACTAAAGCATCTTGCTGAGAATTTCATAGACCTAGCAAATCATAATGCAATTTCCTATGCAAAAAGGGTTTATCTCTATCTAAATATTGTTCTGCATTGTTATTCATTGTAGGGAAGTTATTGCTCTCCTAGGTTAACTGATTGAACTTTGGAAATAGAGCTGGAAGCTTATTGTACAGACGGGACCTTGACTTTTATTGCTCTTAAATTGTAGTGATATTGTTAGATGTGAGTAAAATATACACTCCATTAGAAAGTATTAAAATTTGGTACCACTTTAGAATTAAAAAAGATTAAAAGAAGCATTTCTGCAGTCTAGCTCACCATGAAATTGGAGTCGATTTGGTATGTGAAATGTGTAATACAAATAGCCTAACAATTAATGACAAAGAAAGAGCTGGGATGGATTTATGGCTCAAACCATCCTGGATTTCATGAGGCTGGAGTGGTAGCAGGGGAAATGGCTTATTAGATCATTACAGGTTTTTCTGCTAGAGCCACTGCTGCTGAAGTTACAGAAAGGTGTTTTATTATTACTCTGTTCCCACATAATATTCCAAAGTACTCTCCTCTTGGGATATGGTTGTCTCTGTGGGAGCTAATCCATGTCTCTGCTGCAGGCAGGTTTGTTTGGAAAACCCGATCAGGAACTCCTCAGCCATTTTTTGCAGTAGGCAATGGTGAAGAAGTGCTTTCCCATGGCCAGGGTGTGTAAGGAGCTTGTTTATTAGTATGTAAGTTCAGAGCTGCTGGCTGCAGTGCAGTGATGGATGCGGGAGCAGGGCTATGGCTGGTGAGGGCCCTGTGGCACCACGGCAGGTGCATCTCCTGCTGCCCAGGTCAGGGTCCTTCCCCAGGTGCTCCTGTGTAGTGCTGCCCAGCACCCTCCCCCCATGACCCCTATTAACTTCTAATACTTGGAGCACATTGCAGGCAGAGGGGAGCCTGAAGCTCTTTGCTATGCCCAGAGGGTGAGGATTTGGGATGCTGGCATAGGGAGGGATGGAGGGCTCTTCAAAGAGGTGGATTTCACAGCTTTCACCTGTGACTCTGAGCCCCCAGTTACCCCAAGGATGGGAAGACCCCTTTGTCCTGCAGCATTGCTGCTCATCTTGGGGAGGGTCTCAGCTGCAGACTTTCCCCTCCCATGTGTGGGTGTTGGGGACCAGGAGGGGCCTGGGCACTGAGTGTTCCCACTGGCACAGCCAGGCAGCTGCATTGTGCCTTTGTCTCTCTCTGAGAGGTGGGAAAGTAAATTGAGGTAGGGCAGGGAGTTTGGGTGTCTCTGGAGTACAGATTTGAGGCCCGTGGTGTGGTGGTGCCAGGTGAAGGTTGTGTGGCCCTTGAGAGTATAAACTGCATTTCTAATCTAGCTTTCTCCCCTTGCACTTCATGTGAGAGTCATCTTGTACTGATGTCTCTCTGCTGGAGTGTACAGTGCAGGATACACATCTCCTTCATTAATAGGATTTATATCGTTGGTGTTCCTTGCTGGATGACTTAGTATTATAATGAAGAACATGAGTGCTGCCCTAACTAAAATGCACCCCCCCACATTAATATATGTTGCTGCTCAAGGTTCACTGAAAACAGTGAGTTTAAAAGCTTGTGGCAGGTGTAACTGGTGGTGTGTGAAATGGGAGGTGATTTGGGGTGAAATGCCCCAGCTTGGCAGCCTTACAGGACCACGCTCAGCCCACAGCAGGGACAGGAGGTCAGAGTTGCCTTTGCAGCCACCCAGCAGCAGGCAGCTGTCTGCCCACCCTAGGGGCACCAGAGCTGTCTCAGGGGTGTCCACTGCTGCCTGCCCTGCGCTCAGCACCAGTGGAAACCTGCACTGGTCCCAGTACCATGATGTTCTCTTTTACCAGGGAGGTGCAGAGCAGGTTTATGAACCAGAGAATTTTTTCTACAATATTACTTAAAAAAAAATCTTGTAAATGCAAATATTCTTAGCCTCTCTCTGAGCAGCACATGCATCGCCGTTGGCAGTATGATCAGTTACGGAGATATTTTGCATTCAAGGATTTGCAGTTTCCAGGTCCATGAATATTCAGGCTCCAGCTCGCCCTTTCTGTCTGTACTCCACACCTACCCTTTCCATTCCTTCACTCCTTTTTTTTTCTTTCCAGCAGATTCAATTAGTTCTATTTGCTGCTTTAGCAATAAAACAATTCCCTCTGTGGCATTAAAATGAGTTTCTTTCATTATTTCATTTGGCCTCTTGTTATATGTGGAAGGAAGGGAGGGAGCTGTGCTCTGTGCCCTGGCTCGCGGGGGCTGCCGAGCCAGGGAGGACACGGGATGTACTTGGGGCAGCATTAGGAATTAATGAAGGGCACTGCTGGCGCAGAGCCGCAGGAGCTGCACTGACAAAGCTGCACTCAGAGCCACCAGGAAAGTCTGACTGATTCCAGAGACTTTCAGGAGGACTTTGGCACCTGAAACCCCTGCAGCCTTCAATGTGCTGGGCTCCTGACCATGCTCAAGTCATCAGATGTGCTCAGTTCCCACATGGCCACATGGTCAAGGGTCCCGGTCCCATTTCCTCCCTAAGCAGAGCCCAGTGCAGTGTGAGGAAAGCACATGGGCACTGTGAGAGCTAGGGCAGTAGTGATCATGTGGACAGAATTACGTGTAGTGCCAGAATGCTCTCGTCAGGCTGCTCTTGTGCTTTCGGGGGGCTGTGATGGCATCGGAACTGTGTAGTGTGGACAGACTCATAAATCATTCTTGTTTCACACCATGCTAAACACAAATACTATTAGTTACAACAGTGAGGAGCATCTAAGTAGAGAAAAGAGAAAGGCAAGGTAGAAAGAAGAAACAAGATTTAAATCTAATTGCTTTTCCACCTGTGTTTCCCCACTGTTTGGCTGGGACACGATGCTGTGCAGTGTTTTGCTGAACCAGATGACTGGCACTGGTGTTGAAGGTCAATGAGAGGAGATGTGGTTTTGTATATTCAAAAATATTTTTTAAATTACTTTTCTTCCTCTTTCTGTGACTGGGGAAGGCTAAAACAGTTGTGCTGGTTACAATTGCTTCCTCATTCTGAAGTTGAATTTAGAACCAAATGAAAATTTCCAAGCTGGTAGAGGGGCTGTGGCCCCCTGGAGTCTGACAAGTGCCTGAATTTTTTGAGAGAGAAGTTAGTGCTTTTTATCTCCTCACAGAAAGGCCTGAGCCCTTCTGCAGGGGGAAAGCAAGTGAGCACTGGTGCCAGTTGCCTCTAGACAGAACTGCAGAATTGGTTGGGTTGGGCAGCTGCTGGGACACCTTTCACCAGTGGGATGGGTTAGTGACAGTGGGTTTCAGTGGGACTAAAAAAGGTGCTGAAAAAGGAAAGGTGTCTATTTAGGATGGCAAACCATTTTAAACAGAAGCAAAATTAGAGCATGTAGAGCAGGGTAAGTAGGACTGCAAAGTTTTGTAATTAATCACACCATTGGAACTTGGAAAGGAAATAAACATGATAAAAGGATTTTTCTGAATAGATTTCAGGCAAATTAGAAAAACAAAAAAGGAAGGGTCATCACGGCCTTGGGAATTGTGCTCTTCAGAAATCGTCAATCATCCTCACAATCAATTCTGCGTTTCCTTAATAGCAGTGTGGAGCTGGGCACTGTCTCGGATTAATCGCTACCTGCAAACCAGACATTAAATGGAGTATCGAGTATTTGTCTCTCAAAAATACACTTGGAGATGGTTTATTTCCCTCTCATCTGCTGCGATGTGTTTCAGTACTGTAACTCAAACTGAAATGCAGCTGCCCGAGGTGCCCAGCCCCTGGCCTTGCTGGCACCCACTCCGAGGGCCCACAGCACAGCAGGGTTTTCTCATAAACTGCTTGTTTGTTTGTGCAGACAATTACACTGGCTTTGCTATACAATGTATGTTTCTCTGCAGCAAACAATCTGCTTTATGGGTTTTCCTAGGAAAATACCAGCTCACTGTGCTCACTAATATGATTCAATTGTGTTGTGTTATCTGACCTTTAAGGAACTTACAATCTATAACAACATGATTCTACAGCAGAGCCACCAGTAAAAGCCCAGGCTCCTGGGGAATTTTGGCTGCAAGTAAGTGGAGCCCAGGTATGGAAGGAATAAGAAGACATTTTAACCCCTTTGCTGCTGGCCTGCAAGGCTGGGTCTCCATCCCTGCTATGTATGAGGTGCTGTAGGGTTGTGTGCATGCGAGGAGCTGGAGGTGGGAGCACAGCTCGTGTATCCCATCCAGGAGCACCTGGAGCTGGTGCCCCTCACCTCTCTCCCTAGAGGATGTGGACACAGAGGGGGCCCGCTCCTGGCCCGTGGAGCTGTGGCAGGTGGGCTGTGTCCTCATCCCCGAGCGCGGCGCGGGCTGTGTGCTGCCGCCTTCGTGTGCAGTGCCACGGAAATGATTAACTCTGGTACCATTCCCATCCACCCACCGCTCCCGTCTGTCCACTGCACTTCAGGCACCCTGCCAGTGTGCAGGCACCAGCGAGCTCCAGCATGGATGGGGAAACCTGAGTGTGTTCCCTTGCCTTGCTGGTGGTACAGGGGTCATGTCATTGCCAGTGTTGGCTCTGGGCTGCCATTGCAGGGTGTAGGACTGTTCTGATCTTGCACAGCACAGTCTCTGGCCCTCCCTGCTCCCTTCTTGTCTGCCAGGACTTTGCAGAGACACAGCATGGCAACCCATTGATCCTACAGCACAGTGGAAGCTCAGGAGCCACACTGCCATGTGCCCACATCATCCCTTAGCCCAGGTTGTTCTTCTCCCACCTGGAATTTATCTACAAGTTGCTTAGGAGAGGTCTGCATGTCTTGGTCTCAGCCAAGACTGGAGTGACCCCCAGCTCATTTCCTCAGGAAGGGATTTGCCACCCGCCAGCTCATTCTGCTGGTCCCTCCCTGCATCTCTCCTGGCATGGCTGGGAGGACCTCAGGCTGGAGCAGGACACCACGCTGCCAAGGAGGCCTTGGGGAGCCCATAATTATGGGGCATTCACTCCTTCCAGCTCAGTCTGCAGCCGTGGGGTATCCATCAGCCCCACTCTGGCTGCATTTCCAGCCCACTAATCACTCTCTGATTCCCCTGATTGCTGTCTGAGCTCCCTCCATAGCTGGAATACTTTGCCTAAGAGGTATTTCAGTGATTTTATTCAGCTGAGTGAAAGATGGGGTGTCATCAGGAATCTGTTAGACCCAGGGAACTGGGAAGAGCTGGGGAACTTGAACAGTGAAACACTTTGGAGGTTCACAGAATCACAGAATGGTTTGGGATGGAAGAGACCTTAAAGATCACCCTCCCACCACCCAGGTTCAGGGTGATGGGGCTGGAGCACTTGCTGGTGAAGACAGAGATGAAAAAATTTTAAAGGATTGGCTTCTCAAAAGCTGAGAACAGCCTGTGCAAAGTTCTAGGTGCTGGGTTTTAAAGAAGTTTCCTGTTTGCTGCATCGACTTCTGGCAGAAATCTTTGTGAAACAACTTTTCCACTGAAGAACAGGAGATCAGAGAACTGTTCCCTTTAACACTTGAGTGTGCGTGAACTCATAGGGATATCATTTGAAGTTCTTCTCCCCTTGTTAAAGGTCACCTTTTGATCCCATTAAATACCCTCTTTACCTGGAGATAAGATTTCAAAATGAAAGACGAAAGAGAAGGGGCTTAAGGAAGAAGGAGTAGCGGGAAGCTGGCTGAGCAGACTGGACCTGGCTGGTGGCAGGGGAGAGATTAAAGCAGGTGCTGGCCCAGCTGGGAAAATGGCTCTGAGAGGTGGGGACAGAGTGGGGACAGAGTGTCCAGGGTGTCTCCAGGGCCATGGGGCAGCCCTATGGCATAGCTGGGGCCAGGAGTGCTGACCAGCCCACACTACTGGTGTTCCTTTGCCCTGCCAAAGGCTGCTGTTGCAGAAGGAGGAAACTGCACCGGGCCAAGGTCATGGCTGAGGTCAATAAATTATACATGACAATTAATCTTAGAGACCTGTGAGTCAGGGGAGAAAGGTGAGGACACTGCAGATCTTGGCCCAGGCTGGTAGGAGGATGCCTTGGCTCCATGTCAGCCCAGGCAAGTCAGTGAAAAACAAGCCTGTGCTGGATGCTGTGAGTCACTTGGCACGGCTGGCACGCTCCCGGTGCCCTCCCCAGCAGGCATGGGAGTGCTGGCTGTCACTGCCCGGGCTGGGGGGCTTGTTCTTGCTCTCCTGTGGGGGGGGGCTGGGCTGCAATCCCGGGATGCCCAGCCATGGGAGCTACACAACCTTCATGCATGCCACAAGCCCTCTGTGCTGGGGCTTCAGCAATTGTTTGCCTGTTACAATCAATTCCCATTCGAAATTTTTTTAAAATGTATAACTGTCTCCTTGAGACTACAGCATTCAGCAGGTGGTAACACTCAAAGCTTTTTTTTTTAATCTGTAGTAAGGATTTACAAAGGAAACCTTGACTTTTAGATTGATTTTTAAATAAGCATATATTTAGCTGTTAGTGCTTGAAGTACATATTGGATTATATTCTTCTGCAAACAGAATATTCTAATTGATCTTGCTAATAAATAATGAAAGCCAGCCCTGCTCCATATAATTCAAGGTTACACTGAATTTGTATCAGCAGCACTGGGGAGTTTTTTAGTACTTAAAAGATGATTTCTCTTAAATAAGGAAAAAATGGGGTTGGGGGGAGACTAAATGCTGAGCTTTTCTCTAGAACTTCCTTTCGTTGCTTTCTAAACTTTAATTGGCAAGTGTCACCATTTGAGATCCTCATATACATATAAAGCTAAACCTGAAAGCCTTTCACTCTCCCTGGTGGCTGCCCCCCAGGAGCAGCAGGAGCCAAGGGACTGCGGGTCAGCCCTGGCCAACCCTGTTCCAACACTGGGTACAAGTAACAATGGAAGTCCACAGGAACCCCTGAGAGGAGGGTGATGCTGCCACTGGGACATGAGATGGGCTGAAGGATTGGTGTTGATGTTCAGCCTGGTATTGATCAGTGCTGTGATGGGTCTCTTGGGTGGGGCTCAAGCAGCTTCAAGGAACCTCTGGGACAGATGGCCCCTGGGGACACAGAGCTGCCTCTGGGGCTGGGCTGTGAGCTGGGTATAGCCACAGCTCCTGGCACGGGTGCAGAGGAGCCCTGCCAGCTGATGCCTCCAGCAGCCATGCTCTGGCCCAGCACAAGCTGGAGACAGAACAGCTGTGCAGGGCTGGGGCACTCGAGGTGTGGGTTATTGTGGTTTGTAGATGTGGTGCAGGTTCTCGGCATGCAGAGTGGACATTAATCACCCAGTGACATTGCAATTACCATAGAGGACAGGGCATTTATTTGGCATTTAAGTTGTAATTAGGGAAAATAACTATTTCTTCCCAATGCACAGAAAGTGCAAATTGCAGATGGCCAGCTTTGACCTGGTGAGTTTGTGCAGCTCAGCCGCATTGGCTTTGCCACAGGGCACAGAGCTCTTCCGTCCAGGGAGGTGTCACCTGCTGTTACGGGGACATTGGCAGCAGCTGACCCCGCTGTGTACCACAGCCTCCACCTCTGCAGTGGGGGCAGTGGCTGGAACCGTGGGGAGAGCATGGCACCTTGTGAGTGGTCACTGTGAGGCAGGTCAGCAAGCCCAGGGTCCTGCCATCCCACAGGGACCACGGGTCAGGGACACAGGACAGGGTGTCTGGGTGTGCACAGTATTGCTCCCCAATGCCTCTGGTGTTCCTCCAATCTCAAATGCCCTCAGCCTCCTCAGGACCAGGACAGAGGCCAGCCAGGCACCCAGCCAGGGCTGCCAAAGGATAAAGCTGTGTGGCTTTACCCTTTGCATCCTCCTGGCTGCTGGAGGGAGGGCAAGATCTCTGGGGACAGGGCAGTGTCCTGGCAGACCAGTGTGACAGAGCTAAAGGGACATAAAAGGCCCCATCCTGTTGCACCCCTGTTGGACAAGCAAAGTGCTTCAGTCCTAGGCAAAACCCTGTGTACCTGGGGACTGGGCCCTGCCACTGCTCTCCCCACTGGGAATCCATGGTGGCATACATGTGCTGCTGACCCTCTAGCTGCTTTCCTGCTCCTGCTGCAAGAAGCCATTTGTTTGTGGAGTCAAGAATGGTGTAGGAGGATGAGCCAGTGCAGATCTCCCAAGCAAGATGAGATGTCCCTGTCTCTCTTTTTCCATAGGCAGCTGGCAGCTACTGTCCTGCCAGCTGGAGTGACAACATGATCAGCCAGGAAAGGCAGCACAATATTAAAGAGCTGCTGACACCTCATGGGAAATTCACTTTAAAATATTTTATTTAGTTGCATTTCTATGGATTTTTCTGCTTCTCCTCTGCTTGTTTCACACCACGGGGAGCACTGCCTGGAGGACAGGCACTGTGCTGGATGGAGTCCCATGGATCTCAGAGGGGAGGGGGCAGGGACAAAGAAACAAGTGCTTAGAGTATCTGGGACCCACATGCCCTGTCCCATGCCCCCAGCCCTGCCTCATGTCCAGCACACCCAGGTGTGGGAGCAGACTAACATGGAGTTGCAGGGCCCCATAGGCTGCACAGGGTGGGTGTGCCAGGTGGGGGCAGAGGATTGTGGGGCCATGGGATGAAGACAGATGGACTCTGCTAGCCCTGGCCAGGAAGGAGGGCTGCAGCTGGTGGCTGTTTATTAGCAGAACTCCTCATGATACTGCCTTCTGTCTATTCTAGGCAGTCATGATGAATATGGATGTGAGTGCACGGGGAGATGGGATGGTTAATTATAGTGGAGTCCTGGGACAGGGATCTCCTGGGCTGTAATTGAACCCTGGGGAAAGAGCTGCTCCTGTGGGAACCTCGAGATCTCTCAGATTGTGTGCACCACCCCTGAGGTTCCAGACCATGGGACCCGGGGCTATGGACTTCCCTCTCCATGGACCTAGCTGTACCTGCCTCACAGGCATGTTGTGTGAGTTGGAGTTAATTAATGCTCATAAAGCCACTCTGCATCCTTGGAGAAGAGCAAAGTATTGTAGCTGCTGTTACGATTAACTAGGCAATGCAATTAGTTTAATTTCAGAGAGTTCCCAGCCAGCCAGCCCTTTCCCCAGCCACCATGCTGTCCCAGTCTGCCCACTGCCATGGGCAGGTTCACAGAGAGCCAGCTCATGCTGTCTGCCAGGGAGGAGACAGCAGCACTCTCTGTCTGCTCCTCCTGAGCACCTCTTCCCCCCTGCCCTGTTCCTGCTTTTTGAATCATCCCAGTTGTCACCCACTTGTCCCATTAATGGCCTGATGTCATTGTGACCTGTGACTCTGGTCACAGCAGCCACCAGTGATATCATGAAGAGATGAAGAATAAAAGTCATCCAATTTATCCTCAGCTGTTTACTTCAACATGAGCTCTGGGGATGCCAGTCTCTCTCCTCCAGCTGCAGAGAGGTCTGCCCCCTCACTACAGGTCTGCCCCCTCTGATGATGCCCCCTCACTACAGCCCAAACTACTGGGAGCCCAGATGAAGGATATGAATCCAAACTAGCCTCTGCCCTGGTGACAGTCGCCTTTCTCCATACTGCCTCTGGCCCACCGATGTGTGGGACAAGCTCTCTCTCAGGCTAGGTCCAAGCTCTTTAGTGCTGGAACGTTCCTGTGTCCCAAAGACTTGGGAAAACTGGAGCATTAAAGTTGTCTGTCACAGGAGGAGAACAGGGTGAGCACAGGAGGGAAGCACATGGCTCAGCCCAGCCTCACATGTCTGCAGGATGAGGTGGGTACAGGGTACCAAACCGGGGGCTATATTTTTATATATCTATATCTATGTGTATGTACATGTGTCTGTGTGTTTCAGTATACATTTAATGGGTCAAGAACTTCAAGACCATCTGTTCCAGCTTTTGGGGAAGCTAATGCCATTTCTGGCATATGCTGAGGCTGTAGGTGTTAAATCACCAGGTACTCAGTGGTTCACGGCCACAGAGGGCATTTGCTCCATGCTGGCTCCACCACCCCGTGAGTGGGGTGACCTTGGGCCCTGCCATCCTCCCTGGGTGTGGACAATCAGGGCTGTGGTAGGTGGCAGTGTCCCCTCCATATGTCTTGTCATGGGGCCATGCAGCCCCCAGCCCTAGGGGAGGGCAGAGCTCCAGCCCCTCCAGTTCAGCCTAAAGCAATTAGACCGGTCACTTCTCTCCAGGCTGTCCAGGAAGAACATCTGGCCTCTCCCTTTGTGCCCCATCTCTGCACAAATCATCCGTTATCACCAGCTCTTTTTTTCCTCCCAAGACATGAATACAGAGACCTGTCGGCTTTCTGTCTGCCTTTGCAGAGATGAAGATGTCAGGGAGCCTGACTAGCCTGACTAGCTGACTTTTGAAGAGATCTGCCATTAACTTTTTCCTCCTCCAATTCTTGAAATCATTTCATAGGAATCCAATTTTCTCTTTCATATTCACTCCCGCAAACAGATTTGAAAAACTCTTTGTTAGTCAAAATCGTCTCTGAAATGTACTGCTGTATTTCCTTTTGCTATTCTAATTAGCTTTTTAACTCGGCACTGCTTGTATTTATAGCTGGCTAATCCTCCCTCTCCAGCCTTCCTCCTCCTCCTCCTCCATAGCGGAACATTTCCACTGTTTAGAAGCCATTTGCTCTTTCCTGTTTTCTGTTTCCCAGTTCCTTTGCTGTCGCTGTTTCAGTGCTCCAGCTCTTGACTGAGCTCCCTGATCAGACACAGGGTCTCCTTTGCTGCAGCACCTTTCCTGGAGCAAGATTCGGCTCCAGGCTGGCACAAGGCTTTGAGCAGCTGCCTCGCCTCTCTCCTTCAAGATTATTTCGAGACTATCTATTTTAGCTTGTCAGCTCCCACTATCCGTTCCTGCAAAACGGGCAGCCCAGGGTGGGCATGGATGCAGATCCGTTTCCCTTGCCCCTTCCTGGCAGTGCCAGCGTGGGCAGGAGCCTCTGGTATCTTTCCGGTGGCTGCAGTTGTGTCCTGCTGTTCTCTGTGCTGCACAAGGTGCCCCCCCAGAGTGACATCGTGTTCTGACCCCCTCCAGTTCCTCTGCTCAGAACAGCTCCTGCATCTGTGCAAAGGAGGCAAAGGAATCAGATTTTTGTCCCCATCCATCATCCTAATTAATCACTATAGTTTGAAACACATTTTTACTTTTTGATGCTTTTATTTACTTAGAAGCCAAGAGGTTTGCTGGAGTGATTCAGTAAAGCCCTTCAGCTTAGTGCTGGGGAGCATTGTGGTTTGCCCAGGGTGGGGATAAGTACACATTTATCCCCAAAGCCAGCAGGAGAGCACCCCTTAAGAACCCTTTTTGCTATGGGCTTCTAACCCTTGACTTAGGAGCAATTCCTATGCTAATGCTTTAGCTGTGCATTTATGAAGATTAAGATAACTCATAGCTCTTCTGGAGCGATGCCAGATGATGGCATAAAATATCAAAATGTCTTGTATGGTGCAGAGCTTTATCTGTGGGCTGGAGCTGTGGGGCTTTCCCTTTATGTGGCCCTCCTGCCAGAGCTCCTCAGAGCAGGCTTTCAAAGAGCAAATACGCAGGAGATCTGCTGGCTTAGCGCAATTCCTAAATGCAGATAAGGCTTAGAGCCTCACACCAGGTAGGAAGATTCCAGTACCAGTTAAATGGGCTTGACTGTGCAAATCTCTGGCTGTGGCAGGGAGACACAGGGAGTACAGACAGATGGTCTGGCACAGGCAGTGCCGTGAGCTGCTGAGGCACCCTGGGTAAAAGGTGTCCTGGTGGCCTTATGGCAGAGTCCGGCATGACCTGGAGGTCCCAATTCCCCATCCCTCTGTGGCTGGTCCCACCATCATAGCCACTGTTTTCACACTCCCTCAACACATCGTCTTCCCCTGGGGTAGGCTCAAACCACCTCCGTGCACAGTAACCACACAAACATAAATCACCAACTCTGCGGAGCTGAGGAGCATCCCCTGTGCTGAGAACAGCCCCTGGCACAGGGAGTGGGGCTCAGGGCAGGGCCTGGGGCAACAGGGTGATTGAAGAAGGCAGGATGGGCTCTTCTGCACCCAAAGTCCACGCACAGCATTATCAGACGTTGGGAGAAGGTGCTTCTTCCTCCACACTGGAGAGCTGGAGCCACAGTCCTGTCCCAGCATGGCAGCTCCTGCAGGGAAGAAGGAGAAGATCAAGGAAAAGCAGAGTGTTGGAATACAAGGCAGCACTGAGGGCAGGATGAGGAGGTTGTTTATGTCAGGGACTCTGAGGAGAAAGAGAAAAAACAGGACTTTCTTCCTAATAGCACATCTTTAAATGTGCAAATCTGTTACTACTGAGTTATTTGCTCCACATAAAATATTAATTCTTGTCAAGATGTATCTTTCCTGAGCATAAACTGCATAGTTTGATGCCTTGGTTTTTTTATTCAATCTCTCTGCTCCTGAAAAATCATCTCCATTTTATCATTTGCCCAATTTTCCTGTTCAAGTGGCATTTCTGAGACAGTCATGGTATCAATCCTCTGCTTCAGGAATCTTAAAGCCCTGGCAGGAAAGAGTGGCTCTCAGTGCCCTCATCACAGGTCTGCCCCCAGCATCAGGATCTGAATGGCATGGTCTGGTACTGATGGATGCAGCATGGAGAACAGATGTGGGTGGGAGGCAGCTTCCCAGGGACCTGGGGGTTTGTTCCAGGAGTGGTGCTGAGAGGCTCAAACATGGAGTTTGGTCAGAGGCACAGAGCCTGGCTCACTGCAGCTTACTGAGCACCAGGGCACAGTGACCTGCCATTTGCTTCTCAGCAGCCTCGGGCTGAGGACAAAACACCATTTTCAGGATGAAATATTGCTTTATTCCATGTAGCACTGGGTCATAGCATAGGACAAATATTAAAAATGGTAAAGCAAGAAAGCCCACTGGGAGCACATTTCGCACCAGGATTAGGTGCAGCTGCCTCAGTATTTCAGCTGTCACAGCTGTCTTCAATTCCACCTTTCCAGTAGGGATGTGATGCCCTAGCCATCTTCATCCAGTGTCCATCAGAACTCAGTGCCCTGCATCTGCCTTTGAGATATCATACGGTCTTGGAGGAGATGGAATAAACCTTCCCTCATCTTCTCCAGGCTCAGGCTGCTCCCAGCCCTTCCCCATCCTCCCTGGATTTGCCTCTCGATCTTTCCCCCATGTTGGCATTCCCTCAGCTGGTGTTCCATGCTCACAAGCCTCCTAAGACCTTGCAATAAAATTTTACACATCATTTATCACGAGATGTATTAATGGTACAAACAATCTCTTAGTTTCCTTTTATCTCAGCAGGCCCACCATGTGCTCTGCTCATGACTATTAGCAGCACAGATGACAGACTAGGCAGTGAGCGGATGTTTTTTAGTTTGCTTTCCTCACCCCACTGTATTAGCGGGGGTTCTACCACCAACCTAATCTGAGAACAGACTGGGAAGTCTGCAGCATGCAGGGGGTTAAAGTCCTGTGTGTCATTATGCACAGACCAGGAAGATTTCTGTCCATTTCCCAGTCCAGTTGGTGTTTTTTAGGCATCATAAATCTGTCTTCTTGCTGCTGGAGCCAGCAGGAAATCATGGTTCACTGTGTCAGTCTCCAGTCAGTCTCTTGTCCTGATTTAAGCAAAACCATGCAGTTGGTGCTACTGTATGGGAATGCAAACATAAAGGCCTCATCTACGATGCTGCTGGTGGTTCTGCAATCATTAATCTAATGAAACTGATAATAACTCTTGGAAATGTGGTTCTAGGTGAAATCTCAGCTCGGCCAGAGACACACTGTGCAGCCCATCCATTCAGGCAGTGATTTGTCATCTGCAGGATGGAGGCACCTGGAATGAGATGACCCCTAGAAAAACTTGATGCTGCTTCTTGGTGGGGAGCACAGCGGGAAAGATTTGATGGAGGAGCTGCACATGCAGTACTGCACCTACAGCCCTGGACATCCCCAGAACAGGGATGGGAGCTGTGGCATTTGCAAGAGAATGTATAGAGCCTGAAGTCTCTGTCAAACTTGACCGGGTATCTTGGAGCCACGTGAGCACTGAACCCAGGACCCACATGTATCAGCACCTTTCCAGCAGTGTGAGATGTTCCTCCAGTAGTTTCACCATCAGAGGTGAAGGGGAAATGCAAAGGCTCATTCTCATTCTCACTCTCAGCAAAAAGCTGAAAAAGAGTAGCCAGTGGCTGTTGGAGGTTTCTGCTGCCAGGGAAAGGGCTTTTGGTAATTTGCCCCCCTGGAAAGGTCCACTCCTCTCTGGGGATGATGCACCCCAGTATCTATGGTGGCACCTTCTCAGTCAGACATACCCCACACCAAGGGTATCCAAGCGTGATGGGGCCCAGCAAGGACCTGAGCTACCAGTGTGTAACCTCAGGGACACAGAGCCACAGGCTGGAGACATGCTCTGTTAACATCACACCATCTTGTTGTCTTTATGGCTGCAGGCTTTCACAGGAACATGCAGTTTTTGTCTGCACTCCAACAAGAGGAGGAAGGATGCTTATAATCCGGTGCTGGAAAAATTGGCTAAGAATCAGAGCTGTGTGCCAGCCCCCTTTGCTCTCTGGGAGTCTGCAAGCAGGGATGCCTGGGAGCATCCTTAACTATTCTTTTTGCCACAAGGAAAGCTGCTAAGTCAAAATGTAAACAGTTTGCAAACTAAAGTTAATTTTGATGAACCTTCAGATTTTAAAGTGTTTGGGGTAAGTTCCATTGTTGGCAGAACACCTCTCAGCTGCTCTGGTGAACAGGCTGGAAAATGAGTCAGAACATGAAGGCTTAATTCAGGCCTAGCATGTAGAAAAACCAAACCCAACAGGGTTGAAGCTGGAAAGGCTGACTTTCTGTAGACTCCAAAGAACTTACTGGGAGTTTATACTGTTTTCCAAGATATTGGTCTTTCATCTGTATGGGAAGGGCATTTTATATTCATAATCTCTTTCAAAAGGAGAAGAGAACTGTTACTAGCTAGTCTTATGCAGGAATTCCTTCCAGCCTTCCACCTATGAGGTGTCTGCGTGTGCCAGGCAGGCTCTGAGGAGGACCAGGAGCTGGTTTCAGGCTCACGGCTCTTTGTGCCCAGAGGTCCCACTCCCCAGCACACCTTGGCCAGCAGCATTTTGTGGGGAGACCTTCCCAAGGAGCCACCATGGATGTGGAGAGACTGTCAGTGTGCAGAGTTCCAGGCTGCCTTGCTCAGTGCTTGCCCTCCCCCTGTGCCCAGGCTGGTGAGGGGTGAGTGATGGTGCCAGCTCTGGGAACTCCCCCTGAGACCTGTCTGGCTGCTTTAGCTGTTGCCTCCTCAGGGGCCTCCTGGGATGATGCTGGTTATCCCACTGGTTTTATGCACTTCCAAGGGGACAGAGGGAGGAAAGTTTATGGCTGCCTTTATGAGGAGTTTATCTGCATACGCCGGAAAAATCAGAGAGGCTGTATAAAAAAGGGTAAGTGCCATCCCTCAGCAAGCACAGTGAATTGGTATTAGCCTGCAGTCAAAGCGGATCTTAAATTATTGTTGTCTTTTTGTATTGCTGTACAGTAGTTTAAAGATAAAAGCCATCTGGGAAGAGTTGAGATAAGTGGTGGGGGGAGCCAGCTGAGCTCAAACACTGACTGCAGAGTTCTGGAATGAACCTGCTGCCTGTGAGGGTTTGTGGTTCACCTCACTGAGCTCAGGCCACTGAAGCTGGGACACCCTGAAAGGCAGGGTAAATCCTACCTGGGCACTTCAGCCTCTTCCCCATAGTATGTTCCCTGTCCTTGCACCTGCCTCTGCAGATCCTGCTGTCTGCACCTGACAGTTGCAGACCTGCTCATGAAGCAGCACTGGCTGTAAATTCAGTTGTCCTTGGTTATCACTGCTCTTTCCCCAAAATGGGAGCTGCAAGCCCTCAGCAGGGGCTGCTGGCTTGTCCCTATCTCCCCTATTGTCCCTGTTGCCCGGGACATCTTCTCCATCATCGGCACAGACCAGAGAAGGCATTTGCTCTTGCTCTCCCAGGGCTGAGACCTGTGGCTGGGCATGTGGTGAGTCCCTTTGGCTGTCCTAGGCCCAGGGACACTGCCAGGTGCCACCTGGCAGAGGAAGGGGAAGTGCAGGCCAGGGCTTTGCCTGGCCAAGCACTGACTGCAGTAAGGCTAATGGAGTGAGAAGCCCTCAAATCAACTGGCCCCTGCCTGAGTCAGTAATTTAAACATGGCTTTATTAGAAATAATTAATTTAGCCTGCAGCAGAACGGTGCAGGGAGAGCAGCAGGAGCTGGCACATGGAAGGGGAGCTGATGGCACAGTGTGCTGAACTGCTGGGAGTGCCAGTCTTGTCAGGAGCCCCACTGCCCTGCTTCTCTGCTGCTGCCCAGCCAGCTCGCAGCTCGGTCCCATGGGATGGTCTGGGAGCATTGCTGTGGTTGCTGCCTGAACGTGTAAATGGCATTTTGGACTTCTCCTGGGAGGAGGACACTTCTGTCAGTCACTGTGTGAACACCTTTACCCCATGCAGGGAGAGTGTTTGGCCCCACAAATGCCAGAGTGGTTGCACCCAGCAATGCCAGGTGTGATGGCACCTGCAGCGAGGGACAGGCAGGGGCTGGACGCTGTTAGAGCAGCTGCTCTCCTGGGGCCACAGAAAGGCAGGGACAGGACACCCAGGGCTCCTCTACCAGGGACACACCATGGGGGGAAGCAGAGATGGCTGCCCAGCCCTCCAGGGCAGTGCCTTGAGCTGGGGCAGTGGGGGCAGGAGGAGCACTGACTGTGCCAAGCATTCACTGGTGCTGGTTATCCAGAGCACTCTGCTTTTCGGATCTTTACAAGAGGAAGACCCATGGGAACAGCCTCGGGGAAGGCACTGGGTTGACAGTGGGCACAGTGGGCATACTCAATGCTGCCCGTGGGGCTGAGGGCTGGTAATCAGCCCTCCTGACAAATGGGAGCTTCAAGGCATTACTGTAATCTAGTCTGCAGGAGATAAAAACTCAACCAGCTTTGTGGAGTCAGACAAGGATAAGCACTGACAAATTCTGGAATGTTTTCTCAAATGATAATGGCTCTCCTTAATAAAATGTCAAACACAATGCTTGGCAGGGCTGAGAGTCAGTGGCAGCAGAGATTTTGTGGCCACCCCAGCCCAGGAGTCAGTAGCCAGTCACAGGCCAGCTTGTGGCAGCAGCTTGTAGCAGGTAGAAGCATTGATATGGCATCCTGGAGACTTGCCCAGCTCCACCTGAACCAGCAGCAGCCACTGACTCCAGCAGCTCCTGCGAGCCCACTCCCACCCTCCCACCGCCGGGAGCAGCCCTTGCACGTGTAATGCCCGAGGGATGTCCGAGCACCCCACTCTGCAAGTGGTGCCAGGACTGACCCTCCTGCTGCCACATGATGGACAGTGCCACAAGGGACGTCTGACCTGTGCTGGCCTTGCCGGGACTGAGCACTGCCTGGGGGCCAGCAGTGCTGGAACATAGCTCAAATCCATCAGGACAGGTGCAGGGCAAGGAAGTCTGAGAGACTCTATTGCCGATTCCCCGACGGCCTCAAAATCTGTCTTTGTGTTGTACAGCTTTTTGAATTGCTGTGTTCACACAGCAGCTTGAAGGGAACGATAAGGCTCATGAATATGGAAATTCTTCTCGGATAGGGTAAGGGGGTTGCTGGGACCTGGGGTGCTTTCCTGAAATGCTCCCATTCTGCCTTTCTTGGAGCACCATGTGAGTGTAACGTTATCTGTGCTTGTGCACAGACACCCAGTTTTCCAGCAGCCGTGGTGGAACCAGGATGCACTGTGTGCTCTGCAGAAATGGGCCTGTTCCATTCAGCACGCACCATCCCCAATGGCAGCACAGCCCAGCACCATGCTGTTTGCCCAGCACAAATGAATGGTTTTCCAGTTTCTTGACACCGGGCACTCCTCTCCCTGCTAATCTGCTTGCCAGTTTGCAGCTAAACTTCCCCTTGTCCCTCACAGCTGTCCGTGTGTAGGCAGAGCCTGTGGCTCAGGACAGGTGTGCAGGAGCCCTGGTGCCAGTGGGGCTCGGTGTGTCCCCAGACACAGTCTGTGCCAGCAGAACTTGGTCTGCCCTGAGAACGCCCACCATTGCTGGCCTGGCTTAGTGCTGCCCAGGTTCCCCAATGGCCCCTTCAGTGCCAAGATCCCCCAGTGCCCTGGGGCTCAAGCCCTCCAGTGCTGTGGTGTCCCCTGCTCACACTGCAGGGGATGGTCACCACGGTCGGGCACAGGGCTCAGCACAGGTGATTGTTGCGCTGGGGCTGCCCCCAGTCACTGCTCCAGCCTGCTCTGCACACATTCACTGGTTATTGAACACTCTAAAAATCATTAAAGATTAACTTCTGGGAACAAATACGACATCTCTATGGAGAGCCAGAGCAAGCTGCTTTAGCATTCGGGTGGCTGCTCTGCTGCACAGAGACATCTGTTTGCACCAGGACACGCGGAGCAAATGATCTGTCAGTGTTCAGGGGACATGTCCTACAAGCGGCTGCTCCCCTTGATGGCAGGTACAGGTAACCTTGCCAGCTGGGCAGCTGCACGAGTCACACTCATGACACTTGTTACTGCACCAAGTTCCTGGCATGTGCTGTTAAACCAGCCAATGTCTTTGCTATGTTCAAACCCCATTGTGATGACAGGCAAGGCGCAGCCTTCCGGAGGCTCGGAGGGAGCAGCCAGCAGTAGCTACACATGTTCCAACATTTTGGATTAATTTCTTCACCACAGCTAGAGAGAGCTTTTCTTGTGGTCACAATGGCAGAGCACACCTGGGAGTGGGGACCTCTGGCTGTCTGGTATATGGGCACTGTGGCACAAGGCAGCGGAGCCTCTGTGGTTGTCTTGCTGTAAGGGGATAACCTGCTGCAAAGAAATAATTCCCCTGGTGCAAATCCCAGCCTGTGGCAGGGTAGCAGACTGTGTAACTGAAGGCACCTTTGCCCAGAGCAGTGAATCATCATTAGAAATCACTCAGGAGTTGATGTCAGGAAAAGCAAGTCACATATTGGGTCATCCTGCCCCTGTCACACGCCAGCATTTTGCATTCCCTCTGGGATATTTGCCAGGGTTCTGTGACCCATCTCATGCCATGGAGTTTCCACCTTTCCCCGAGATGGCAATTCTCTGATTAACACAGTTTGCTTCCAGAAAACTTCCTCCAATATTCAGTCTGTGTTTTCCTTATGTTAATTTCTTGCCATTACAGCACCTGATTAATTACTCTGTTTATGCCACTAGAATATTTGCAGGCTGTTGCCATTGATGCAGGGACACTTTGTAGAAGAGAAATGTCTGTAGATCTGTAATTGCTTAATGAAGTGCTGATAGACAGGGATGAAGAATATTCTGTGTTCCCCTGGGTTCTGTAGGACCAGCAAAGGTCTCTGTGGTCTGGGCTGTGTCCCACCTGATGATCCTCTGGGCTGGCTCCAGCTTTCTGCTCACCCTTGTGTCCCCTTCCACAAACTCCTCATCCCAGGGAACGCTGCTTCAAAAATGCAATCCAGAAATGGGATAGGTTTTCCATATGGCTTTTCTGACTTGCAAATTAGGGTAAAAACACACAAGGAAGATGCCCAGCAGGGAGTGCCTATGAGTACAGGTTCCTTGGCCCCACTGCCCAGGTGTATGTGTGTTTGGCACTTCCCACCTGTTGCTGAATCTGCCAGTGCTCTCTCTGTTTCCCCAACTCTGGCTGTTGCTTTTGCTTCCTGGCACGTGGCAGTTCCTCCTCCACAGACACGTAATGCTGTGCATCCCCAAGCAGGAGCTGAAATTCAGCCCAGTGTGTGTTTCCCAGTCTATCCCAGTTTTCTTGTGGCACTGCTGAAGCTGAGCTCCCTCCGCAGCCCAGAGTGCCAGCTGGGCAGTGCTGGCACCTGCATCCCGAGGCTGGTGTGGCTCCCTGCTGCTGCCTAGGCATCTCCTCCATGGAGCAGCTTGCAGGGGCTCAGCTCCGCTCATCTGAGACTTCTGCAGCCTCAAAGTAGAATGAGTCTCTAAAAGGTCTTCTGACCCCCCTGCAAGGCTCCCCAGCCTTCTCGAGCTAAAAGGAAAGGATCCATTAATGTTTGTCTTCATTTCTGTTTATCAAAGAGAAGAAAGCTTTTGTCAAGCATCAAAGCAGGAATTCAGGACACAAAGAAACTGCTTTGTTGTGGGCTCCTGAGAACCTGAGGAACGAAACCAGTTGTTTGAAATTTCCAACTAAACTGGTGAATTTGAAGCCTCCAATGTGTGTTTAGCTGAACAGAAGAGACTCAAGAAATTCCCTATCTGCTGTAAGCATCTCTGGAGGCTGGATCTCCATCCAGGTCTGAAATTCTGAGGGAGCAGGCTCTGCACCCTGCGTGGATTTGGGGTCCCAGGATGAGCTGAGGCTGGAACTGGAGCTGGAGCCAGAGCCAGCTGTGCATGGAGCCCTCAGACAGACCAGAAATCCCCAAACAGGCTGAAGCAGCTGCAAGAGAAAAGTAAAATAACTGTGTGGCCTAAAGTCCGGATGTGCAGTTTATTTTAAAACCTAATAACTACAGATAATTGATAGTGGAGTGCAGTATTTTCCACGCGTTGGATTACGAGCGTCTGTCGCTCACCAGAAGCTGTAACCTTGAGCTATGAGACATTATTGGCAGTATTTAACACAAATCTGTTTTCCATCATTGTCAAATCCCACTTCAATATGCACCACAGGAAGAATGCCGAATACTAAATTGATTTCTTTAATGGGAAGTGTTCTTCAGGAGATACCAACCTGTGTGGAGATGCATTAATAGGATTACAATGGAACCTTTTTATTTTGCTTTATTTTTTATGGGGATTTTTTTAATGGAGATTTCCTCTCCTGACACACCTGTGAGATGCTGCTTGGCTGCAGACATGCAAGGCAAGGCAAGGCAAGGCAAGGCAAGGCAAGGCAAGGCAAGGCAAGGCACCATACCATGAGGAGAGCATCTGCCTCTGGAGGTGGAGCTCCTGAACTTGGGACTATTACTGCAGTGGCCCTGCCAAGCCATGGCCACACGGAAACAGCCAGGGAAACAGTGGCATTCACCAAACACCAAAGGAGAGCTCATCAGACGCTGCTCATCAGACAGATAAGGATCTGTATCTGGCTGGGACCTGGGACCTCCCTCCATCTCCTGACACATCAGCCCTTGGGGAGGGCCTGGAGAAGTATCAGGAGAGAAGACAGCACAGGCACAGTGCAGAGCCGGGTGCAGGAGCCAGGGCTCAGCACAGCCTGTGCCCAGCCAGCCCCAGCACTGGTGCTGTGTTGGGGCAGCGGAATCGGCAGCACTGGCCACCCCCTGTCAGGCACCAGCCCTTGAGGCTGTTGATCTGTGCAGGGATCGTTGGTGCCAGGCAGGGAGGAGGAAGGTTTGCCTTCTCCAGGAGATTGGGAGTTCTCTAAGTGATAATACAAATGAATGACCTTACTTCAGCATAAACTAATTGATGGAAAGCTAACTGGCTGTTGAAAAGTTGCTGTTTCCCCTTCCAAGGCTGGGCAAAAGCCCCTGAAACTTCTCTCACCTGCTCCTGCTGTCATTGTCTGAGCCAAGGCTTAGCCAGGAGTCCCAAGCCTGGATGGCTGAAAGCCCCCAGTTCATTGGGGGTCCAGCTGAGGGGGTAAGGAACTGGGGGGCACCCCCTGCCGCAGGGCTGGTGGCCTTGCCACAACCCTGGAGTGACCCTGGCAACTGCTGACTCAGACGGAGCTGTGGCATGTGGTGGTGTCACATCAACATGTCTGTGTCAGAGTCTTGGGCTCCCACAAAGTGGTTTACAAGTCTAGTTGGCAAAGCTGAACCTTTCCTTGTGATATGTCAAGGATTTATGTCTGTAAATAGTGAGGGGCTGTGTGGGAGGTGTGACTGGTAACAGGACTACGCAGGGCAGACCCTCCACAGGCGAAAGGTTTGCTCCTCGCAGCGGTTGTGCTTCCACTGCAGGGATGGATGCTGCTGCCTGACTGGGCATGGAGCAGGCTTGTGGCACTTCCCAGGGGCTGCACTGGAGGATGGCATCCAGGCAGGGAAGACCCACCAGCCAGCTGACAAACAAGGGTTGCAGATTTACGAGGAAAATGTTGCATGTTGCAGTACAGTATGCTCTGGAGCTAATCTGGAGGAAGGCTTTTAGATTCAGAGATGTGTTGCCCTGGCATACCCTGACAGTCAGTGATGCTGTTGCCGTGACAACTCCCCAGATCTCATCTCCTGCTCTCAGAATCCACCTGGGTCTCCTGCTGCTCTGGGAGTGCACAGGGGTGCTGCTGCACCCCATTCTCCCAGGCACCTGCCTTTGACTTTGGTCAGCAGGACTCATCCCACCGGTCCTCATGGTCCAGCCCATCAGTTGCTCCTGCTGCTTTCCTGCAGCTGCCCCATTTCTCGATCTCCACTGCCCATGCAGCAGCAGGTCCTAGGCAGGTATAAACAAGCTGCCACTGTGATGGATAAGAAAATCACAGCAGCAGTTAGAGCAGATTATGGCTTTTTTCTCCTCTGACAGGAAGGAGACGTCTCTCCATACGCGCCTGAGGTTGCCCAGGGCAGCCTCCACCTACATCCATCACTGCTGGTCCCCAAGCACTCCTCAGCCAGAGATGCATTTGGTCTGAAATGCATCCATGTGGACTGAGGCTGTTGAGGTGATCAGAGCTGACAGACACTGCGCTGCCTAGAGCTCTGTCTCAGGCAGGGAAGTTGTCCTGCTGCCTCCAACAAGTATGGCCTGTCCCTGTGAGCTGCAAAAGGCACAGCAAATACAGGGAATCTGGAAAAGCCTCATGTGACAGTGGGAAAGCCACTTGGTGCCAGCCAGCAGGTGTGTCTAGCCCTCTCTCTGCCCCTGAACCCATGCAGTTGGGATGCAGTGTGAGCACCTGCCCACAAGCAGCGGTGACAAGTTCAGACTGAGCATCACCAGCTGGAGTCAGCAGAGCCAACTCTGCCTTAGAGCGAGGCATTTGTGACCAGTCAGATAACACAGAAACATCTAATGGGGTTACCTGCAATGCCACGAGCATTGGGTGCACAAGCACCTTTGTCCTGTGCTCAGCACAGCCATGAAAGGCAGGGCCGCCAGGAGTCCTCTGTGGCAGCACCCCTCAAAGGCAAGGGGTCACAAAGGAACAGCAGCTTTTCCACAGAGCTGGGACTGGGTTGGGGTTATCATTCTTGGCAATGTGAGCAGGTTTCCCAAGAAGGTTGGTGCCTTCCTGTCAGGAGCTGTGTGCGGAGAGCAGTGCAGGCGCACTGGAGACGTCCCTCTGCGCAGTGCATCGGGGACATCGGGGTCACTGGGCTCTGGGAAGTGCCCTCCTCACTGGGCAGGAGTGCTTTGAGGGGCAAGGCCATGCAGCATTCCCTGCTCAGGGGTCTGGCACTTCGAAGGCGACGGTGCCCTGAGGCACTGAGGATGGAGGGGACTGGGAATGCATCTCCTGTCAAACTGCATTGATCTTGGTCTGTCTTACTTGAGTGAGCTGTGGCCCAAAGCAAGTGGCAGGAAGACATTCCACTTAACAAGCATAATTAGGGCTGTGACACAGTGGCAGGAAAGGAGCTCAGCCATAGTGATTAATGTCCTCAGACCTTGTGTGCCTCAGCGAGACTGCATGGCTGCCTCTCACGCAGGATGGACTGACCTGCAACCCCAGTTTGCTGGAAACTTTCAGAAAACTTTCAAGCACAGGGAAGAAACATTTCCTATAGAAAAATCTGTGGAATGCAGCGCTTGCTTTTGAAACCAGACCTGTCGGCATTTCCCTGGCAGTCAGGACAGGCAAGAGCCTGGGCTGGGGCAGGGGTGATGTGGCGCTGCCCTGCAGTGGCAGTGCTAGAGCAGTAGTGGGATGCAGTGTGCTGGAACAGCTGCCCGGGCCAGGACAGGGCACAGGCTGGCAGGCTGGTGACACATCGTGCCACTACCAGCTAGAGTGAAGCTGTTCATGTTACAGAACCATTTACTGCTGAGGACACAGCCATTTGCCTTCCATGTAACTTGAGGCTTCTCCAGCTCCTTCCTACCCACACTCTCCCAGTGCTGCTGGCCCAGCCTCTCCCCAGGCAGCACCACACTCATGGTCTCAGTGCCAGGGCCCTCTTGCTGGCAAGCACCAGAGATTTCACTGTCTGTTCGCTAATGGAGTTGGAGATTAACATTATTTTGCATAGCAATTGGCAGCATGTGTGGTGAGGAGATCACCTGTGAGGAATGAGAGGTGAAGAGGTGTAGGAAAATGGGGTGCTTGGTGGGTGAGACAGGGTGTTTGGATGCCATGAGTCAGTGCTTTGTGGCCAGGGACCCATGCAGTGTGGGGCACCTGCCTGCAGTGCTGCCCTGGCTCTGGGTTCCTGCTGCTCTGAGCACCCAGAGCAGTTTGGGGGTGCCAGCCTGTGCCAGTGGCAGGCACCCAGAGCAGTTTGGGGGTGCCAGCCTGTGCCAGTGGCAGGCACCCAGAGCAGTTTGGGGGTGCCAGCCTGTGCCAGTGGCAGGCACCCAGAGCAGTTTGGGGGTGCCAGCCTGTGCCAGTGGCAGGCACCCAGCACAGTTTGGGGGTGCCAGCCTGTGCCAGTGGCAGGCACCCAGCGCAGTTTGGGGGTGCCAGCCTGTGCCAGTGGCAGGCACCCAGCGCAGTTTGGGGGTGCCAGCCTGTGCCAGTGGCAGGCACCCAGCGCACCAGTTGGTATCCGCCACAGACAATGGCGGGCGGAAGCTTTCCCTCCCACAGTGCCATATGGGAAGGCTTCTGTCACTGTGCCACTGTGGGGAGAGGAATTTAAATGTGTGACAAGGCAGGTTCCTCTGAACTGCATCCAAATACCCGCCTAAGAATAGTCTCTCCCTCCAGAAGGGTGGATGGCTCCACTCCCTTCCAGCACCCCATCCCTCCTCCTGCCAACCTGCGGGCTGTGACCAGCTGCCAGGACCAATGTGTGCAGGGGTGGAATGGGATTTCAAAGTCACACAGAGAGCACAGATCTTCTGCAACCTAAATCTGCACCTCCACCTGCACAAAAGCTGGACTTATTCTTCAGCTCCTTCTCCTGTTAATAACAGGCCCTTTGCTCTCCCTGTGATGCCTGGGCACAGCAGCTTTACCAGGTGATAAACCTGGCCCAGTGAAGCCAGACTTAGTGTCAAACACTGTAATATTCCCCAAGCACAGCCCCAGCAGTGTACAGCCTAATGCCATCTGTGCAGCTCTCAGGATTAGGCAGCAAAGCCCCTGTGTCCTGTCAGTTGGGGTATGGCAAATCCAGTATGTGCAGTAGTGGAGGGGAAGCACAGTGAGAGGGGGTCCCCTCCCTATTTGCTTTCCACTGCAGATGTCTGCCTTTGGAGCAATGTGCTGGAAGGTTTCTTTGCTGATTAAAGCCCAGCATTAGTATGCAGATGAAAATGCAAATTGGCCTAGATGAGGCTTCCTGGGCAGCAGTGGAAGTCAAGGATTTAATCTAGCCTGATCTTGGACATGGCTTAAACTTCTCAAAAGAAGCACATAACCTGCTACAAAGGTTTCATTTCAATAAACTTCCCTGTCAACAAGCTCCAGGAGCCTCTGTTTGCCTTTGCAGTGACGCTCAGGCAGAGATGAGGTGCCTGGCATCGTTCTCCACTGCTAAGAGCGTCTGTGTTGCTGGACCCACTCCCAGGACTGTGGTATTGAGCAAATATGCTTGCTGCTGTTCTTCAGGGACCTTGGGACCTCTGTTCTGTCCACCTCATGTTGCTCGTGGGAAGCCCCCAGTTCATGTTCTCCCTGTTCCTTTGTAGGAACTCCCCCGGCTGTCTGTGTGGACCAGGACAGGTACTCAAAATCCTGGAATCCTGAACCTCATCTCTCTGAGTTATGGTATTTCTTCATAAGAAATTAGTTGTCATCTCCGTGCCAGGTTCTGGGATTTCTTCTTATAAATCCTGCCTGCTTCCCTTCAATACAGAGGCCAAAGCTGTGGACGTGCCAACCAAACCCCAAGTTTTAATCAGAACTTGCAGAAGCTCAGATTACCAGCTACAGGTTTCCAAATCCAAAGAGAATTCATGGGCTGCAAAGTCCATGAACTGCCCAGTCTGAGTGTACTTGGGGTGGATCGGCGGTGATGGCATGTCGTGTATCTGCAGTTCCAATAAGCAGCTCATAGAGATGGTGGGGCAGGGAGCAGGTCTCCTTCTTGGTGCCTGTGGCTCAAAAGCCTCCTTGGCCAGGCTGCAGGGTGTCAGTGCTCCTGCCTTAGTCCCACGGATGATGTGGGGAAGCGCAAGGGAACACCATCAGCAAGACTCAGGGATGGCATCTCAGTACAGCAGGTCCCAGGCCCCAGCACAGTCAGGCTGTTCCCAGCAGGAGAAGGGCAGGCAGAGAGGGAATGGCTCTGGCATGAAGGAGCAGAAGACCAGATGACTTGATCAGTGAATACTTAATTAGCCCCTGTCTTAAAGGCCCTACCCCAGCAACTGTATGCAGCAGTGGTGGGGACAGGAAAACTTCAGTGAGAACAAGAAGAGAGACTGCGGGTTTCCAGACCTTCCCTCTAGAACTGGAAAGCTTAACACCAGGAGCATGAGCCAGGAACTGCTGGCAGCACCAGGCAGCTGAACACAGACCTCACTGCTCCCTCCTTGTGCATAAATTACCTCAAGGCTCTGAGCTAAACAAAGGGCCCTGAAATAATTCTGAATTTTAATAAAGTCAGTGTTCGTGCCACTGTCGTCCTTACAGAAAGGGGATTTGCATTTCCTTCTTTCAGCTCACCCAGCACAGCCTGCGTTCCCACCAAGGGTGACATTAGATTTGGTTGCCTAATCACTGTGACACCAGAAACACAGGGTATAGCTGTCCAAAGCCCTAGACTAGAGAGCAAACCAATATCTCTAAAGTCATCCAATGTGCAAGGATGTCTGAAAAACAGCATTCTGCAAAACACTTGTGGCTGTGCATCTCCCCTTTGTCCCCCTGGATCCTTCCAGCAGCACCCTGTGGGCAGGCTCACACCCCACAGACCCAGGAGCCTGGGGAGGAAGAGCTGGTGCTTGCACTGCTGGTCGGTATTCCTGTAAAATATGAAAAGAAACAAACTGCAGATTTTCCCTCCCAAGGGAAAGGCATCCCCTGGGCTTAGAGTCTGCCACCAGCAGTGCCTCCAGCAGGCAGCATGTGACAAGCAGGTGAGTGGCATCAGGATTCTGAACAGGTGCTGACGGGTGCTGGATAGATGCTCCCTCTGACCAGGACCCAGTGCAACCTCTGGGCAGGCAGGGCTGAGCCATGTCCTCCTCCTTGACAGGCCCTTCACTCCTCTCATTTCCATTCTCAGCCTGTTCCATGGGAGCTGAGACAGACTAAAGCACCAGCATGTCCTGCCGAGGGCTATGGGACTGCTGCAGGGAGAGAGGCACCTGCTGACCCCTTGTTGTGTGAGGATCCCCAAACCCAGAGCTCTGTCTCACCAGTGCCAGGTTGCTGTGGGCTGAGCAAAGCTTGGGGTGCAGCAGTCGCTGAGCATTCCTGCAGGGCTGGCAGTACCACTGTGGTCCCTCTCCCCTTCCCACCTCCATCCTGCTCACCTCTGTAGGTGTCTGCGCCAGGGCCCTGCTGTGGGGAAAAGCTGTGATTGCAGCTTTCAGCGTGTTCAATTACTGTCAGTTAATGATGACTAATTGACAATTAAGGGCCTCTAAAGGGTAGTGTGTCTGTTAAATAAATATTGATCTTTCATTTGTGGCCACAGATATATTGCCCCAGTTACAGGAAGCGTAGCAGCAGCAAAGCTGGGCTGTCCCAGAGAGAGCTGCCCTGCCGCACGTGAGCTCTGGGGCTGTTGGGACACCGGGGACTGCCTGGGGCAGGGGGCTCACTTGGCTCAGCCTGACTGGGATCCACCACTGTCGGTTGGATGAGGAATGTCATGTCTGGGTTGATTTGTTGTCGACTGGAACTGCTCAGTCCGATTCCCACTTGCAGAAGGAGCGTGGGAATGGGAGTAGTGGAGCTGGCACTTGCCTCTTCCACAGCCCTTAACTGGCCTTGTACAGTGAACAAACTGTCTAGAGCGTGTTAACCCTGTTGTGTTAGCAGCCTGACAACCTAACAAACCCCTCCCTGAATATGCAATGTGTTTTCCACCCCACTTCAGTGACGCTCTGCAGTGTTTCTGGCCAGCGTGCTCTCACCAGGGCCTGCACACACATAACACACCATGGGCTACCTGACTTCTGTCTGAGCGTACTCTCCAAGAAGTGTATTTCTAAAATTCTCTTTTCAGTTAGTTGGTAGCCATAGAGCTCACTCTCTTTTTCAAGGGACCTTTTTAATGGACCAAATAAATGAAGACCTTTTCAACAGGTGCCAGAGCCAGCCCATCCTGGATGCTGGACCTCAGCAGGGATTTCTGTAGCAGTGTAGCACTCCTCTTTCTCATCTGGGATTCTTTTCCACATGCAGATGAGTTGGGAACACCATCCCAGCCCACCTCCAGCCATATCGTGGGCAGTCCCTGAGTGATCTCTTGTCCTTCTCCCTAGCATATTCCTGGCCACTGTCCCCTCATCTCCCATCCTCTCTGCAGTGCATTCCTTGGAAGCAGGCTCACCAGAATGCTGTCTCTGGCTTTCTCTATTTGGAATGGTGCTTTTGTTCCAAATGAATGAGTTGATTCATTCAGAAGTGCAGTTTCTGTTTTTGAATCAGTGGAGCTGTTTATGCTCATAGTGTCCATAAAAATGTTATTTTAGTCCTGACAGTGATGATTATGAATAAAATTTAGATCTCATTCAGAAGAACATTAGTTGTAGCTGTTTGGCTTCTTGTTGAAGCATTAATTTTTATTGAGACCACATTGCCAAGCAGCTCCTTCTGCATCTTGCAGTAACCAAGTACCTCAAAGTGGAGACTTGGGTAGGACCAGACTGCAGCATGTGTCCCCCAGACCCTCAACTCCAACTGCTCTGTTTGAGGCTGCTGGAGGACAGTGGGAAGCTCCCATTTTCCCCTGGGAGCTGGGGCACTGAGCCTGGGGGGAGGTGCCAAGGCCTGCCAGACCTGTCAGGAGCTGGCACAGCAATGCTCTTTCATGCTGGGCTGGATGTTGGGTATTCTGGTGCCAATTAGCTCTCCCATGTATTTATTGTACCTTTTTGCTCGAAGCAAGCTGTTAAATGTCAGAAATACTTTAGCACTTTAGCAGAAAGATAATTTTTTAATAGATTCCACCTACAAAAAGGAGCTGACTGGCAGAATATTAAACTCAGGGAGATTTATTTTTATACCCTGCCTCCAAACAGCTTGAGATAACCATTTTTGCATGGCTCCTGGCTGATTAATGCCTGTCCTCCTCACTTGGTGCTGGGGCAGCTGTGGCCTCTCACATCCCATTAACCTTGTCTGCAGAAGGGACACCTGGTCAAGGCAAAGAATTAGCCCTTGCAATTAGGAATGTAAACATCCCATACTGCCTGCTAACATCCACCTGTCCTTCCCACCTGCTCCTAGTTCTTGTTAGGGCAGGATACCCCCACAGGCTCTTCCCATCATCAGTTTCCCACACACCAGCTTTCAATAATTTCTAGATGAAGAATCATATAAAGACCAAATCAAACCCAAAGTAATTTTGATTCTTCTGGGATTATGGTGAGTGTGTTTTGGTAGTGCTGATTGTGTGCTCAGAAAGGGGCACTGGCAGTTGGCAGGGTTTGCTGGACTGTGTGGTGAGTCTTTCCTCTTCCTCAGCAGGACTGATGGATGCCTGGGGCTCGTGGCTGGCACCAGGTGATGTTTGTACCTGGGTGCTGAGCTGGTGGCACAGCATGAGGCCAGCCCCAAGTGTTGCCACAGCAGTGCTGCCCAAGGTGATGCAGGGTTATCTCCTGTCTCCTCTGCCTGTGACCCCATGTTTGATTTTTAGGCGGAGCTGTATCAGTCTGTTCTCAGTATCAGCAGTGACTCCCTGGTGCTGGATGGAGCAATGGACTCACTGCTTATAATACAGCAGGTCCTGAAAAATCAGGTAACTATTTGTTTCTTCATGATATAATGAACTGTTTTGAGTGATGTTAGTTTTAATGGCTAAATCAATGTGTGTATTTAGTGTTAGGCTTTATTTTAGCAGTAAGTGACATGAGATAAGCAGACTTAAAGGCTGTTAATTGGTTTGTGTTTAGCATTTACACTAATCAGAGTGTGCAGAGCTGCCCAGGGCTCCTCAGCACTAGTAATTCTGTTTATCCAAACCATGAATTGTTTACTCTATTGACTGGAGTGGCATTGGGCTGGTTTTTTGCTCACTTGGATGTTACATGGCATGTGTAAATTAACAGAGAGCCCTGGCTGACCCTGAGTGGTGCCACATATGGTGTGTGTGGGGAAATGTGGCTCAGCAAACCCTGACGAACCAAAACATGACCAGGCCCCTGTACAGGCAGTGCCACTTCAGCACTGTAAATAAGAGTTTATTTTCTCTCCATGGCTGACGTGTGTCTCTGCCTTCATTCCGAGCAGTGCAGGAGGAAAGAGGAGCCCCTGCTCTCTGTCCCAACCCTCTGCCTTTGATAATCATGACAGAGCTTCCGTCACCCCATTCCTGAATGGATCCACTGCTGCTGCTGAACTCTTGATGCCAGGGTCGTGGCACTCTCTTCCAATGAACTGCACACATGAGGGGGGTTTATGAGCTGAGAAGCAGCAGCTGTGCTGCCCAAGGAGAGATCCTCCCAGGTTTGCTGGGCAGCATGTGTGTAGCCTGTGGATGTGCCAGAATCCTCCTCTGCGGTTGTGGCTGGGCTGCCTGGCCTGGGCTTGCATCCGTCTCATACTGGTGGGAGCAGATGTCTGGGCAAGATCTCACTGGAGCATCCTGGGAGCCAGGAATAGCACACTCTGTCCAGCCAGCAGCGCATGGCACGGCTGCCTTCTAAATGCCTCAGAAACAGCATTCCCACTGCTTTGTTCCCATCACCTGGCTGGTTTTATTAGAATTTGTTTTGGATCGTTTAGTTTTTATCTAAACATTCACTTCCCAGCTGAGGTCTTGCAGAGCTCTGGCTCCTTGGACTGGTGATGAGCCCCTGGAAATGGAACTGCCTCCAGGATGTGCTGACAGCCCTTGCTGCTGCTCAGAACTGCCTTCTGAGCCATTCCTGGCCCTCCCCTGTGTAATCCCACTGCTTGCTCTGCTCCTGAGCCCCTGGCTCTCGCAGGGTCAGCTGTGAGTCACCTATGAGAACCTGTGCTGTGGTTCCCAAGCAAGGATGCTCTGGTAAGGGAGGTCAGACATGCCACAGGCTGCCCCTGCTTCAGGCTGCTGTAAGCTATACTGTGAGGCACAGCAAGATGAATTCCCTTTTATTTTGCAAAGTGCCATTCTATTGATTTTTGCCAACCAACCCCCAGCTGGGCTGTGGTGCCCCTCCAGTGCTTGGGGGTAGCAGGGCAACCCAGAGTCACCATTATCTGGAAGTGCAGCAGTGTCGAGACAGTTCCTGCGACAGACGCTAAATCACTGTGTGAGGGTGAGCAGAGGGTGTCACTGGGGCTCAGGGAGGAAGCTCTGCTGTACTGTTTGCACTGACTGTGTGATCTGAGTCAGAATGAGAATCATAAATCTTGATTATTCTCTGTCTCAGCTGATTTAAACCAAATGCCTTGGACAGGGATATAGTTCACATCTCGCTGAAAACTGCAAAAAAACTGATTAAATGTACAAACTGATATCAATAGCACTCTATCTGTGTTAATGCCCAAACTGTCAGCACTTCAGGAGAGGATCCCACATGGACAGGCTCTGTCCCATCCTGGAGAACCTTTCTGGGGGTTTTCAGAGCAGCTTTCTCCCTGCTGCCATTTATATTGGTACTTCATTTCTGCAATTCTAGGTATTATTATGATGCTGTCAGTTACAGATGGCACCTCTGATTCTGATTGCACTTTGCTTACAATTAAGCATCCTATAGAAAAATGGAAATGCTGGATCATTAACATAGTGTAATAATAAGGTAAACCATTCAATTATGGAGGAAAAACCACTTTGAATAATAAGGATATTGTATGCCTAAAAGACATTCAGATGCCAATGCATTATCATTTTTGCATACATAATAAATGAACTTAAGCCCCAAAATAATTGACAGAAGCAAATAATAAGTAGCTGTGCCCTCAGCAGCTGCCTGTCTGGCATTGCTCCCTCCAGGGGCAGAGAAGCAGCTCCAGGAAGGGCATGGAGGAGTCTTGGATCTGAGCGGTCCTTGTGGTCGCTGTGGGAGGTGCCTTGGTCACCACAGAACTTGTCTGATGCTGGAACTGAGGTGGTATGAGGCAGAGGAGGGGCTGGGGCAGTGGTGTTCATTGCTGCCTGGAATGGCAAGGGAAGTGCCAAAACTCTGCTCAGGGTGTCTGCTGGGCTCCAGGGGCTGGATGCAAACTCTGGCCCACTGTAGATGGAATAGCAGGGTATTGTGCTTTGGACAGGTGAGAGGTTTTATGCAGTGTTTGTGCAAAGGGATTTGGGACTGGGTTTGATCCCTTCAGCACCTGCTGTCCCCTGGGAGCCTGTCATCTCCCCACCTGCCTCTCCAGCTGCTCAACCTGCAGCACTGGTGGCTGCATGGACCTGTCTCGTTTACAACTAGAAAGGGAACATGTGACTGCAGGTGTGAAGGTGCAGAGGATCATGCTCCTGAACACCACCTCTGACCAGCGGGGGCTCCTGTGAGGACAGTGGTGGTTTTGTGTCCAGCCTTTCCATGCCAGTGGAGCGGGAGCGCCTCTCCCATCCCTGTAGCTGGGCATGGGATGCACAGGCTTACTGCTGTTCTCAGCCTGTTTGGCAGTATCACTCCTCCATAACAATTCCCAGCCTTTTAGCTGTTGATGGCTTGCCTATTACTCTGGCACTGTGTTAGAATAATATCCAGATACATCTGAAGAGAGGAATTTATTTATTGTTTTCCCTGAAAAGCTTTTAGCATGATACAGCCATGGTGCTTTCACTTAGGCAGCCATTATTGTGATAGTGTTTTTCCTGGTAGAAGTAAATTTTCCAGAAGATGGAAAAGGACTCCTCAGGATGTGCAGCTCCAAACCACTACATTTTTATATTCTATTTTCAGGGCCTTCCCTCTCAGGAAGAGCTCGTCTTTGGGAAACTGGCGTAGTTTGAAGCACCCAGTTGAGCCTGATCAGTGTTTAACATCAGCTGCTCGGTGTGCACACACCTCTTCTGCTCACCTGTAGCTTTCCCACATCCAACTAACTGTTCCAGGAACCACAGCCTGCAATACCAACAGCATCTATTATTGACAGTCTTGAAATTTCCACAGGCATCACTTAGCAACTGGCAAGGTCAAGCTGGATGGTTGCACTCCTGCACAGGTATCCATGTGGGCTCCTGCTGCTGTGCTTGGGCAGAGGACACAGCTGTGATGAGGGGCTCATCTTGCTGTGTGTTGGCACAGTTTCCAGATCAGCAATACCAAGGAAGCGGGAAGGGAAGGTCTGCAATGACTGTTGCACTGGACTGCATGTTTCAGAGGTGATTTCTGTCCTCTGTGCAGAGATAACATATGCATTGGTGTTTCATGTAACTCATGCCCATTGTAGATGCAGGGGCTGGGAAGTGGCACAGGGAAGACAAAAGACAGTGGAAAAGGGAGTGAGCGGGCACTGAAGGGAATTGAACCCCTGTGCTTAAGGGAAAGCCAGACTGGGAGCAGGCTACCTTGACTTGGACATCCTCAGTGAGAGAAGGCAGACTCATCAAAGCCTGCCCGTGAGTCCTCATTCCAGCACTCTGTGAGCTTAGACTAGGGCTGCCTTGCTATGACTGTGACAAATACAGTAATTAAATCTGGTAGACAACACTAAGAGATTCCCAGTGAATAGGATTGCAGTGCTTCTGTAGAGAATGGTAGCGAGGCTTAGTCAAAACAATATTGACAGCATAGGGGTTAGAAATAGGCATTTTCAGCCTTTCTCACAACCTGTTTCATGGCTGTGTACTGACCAACAACAAATCTTGAACTAAAATTGGAGAGACTGGGGCTAATTTATCCCTGGTCAAACAATGTCACAGTGAACACACATCTCCATCCGCAGAGCCGAGGTTGCTTTGCACAGACACAGATGTGGTGAGTGCTTCCAGCCCTGCCAGAAGCTCCTTAAGTGCAGGAGCCAGCATGGTCCTGTGCATCCCACAGCTGCTGATGAGGAGGGTCGTGGGAAAGGGCATTCCCCATCAGGAAGGCACTGGAACCCCACAGCACTAACCTGAGCCTGTCCAGTTTGTGTGAGAGCTCTGCAGTCAGATGGGCAAAGGATTTTGGCACAAGGCCAACAGATGTGTCCCAGAGGAGATCCACTTGAGGAAAGAACAGAAGAAAGCAAGATTTAGCATTAAGATTATAATTTCAGATTGCATTGTGTGGACATCAACAGTCTATACTCATGAGAGCCTTGGGGAACACAAGGCTGCAACAGCTCTCCTAGTCAGCCTGATCAGGGAGGCTGGGTTTTAATTGCAGCTGAATGGATCTAACCTTGTGATGTCTGTTCACAAAGCAGTGTTGGATTAATACAGGTTCCATAGTTGCTTCTGCTTAAAGACTTTAATGGATCAGCTTATTTTTCTGCTCCATGATTATAGCATTCCTACCCACCTATCATGCCTGAGCCAGATGGTCCCAGTGAAATCGGAGCATATTTATATTTTTGTCTGCTACTCAGCCACCTGCCCACTGATTTTGTTGCATAGTGGTAGGAGGAGAGGAGCCTTCCCGCGTGCAGTTTGCCCACGCCTTTTCCCAGCCCTGGTATCTGCCCCACCTCCTGAAAGAGCCTGGAGGAGCCATGGAGGGACCTTCCCAGTGGCTGCCCTGGAGGCTGCCCCAGCTCGCTGTGAGGGAGCCACACTGCTGGGCAGCTGCTCCGGCTCCTGGCACAGACTCAGCTCCTTCCCACAGTGCTGAGGGATGTTTCCAGTTCCATCGGTGATGAGAGCCATTAAGAAGGTACAAGTACTAAGGAGATCCTGAGCGATGCCTATAAAACCTTTGAATCCCTGACAGAATCAATAGCAGGTTCTCAGGAGTAACTTCTTATCCAGGCCAACTTAAGCACATGCCAATGAGCCGTTAAAGATTTTGTATTTTGTGGAGACACAGAAGCCCTTTCATTGTGATTTTTGGACTCTGGACTGGGCAAGATGATGAAAAATCACATTAGAAACAGACTGTGCTCCAAAGGCATTTTCATCAGCGTCTGGGAGAATGGCTTGAATGGTGCTCATGGATGGCACCCTCCCACCAGGCACGTGCCCTGCGCTCCTGGGCTGGGAGCTGAATCCTTTGGGGATTGCCACGAAAAGCAGCACCGACAGTACAGCAGAGGGAAGGAGGAAGCAAGGGAACTGTGCCCCGTTAAATGGAGGTCCTGGGGCTGGCCCATGGGACACAGCTGAGCCTCTGCGGTGCCCAGGGCTGCCCCGCCAGCCTTGGAGCAGGAGCTGTGGGTGGTCTGGGCAGGTGGATACCCACCGGGGTCCTCATAGCCTGACCAGGCACTGCCCCTTGTGCACATTTGCCACTTCTCGGGCAACTTTGCTATTGACACCAGTTCCAAATTGGCATCTCGGTTGCCATGGCAACTCAGTGCTGCCATTCTCTGATCAGATCAGCTCACAGTTAGTCAACACGCATTATTACCTGCGTTGGTATGGCAACCCAGGCCCGTGCTCCATCCCGCCCGGTGTGGATGGATGGACAGCTCCTGGCAGCCCCCCAGCAGCCATGGGGGCATGCCTGGTCCTGCTGAGGGGCACTGAGACATTCCAAGCCCAGACTGCTTCTTACTGCCCAGCTGCAGTGGGATCCGTGGCTGCCCCACTTCGGCTGTAGCATCCTGGGTTCCCACACCCTGCGTGGCCTGGGGGACACTGGGGAGAAGCTCAGCAGGGATGTGGTTGGCATGGAGCAAGGAAATGTCCTTGCAATCTCAAACAACCTCTCATGAGAGTGTTCTGTACAGTTTCCAAATGGCTTTGGAAACTCTGGGAAGGGGGAAAGCTCCTTGTCTTGGAGAGGGAAACCAACAGTATTGGCAGCCACTACTTGGGGGTTATAAGTCCTTTCTCCCAGCCACCAGATTCCAAACCATGAAACTCTTGCAGTTAGTTTCTTGTGGACAAGTTGTGTTCCTTTTCCCCCAGTCTGAACTGGCAAACGCTTTTCTGAAAATGCTTTACAATTTGCGTGTAATGGTTTTTGAACAGACATGTGTGAGCCGTTTGAATTAGAGCAGTGTAAATCTATTAGGCAGCAACAGATGCAAGTTTTGTGTCTCTTATTAGAAGGGATTGGCTTCTGAGGTTTAGTGATGTGCAAAGGATTGGACTTTGGAGAGATTAAAATTATTTTCAGCGTTAAGCACAATATTTCTGAGCTAATGCACTCACTCTTGAATATAGATTCACAGACTGAAAAGATTATAAAACATTAAACCTATGTAAATTCAGCTGTAAATTTATGTTTGAACAAATTCAACAAGAGATTTGACTCGGGGGCTTACAGCAAATGGGTTCTGCTTTTAATGCATACTGCGGGCTCGGTTGCAATGCCGCTCTCCCCTTGAAAGTCCCACGCCTGCTGAATTATTGGCAGGTCACAGCTGACAGCTCAAGCAATTATACCAGAATGTGTTAATAATAAAAAGGAAAAGGACTTCATGTTTGTCTTTTCAGAAGACAAAGGCAGATGTTTCCTCCACCGTGAGGAGCAGCAGAGAGGAGCTCTGCAGGCAGGTGACACTTGCAGCACCTGGCCATCACCTCCTTCCATGGCAGTCATGCAAATCCATGTCCTCCTCTGTGGTTCCCCAAGCCCCAAGAGTTACTGTGAACTTTTTTCTCTTGCTGAGAACATGAAAATACAGTTAACAAAGACTCCTTTTGAGTGGGATTGCAGGAAACCTGCAACGTTGTGAACAAGCTGCCTACACAGAGATAAATGACAGCTGTGACTGAAGGAATAAACAAGATAATCTAGCTTTAAATAAACCACAAGGGGATTTGGCAACATGCTAATTCACAAATTTTTAAAATGTATCCCTTGAAAATAAAGAACTCGTCTGAAGCCAGCAGTTAAAAACAATTACTACAGCACATTTTCCCAATGAGAGCTCAGAGCTGTGTCTGCCCCAAGCCAGGGCACTGGGAGCCAGGTGTCCTGCCTGCTGCCCACAGCTCCTTCCATGCACACACAGCAACCTGAAGGCGTGATGGCAGCAAGGAAAGTCCTGTGCAGCTCAGGGATCTGGGGGTGCACGGAGCAGCCTGGCCCTCCCCAGCCTCCAGGCATAGCACTGGGGAATGAACAGGAAAGGAGGAAAACATCAAAAGCCCAAGCCAACATCCAGGTCATGACTGTGGTGGGGGAACTCCTCCCAGTGGCTTGTTGTCATTGCTGCCCTTTTTCAGGTGGGCAGCAACAGAGACAGGGGAGGGGCAGGTGGGAAGACACCAGTGGCAGAACCCTGAGTAGACATGTCCCTATTCCAGCACTTCACCTCCTCAGCTGCTCTGTGGGGGCATGTCAGGTGTGGTCACAGTGTGACTGTGCCTCTTCACCAACCCTCCTGGCCTCAGAAGGGAGAGAAATCCTCCAGGCAAAGCTGAAGTGTATTCCAAAAGGCTACATGTCCCCTCCAGGAGCATGGCCCAGCCCCATGCTGCAAACTGCTCTACAGCAGCCACTGTAGGAGAGCGATGCCCGCACACACAGGGCTGGTTAGCATTCCATCAGCACACATGCAATTAGGGCAGAACACATGGCAGCAGCTCTCTGAAGGTTAACTGCTCTGAGGAGCTTTCCTGCCGTGCCAGAGGTTGGGCTGCTACAGCTTTAACACCCTTGTTATTGCCAGCAGCAGGAGCCAATGGTGCTGAGTGCCACTCTCAGTTTGGCAGCAGCAATTGAGTGTTGCAGGTTGTGTGCAGGGCCCCTGCTCTGAGGTTGCAGGCTCAAGACCCCCTCACCTGTTGGGTGTAGCTAGGCATCTGCCCCAGCAGGACAGCACCTGGGAAGGGACTCTGAAATATGGCAGAGTTTGGGGAAAAGCCTTTGAGATTGTACATCCCAAAGCCAGACTCGTTCCAGGGTCTGCAGGGCCAAGGTGTCTCGAGGGCACACTGTGGCTCCCAGCTTTATCCCTAAAACTGTACCACAAAAGCTGAACTGCTTCTCCTCCTCTGTATCTTGATCTCTGCTTCCCCACTGTCTCTCCTCAGCATGACCCCATCTATTCATTTGTTTTTATTGTGCATGGAGTTAAAAACAATCTTTAAATGTGGCAACACTTCCAGATTATTAGCTCTGTGATTTCTTGGCTCCTGTTTATTGTGATGACATCATCTGAAGGGGTCATTGTAATTAATAATTTGTTCATTCCTTTTATAACCCCTCAGTATGTTTGTTTTATTCAAACCAAACTGAATGCCCTGGGGTGTCTGGTGCTGCTGTGGGGAACGGAATCTCGTGATCATGAATAGACACCCCATGACCCTTGTCCTCACTGGAGGTGAGTCACTTCCCATGCTCCACTGCCAGCCAATAGCCCAGGCTGCAAGAATGGGCACAGAGCAGTGCTGCTGGTGGCAGCCCCCAGCAGCCAACAGCCCTCCTCCTGCTCAGCTCCCATCTCTCCTCCCTCCTGTCACTGCTGTGTCCCAAGAACACGACCTAATTTCTCTCCCATCTGTCAGAGGCTTTTGGTGAGCAGCAGGGAGCACCTCTGCTCCTGTCCTCCTCAGGGCAGGCACTGCTGTCCATGTGCTCAGCCTCCTGGCCTCATTTTCTGTTCACTTTCTTTGCACCACTCCCTCACACCACCTTGTGCTCGGCCAAGGGCACCCTGTGATACAGCAGTGGACACTGAGGGCTCCTCTCTGATCGTACCGTGGGGCTTGCTGTGATGTGCATAGACATAAAAGCTGCTTCCTTCCCACAGGGCTGCTAAATCCAGGTGCTGGATTCCTCCACAGAAGTTGGTCTGTAGTTCTACAGCATCTGCAGTCCGCAAATGGTCACATGCCTCTTAATTTGTTCAGGCTTTTCTTAAAGGAAAAAATACCTCAAGACGTATCGTTCTGACTAATCCTTGTTCCCTCCATGTCACTGCTTCTCAAGTGGCTGATGCGAGACAGGGACGAAGCACCAGAGTGCTCTGAGCAGAGCACAGGACTGCAAGCACCTCACCATCAGGGAGGCAGCTCCAGTGGGGCCTGGGGCCAGAGGAATGGGCTCCCTGGAGAGCCTGGCCACCAGCACGTTGGCCCTGAGACAGGGAGAGCAGCCCTGCACCCTTGGCCCTGCAGACCCCACTGCTGGCACGCAGAGGCTTCAGCAGGAAAGGCTCTGCAGCAGGAGAGGGGCAGCGACAGGAGCTGCCAACCTCCTCACTCAGATGCTGAGGGCACTGGCAGCCCTGTGACAGCCCTTTGCCTCCCCCAGCAGCAGCTCCACAGAACAAGCCTGGCAGGACGAGCAGGGAATACACACATTTACGAGGCAGGGGGTTAAAGCCGTCTGATGCCTTTAGCAGCCACAAATACCAGGCAACACTGACAGGCACATCCAGCTGGGCTGTGCCTGTCTGCCCCTTCTGCTCCAGAGGTGATTCCTGAAATGGATCTTCCTGGGGCCCAGCAGTTTGATGTCAGAATTGCTGCAGTTGCTGCTGCCCAAGGTGCTCTCACAGAGCCATTTCCAGCAAATTAATTGTTTCCTCACCATACATTTGTACTTAAAAATAGTTGCAATATAAGGGGACAACCCTGCAAGACCCTGGGTATGGCCATCCTCCATGTGCCAGAGGAGACCTGCCTGGTGCTGCAAGTGCTTCCTGGGAGCAGGGACTCCTCAGCACCAGGGCTGGGGCTGCAGGTGGGCATGGGCACTGGGGTCACAGCCTCCAGTCCCTCCAGCACCAGCAGCACAGGAGGAGTGAACAAGGCAGTGATGCTCCTGCAAGGGACATCACTTGGTAGCCTCTGGCTTGCTATGATAATCCTTAACTGGGGGCACTGGGACAAGCATTTACCTCTTCATTTTCTTAGACATAACTGCTATTTCACTGCAGTTTCATTTCACAATATGGTAATATGCTATCCAGGAAGATCTTGCTACATGCTAATTTATCCAGTAGGCAAATTCCTTTCGGCTAATAAAAGTGCTTGCATGGGAAGCTCAAAACCCAGCAGCAATTAATTATTGACAGAGCATGTGAATTAGAGATAAAAGAAAAGTCATTCTTTCTCACACACAAGATAGTAAATAAATTTAATTGTTGTACTAGAAGCAAGGGATCGTATTCTGTATTAAGTTTTATTAGCTGAGACATTTAAAAGCATGTCATCATAACAAAAAGGTCCTGTGTAATCCAGACTGCACTGCTCTGTACACGGCTCTGGAATGAATAGGCTTAATTGAGCAAATGGGAGCAGATGGCTTCTGAACAGGCAGGTATTGTGCAGGTTTAGTGTCAATTAGCTTTGGTCTACATATGCCTATGGCAAATGGCCTGTATAATGTGTCACCAAGGCTGACTTAACTGGTTCCAGGTGCCCACCATGGCCAGGGCCTGAGAAGAAACAAAGCCAGAAGTGTTTGGGTCTGTGGGACCCACGGGAGTGGTAGTGTCCATCCTCCCGAATGTCCCACCAACACCTGCACGGGGCAGGAGGGACACCGGGATGCCCATTCCTGCCTGGCCCTCACTAACCACCTCCTCTGCTTCTGCACAGGAATGTGATGCCCAAGACACTGGATGGCCAGATAACCATGGAGAAGACCCCCAGCTACTTTGTGACCAACGAGGCCCCCAGGCGCATCCACTCCATGGCCAAGGACACGAAGCTGATCGTGGTGGTGCGGAACCCGGTCACCAGGGCCATCTCGGACTACACACAGACCCTCTCCAAGAAGCCAGAGATCCCCACCTTCGAGGTGCTGGCCTTCAAGAACCGAACTCTGGGGCTGATTGATGCCTCTTGGAGTGCAATCCGCATCGGGATCTATGCTCTGCACTTGGAGAACTGGCTCCAGTACTTCCCCCTCTCCCAGATCCTGTTTGTCAGTGGTGAGAGGCTCATCACTGACCCAGCTGGGGAAATGGCCAAGGTCCAGGACTTCTTAGGCCTCAAGAGGATTGTGACAGAGAAACATTTTTATTTTAATAAAACCAAGGGATTTCCCTGTCTAAAGAAACCAGAGGACAGCAGTGCTCCCCGGTGCTTGGGCAAGTCCAAGGGTCGAACTCACCCCAAAATAGACCCAGATGTCATCCACAGACTGCGGAAATTTTACAGACCCTTCAATGTCATGTTTTACCAAATGACAGGCCAAGATTTCCAATGGGAGCAGGAAGAAAGTGATAAGTAGAAACACAATATCAGGAAAAACCTTTTATTTTTTGAGATGTGAGTCATCATTTGAGACCCAAAACTCTCAGGGCCAGAAGCTCAGCCCTGTGTGTACCAGGCTCTTGTGCTGTCCAGGCTGCAGCCAAAGTTGCTGTGTGTGCCCATTTCTGAAACTCTAGTGGCCTGTCACCTCAGGCTGCTTTCAGGCTCTCCCCGCCATGCCAGTGGGGATCAGGGGTGGGTGGGAGAAGGAGGAGGCATTGGGAGAAAGGCTGCTTGGGGTGATGGGGTGCTGGTGTCCCCCTTGCAGCCAGCCAGGCAGGAACAAACATCCTGCCACAGCAAGCTGGTGGCTCCCAAAACCCAGCGCTGGGACAAACCCATATATTTGATTTCTCCTGCCCTGGATTTTAGTTTTTCCCAAACAGTGGCATCAGGTCTGGTAAATTCAGGCCACGTGCACTCGCATGCACACTGGTCTTTGTGTGTGGAAGGAATAAAGCCAGTTATGCTGCAATGGAACTATGTGCAGGAACTTCATTTGCACCAGATGTTTCAATTACTTGTTGCACTAAAACTAGAATTTACCAAGTGCCACAAACACCTGGGCCTGATTCTCCTCCAACTGCTGGGTGCATCTCCACTGTTGGAAGAGAGTTGTTCCTGCTTTGCTGGGATGCTCAGTGTCCCCCCAGACTCTCAACCTCCTGGAAGCTGTAAGAACATTCCCAGGCTCCCCAGGAGCGAGCCAGGCTCCCGCTGCCCGGCCAAGCTGCCAAGGCACAGCGTGAAGCCACACGTGCCTGTGCAGCACATCCTGGCAAGGCCACAACATGCCCCGCTCCATGATTTGGAGCCAGATGTTCCTGGTGGGGACTGAGGGGGTGGCTGGAGGGTGGAGGCTTAAGGACAGCCCCAGCAAAGGGTCTGACCATTGGGACCCCTGGCATTGCCATTCATTTGCACCTTGAAAATGCAATCCCTGCTGCTTGCTGTGGACAGCTGAGGTTGCAGAATAGGGAAGCAGCAACTTCAGAATTCATCATACTTCAGAAATACAAAAGAGCAATTAATTCCCAGGGCAAGCACTGCTCAGCACACAAAACCTGCACTTTCTAGCAGAGAGAGTCAAGTCAACCAAATTTGCAAATCCTGGAAGAAATTGTAGATTAAATTTATATCTCGACTGGATCCTCCAGCGCCAGGAGAGCTGCCTGCTGGGCCCAGCAGAGAGCAGGAGCAGCACTTTGACACATGTTCCACCTCCATCGCTGAGGGAAACCAGGCAGAGAGAGAACAAAGGGAAAGAAACACAGAGCTGCTGAAACGGTCCCTGCATGGTGATTTCGGAGCGCACTCGGATGCTGCTGGCTGCGCTCTTTGCTCTGATGAGGGTATGGAGCCCCCAAGGTGGGATGTAATGACATGCAAGCCCTGTGCCGTTGGGGCAGTGGGTCCCTGGCAGTCATGCAGAGCAGGAGTGCTGCGGGAGGACCAGGACTCAGTTCTGATTAAGGTAGAACTTCCTACAGCTCCAGCCACCCAGATAAAATCAACGTTGCATTGGGTGACAAGCTGAACCTGCTTGGGGTTCCAGGGCCTGTCGTGTGGTTCATTACACCATAAAGTGGTGCTGGTGCCTTGTATTGGATGAGAAATGCTGAAGCCATTTGGACAATGGGCCATGCTGGACAGGCACCATGAGGTCCCTGCTGACATCACGTCAGTTCCCATCAGCCTGGTCAGATTTCAAAACAGCTCCTGACATTGCACAGTTTTCACAAACTCACAAACTTTCCAATTGTTACAGGAAAAGTGGAACTGTGTAATAGGAATAATTTTACAGTGTTTCACATATTATTAAAATGTTGGAACAGGTCGTGAACAAAATCTATTGTTGCACAATTTGGATTTGGTACAAGATACTCATTGGAGGATAAGGGGCTGTAGGCCCAGTGTCCCCATCACCAGAAGCATATCCAGGAATCTCTGCCTGTGTCCAACATGCTGCAGTCCTGGCACGGTGTCAGGTTGGCCCTGGTGGCCAGTGGAGGTGATGGGACCGGTGGCCCTGGCTGCCCATCAGAGGGGCTCAGCTCCAGGGGATGATGGTTCTGGGTGGACTGGGGAGATGCTGCACCAACTGTGCCTCTCCCACCTGCAACCCCACACCCACTACCATTATTTCTGTCATACAGTCAGAGGTTTATTTTTATACCAGTTGCCATCTCCAGTTTGGCAGGAGCTGATGGGTCCCCAGTGGGAGAGGAGACCTTGCTCCTCTGCCTGGAGTGGCTGCCCCAAGGACACCAACCACTCCAGCATGGTGGGACAGTGCTCTCCCACCCCAGCCCTTCCCTGAGGTACACACAGGCACTGTGGGGCAGGCCAGGGGCCGAGGGATTGGGGAGGGTTATTCTGTTTTATTCTTCTGAAATGCACCCCATGGCTGCAACACTGTCACCAGGGCTGGAGAGGGAATTACTTTCTATCTGGCCAGAGAGTGGCATGCCAAACGAGAGCCAGGTTAGCAACACTTTTTTTAAAAGCTATTCAAATGTCAGCATTAGAATACACAGGAAATTGAATTTTGTATTTGGTTTCAATTAGCAAAGCATAAATTATATTTAATTTTATACATGGACTGGGTGATTCATTGTTCTGGAAAAGCTGGTACTTTCTGGTTCAGAGACTGAAAATGGAGAGTTGCTCTGCTCTGAACCCAACTGGCTGTGCTGTCACCTCCTCCCAAATGCGTTTCTGTCAGTTGGTGTCTCTGTAGCTGAACGACGTGATCGTCCGGAACTGAACCCCGGGACCCAAAGCACTCAATAATAAATCGTTGTAGCAGCTTCATTTCTCGACTGCCTTTCTCTTGGCCCCCCAGCAGCACCAACACCACACGCAGGACAATGCTGGCTGTGACCCGCCATCTGCCAGCCCAGCTGAGTGCCCCTGCCTGCCCCATGGGCCACGGCCCTGCCGCTGCCAACGGGCCACACTGCAGCCAGGACCAGGAGGAGGACAAGGACCACCTGGGCCAGCCTGGGTGTCCCGCAGTGAGGGACAACAGGTTTGTTCCTGTATTACAGGACAGCTTTCCTAGCTGACCTCACAGCTTGGGGTGCACCTCCCAAGGTCACAAAGAACAAATCCCCAAGCAATGCCTGGAAAGTTTCAGTTGCTGCTGATTAAGGATAAATCAGTGGATAATAAAAGGAAAGAGAGGGCTGGCTGCCAGGCGAAGAAATTAGGAGGAAATTCTTTTTATCCTATTTTGTGTGCACAATTTCCTGCTCATTTGAAAAAGGTTATTTCAGAGCACAGCCCTATTGTGTCATCTGATAAAAACCATAGAAAAACTTTTATCAACAAAATTAGGAAGTAGTGAACTATAAAATTGCTAATTATTTTCTAGTAAATTTACTTTTAAATAACTTTAGACACCAATTACAGGCCCCATTAAGCACCATTAACACTGGGTATATTTACTAAACAAGGATGGAATACTTATTCAAATCAAGATCATTTTGGTGTAGATTTTGCTGTTTGGAAAGCAGCCCATTCTCACCAGATGTTTAAAAAGCCATCAGAAGATCAACTACACCTCAGGTTCCTAAACTTTGACTTGTGGTGTGGCATAATTTGACCCTTGAAGGAAACACCTGTGAGCAGGGACTGGTGTCCTGAGGAGATGCCCTGACAGCACCTGTGCCTCAGCATGGCACCAGGGCCAGTGTACTCCTCTCCCATAAGCCTTGAGAAAGCAAATCCCATATTCAGCCGATCCAGCTGTCTCTTGCAAAGCCTCAGTCCCTGCCCTAAGCAGGATTCGACCCCCATTTGGCACACCCCATCACAGGGCACTGAGCTCAGCTCCTGTGGCAGCCACTGCCCTGTGTCTCTCCAGTTCTGTAGCCGGGAGCCTCATTCTGCCTCCGGGGATTTGCCCCTGAGGACCCACATTGCTCTCCAAAGTGTTTGCCAGTTCCCCGTGCCCTGGGAGTGTGTCCAGCCAGTGTGGGGCCTCCGGCTGCCCTGGTGCCGCATCGTGGCTCCCGGGAGCGGGTGCTGGGCTCTCTGCTGTGCTGAGCACTGGCACACACCTCCTAATTGGAGGTTGCCAAGCGGCTGTCAGAGAGCTGGCTGCAAAGCTGCTACCTGCTCCCACTTTTCATGCTGTCATCTTTGACATCCTCATTATTTATTAACTGCCCTGTACCCAATAGGCTCCCACTGGTGCAGAAATGCTCAGATTATGCAGGTTTGATACTCTGCCCACCTCCAAGGTCACATCCTCCAGGATGTCTTGCAAGCCAGATTGAAGAGGTACCAGCAAAGATGCAACATGTTCTGTATATGCCTATGCCAGGTTTCAAACAGAGCCCCTTGAATAAGGATGACTTACTATATAGCACCATAGAATCTTTGAATTGTTTAGGTTGGAATAGCTGCCTAAGACTATTGAGTCCAGCTGCTTCCCCAAAACTGGCAAGGCCACCACTAATCCATGTCCCCAACTGCCACATCTACATGGCTCCTAAATCCCTCCAGGGATGGTGACTTCATCACTGTGCTGAGCAGCCTGTGCCAGGCTGGTCCACCTTTCCATGGAGAAATTATTTCCTAATATCCAATCCAAACTGGGCCTGATCCCCTGGTTGTCTTGTACATGCTGTGTGCTGACACTCAGGATGATCTGCTCCATAACCTTCCCCAACACCAAGGTCAGACTGACAGGCCTGTAGCTCCTTGGAGGCATCCTGTGCCCTTCAGGACTGCCTCTCAAGGGACTCTGTCAAACAGGCTCCTCAACAGGTCAGTCTGCCCTCTGGCCATCCAAGGAGTTGATTCCGTTGACCGCTCTTTCTCCTCTGAGAACCCAAATGCTGTAATTTTGGGTTTGCTGTGCCCAAGGTGGGCTCTGACCAGATGGCGATATCAGAGCCTGCTGCTCACTGCTGTTCCCATTGCTGTGTGCAGCGGGGAGCATCCTGCACCTACATCAGCAAATGCAGGACCCAGAGCATCAGTCAGGAGCTCTGTCTTAGCTTTCATACCCTGGGACCAGGAGTTTGTCTCTGGCACAGGAGCCCAGGAGAATGGCAATAGGATTATACAGCTGGGCAGGTTGCAATGCCACAGTGTCCTATCACAGCTTCGTCAGCAGGAATAAGCCTGCCCTTGGCTGCTGCTTCCCTGTTGTGGAGCTGGTGCCCATGACCCTGTGCCCTGTGGCAGCAGTGGCTTTGGCGTCCTGAGCCAACAGGCTGAACAAGCCTCCTCATTCTAGGCAGAAACATCTAAACAGACTGGTGCTCTCATCTTCCAGCTTTTCTGGGATGCTGTGCTTGGGGTTTTTGGTTCTGCTGACCTCAGAAACTCTCCCTCTACGAGTCATTTGCTGGGAAATCAATCTGATTAGAAAATTCTTGATGCCTTTTAAAATGCTTTTCTGACTTCAGGTACAAGAGTGGAAATCAGAAGAAATAATTTGAGGGTCACAGCACGATTACTTTATATTACCAACAGGGATATTTTGAAATTTTTAATTGTAATGCAAGGTCTAATACCAGATATCAGCACTTTCCCATGGGCACCCTGTGCAAGGAGAGAGGCTGCCACATTTACCTACAGATAAACAGAAATTTCTGCTCTCACTCCTGCTGCCCCATCGCCCCCACAGGGCCCAGAGGGAGGGTCACTGTGTGCACAGTCTCCGAGGAAATCAGAATGGAGGGAACGAGGATTGTTACACCACCACATTTGTGACTGAAGTCATTATGTGCAAAGAGACATACTGGTAGCTGAAGGACAGAATTAATATAGTAAGTAATCCTCTCCCTTCAGCAATATCTTTCTGCATGAAATAATGGTTTAATGTCTAACTTTTCCTGGCACACGCATTTCCTCATAACAAACACTTATATGAGATGCAGCTATTTATGTTTCAAGGGAAAAAGCATGGAATGTAATGGACTCTACTCTGACTATCTGCCCATGAAGAAATTTCACTGTATCATGGGAAACGAGGAAGAACATTTTATTTGGAGGCAATTTCTTTCT